>NW_008795938.1:3050723-3158029 GCF_000699145.1 Aptenodytes forsteri
GGCGGTCGGCGGGGGCGCTGGCCGCCGGCTTCGGCGCCAAGGGCGGCGAGTACTCGCACCTCACCCGCGTCGCCCCCGCCTACGCCAAGATGGGCGAGATGCTGCTGGCCCTCTTCCGCCCCCACCAGTGGAGCCGGGCCACGCTGCTCTACAGCGACAGCAACCCCGAGCGCAGCTGCTACTTCGCCATGGAGGGCGTCCATGTGGTCTTCCAGGAGGAGGCCTTCCACATGGCCGTGCACAGCTTCGACGAGAGCAGCCGCCACCTCGACCTCGACGACGTCGTCCGCGCCCTCCAGACCGGCGAGAGGGGTGAGTGGCGGTGGGGCGCCCGGCTTTGCTCCTCGACGGCGTTCGGTGGCGGCTGGGGTCAGGGACGGGGCGCTGGGGCAGCGGGAGCACCGGGGAGGGAAGGTCCTGCGGGAGGGGGGAGTCACATCACGTCCCTGCCCGTGGGGAAACTCAGTGCAGTGCTGTGCCGGCATCCCTGGGCCGGGCATCCCCCAACGGATGGGGACCAGCTGCCGCGAGCGAAAGCTGTGCCCACAGAAGTTGATTAGAGCTTTGCCTCCCACGACGGGGAGGGAGGCTCACCCTCGGGAACCGCGCTAGGAGGGGTTTGTGGCATAGTAAGAAGTCGGCTTTCTGCCAGCAGTCTGGGTTACCCAAAATCGCCCGCATCTGCGGAGCAGCAAATCTGTTGATTATTCTCCGAGATTTTTGAAGTGACTCTCTGTAAGTTCAAAGTCTAAGCAAAGATGTTTTCTTCTCACCCTGCTGTGTCTTGCCACAGGGATCCTTTTACCCGTGCCTGCCATTGGAAGCCCCGTTGAGTACTTCATAAATAACAAATGCATTTAGGGGAAGCGGTCGTTTCGGGGGATGTGTGGATGTGAAACCCATGAGTGTGTGCAGTAATATTGCCACCAACTGTTAGCAAAACACCGTGGAGATAAATGGCTTGTAAAACATCTTGGAAAGTCACCCTGGGCTGGATGAACTGGCTTCGCATCATGAAGTAGTAAAACGCTGAAAGTGTTTTGGGACTTGCAAATTTGTAGTTATATGTGTTTTACAGTGACATCTCGCCAAGCGATGCGTGGACACGTGGGATTATCAAAAAGGCATTTTCTGTTAGAGGCTTTTACCAGCCATAGGCTTCCCCAGTAAGTTATTGCAAAAAAAAAAAAAAAAGGTGTATTCCAGGGGTGGACCGCAGGATCAAGTTAAAGAAAGTCCTTAGCTGTTTTCCAAAAGAGGCGTAGATGTACAAAGTGCTTTGTGCAATTTTTACATCCTTGGTTGTAGAATGTTAAAATAGCATCAAAATTGGAGCGATAAAGATCATGCCATGTGTGACTGGCACACTGGTGTTACGGTGCTGTAGGCTGCAGACGGAGCAGCCTTGCACTGCTGATGTCGTTACGCTGCTGTGAAATCCTTAACGTGTGCAGGAGCATGTGTGAGATAACTGAGGTCTAACAGCATACGGCTCTTTAATTCTCTCTTCACCGAAGCAGGTGCTTAAAATAGAGCTTTCCTAGTAAGTACCATTCGGGGAAGTATACTGAACGGAGAGAAAGAAATGTGTGCTAGCGGAAACCGCTACGTGGGGAAAGATGCTTTTCTTTTTTATCAGCCTAACTTTTTTGTATGTGTTTGACTTTCCTGATGCTAAGAGCATAACAGCATGCTTGCGGCAGGAAAAAGTGAGTGTTCACCCTTAGCCAAAGGGAACTGTGGCCATGCTGTGGGAACGTGACTGATGGCTAAAGGCAAACCCCACTCTTCAGACTGCTGACAGTCAGGGAAGAGAGGCTTGCTTTCAGCTCGGACTTAAATGCTTTGCTGAGCTGAGACCTTTGGTCTTACATCATTCTGTAACTTGCAAATGACTGCACAAAAGCAGCCCTCTGTCTTACTTCTTTCGCCCCCTGTGCCTGCTGGGGTCCCCTTCCTCCGTCTCACCTCTTCATTTGTCCTTGGACTCATGCTGCTACTGCGAAATGCAGCAAGTCAGGCCCTTCCACCTCCGCTTGTGCCTTTCTGACTTTAAAGACCGACCGCAGGACTTGCCTCACACATTTCCCTGGGCCTGAGGGGTCGTCCTGCTGCTCACGGCACCTTTCAGATTGTCACAATATTTTAAGTCTCATATCATGTGAAAGATGCACCGTGTGCCTTAGCTGACCAGATGAGGTCTTCATTTCTCCTGGGGACTCCTTGGAGATCTGCAACGGAGCAGCGGGGCTGGTGGGCAATGTGGCACTGTCCAAAGCACTTCCTAGAAACTAGTACTTCCTTTTTGTTTGGTTGATTGGGTTTCTCACCCGTTCTTAAGGGTTCCTATATCACACCTACCGTGACACTATCCCATGCTCGGACCCTGCACCCTCTCTGTTTCCGGAGATTGCTGCTGGTGGTGGTCCCACCTGAGTGGTCAGGCTTCCTTGAGCTGCTCTGAGTCAGAGTGGGCTTTTAAGCAGATCAGGATACATGCTCAAAACTCTCCCAGGGCTGAGAAAGAAGCTGCCCCATCAGCTGGCCTGTGAGGACCCAGGGAAGAGGCTGGCCCCGTGGCTTAGGTTGCTGCTGGCTGGGGGTTTGCACTGAGCTCTTGGGGGTCCAGGAGGCAGGGGCACACTTAGGCACCCACCCATGTTTGCCAGCGGCTGCCTGTTCAGTCCCTGGAGCCACTTCAAAAGACTCAAGTCCTGGAGCTGCAACAAAATCATGATGAAAAATATGATCATAAAAGTTAACCACTTGTCTTTAATGAATTTCGTTAGCAGTTCAAGCTCCCTTCTAGGCTCGGTTGGCCATGCTGCAGACTTGATGCTGTAGGCTCAGGTTTACCATAACGGTCACAAACCCAGGACTGTGCTTAAATACGTTCTCCATAAGCACGTAGTCCAAGGGATGCACGGAGCAAAGGGAACGCTTACTCCTTTAACTGGAATTGAACTCCTGAGTATTTGCAAGATGAGTCAATAATCCTAGTCAATAAATTCAGAATATTAGTATTAGAATTACTGTGGTCTGCGTGTATTATACTGGAGGGAGAACATTTGTATGTGTTTGCACGTACAAATTTGTACATACACAATAGTAAGGTACAGATGCAGATTAAATACACATCATTTACATTTTTGGAAGATTGTGAGAGACATGCCCGTAGCTTATTTGCTTCAAAATCTTGAAATATGTAATCTTTGCTCTCCTGCTGGGTTAACAACCACATCCAAATAGTTAATATTACTTCCCTTACATTCCTGTAGAGGCTTACAAAATATAACTTAATGTATTTTAAAGTAGGGGATTTTCCCCCACTCTTTTTTTTATTCCTTTTGCTCAAGATCTTTTACTGGTGTCGTGGGAATCTCTTTGATTCCATCTACAGATTACGATAGATGTGAATTATAAAGGCGAAGTCAAGGGAGAATTGGGAGGGCAGCAAGTAAATGTTTCAAAAGGAAATCTCTCACCTATGCTGAAATTAGAAACAGTGAGACAAATTCGTTCCTGATGTGCGTCTGGAAAAGATTTGATCCAAATTTTACTGTAAGAAAATTTTTTTCTTCTTCTTCTTTTCCTTCATGCTAATATACTTCACAATGGTCATGAAATATGTCTTGCTCTGTTGCTCTGGAAATTATTATATTACTCTGCTATAATCAGGAGGACAGAGCTATGCATGGTATAACTCTCCTGAAGCATGGGGATGTACCGAACGTGACTCACCCCGGCGGTGCATCTGGAGCTTTATGCCTGTGATGGCATCCAACCAGAAAAGCAATGGGAGAAGATTCATTGTGTGCGAAAAGATTTGGCCTGTTTGGCCTTTTCATTTCTTATAATAGCAAACACTTCTACCCAGAAAAGCTGAATGTGGTTTTGATTCACTTTTATTGTTGGGGTGAAAATATTTGCGTACATTATTGTAGCTTTTGAGCCCTGCCATGCGTGACAGTGTTCTTGGAAATGTGCGTACAGTTGGTTTTGGATCTCTTACGACTTTGCTGTAGAATATAGCCCCGAAGCACACACTGGTACAATACTTTGCTGCTCCCTCTGAAGTCAGTAGCTTCATACCCATAGCCTTGTGAACCTATATAAAAGTTTGTGGTGTAATGTGCTCAGTGTTGAGGTATCTCCCCATTGCTGAAGACCGTGCCTGAGTTCCTGCAGAGGAAACTTCCTTGATTTTTTCCTTCCTTGAAATTTCCAGAGGAAATTTCCTTTGCAGAGGGAAGGGGTAGCAAGGGGAGTAGTTCCCCCTGCCCACCAGATTGGGGAAGAGACCTCTCAACCACAGTTGTTGCAGTGTGGATCATGGTGCCCGCACAGAGCACACCTGCGGGCTTGTAGGTCCTGCTGTAGCAGCAAAGCCCCTGCTTAGCTCTTGGTCTGTGATAAATGAGGCTCTGTGGCATTTAATCTTGTAACCACCTTTAATCTTCATGCTCAGAAAGTGGCACTTGCTTTTCCCATTTCTGAACATTAAGCATCCCATCAAAGGTCGTTGCATAGGCTTATTGTATAGTCTCTGGAGAGAAAGTCATGTCCTGGAAAGATTCATACCACTGTCCTTAGACAGCTGCAGAGATGCTGCTCTCTGTTAACTGTAAAGAGGCAACAAATTCTAGACCAGATACCTAAATTTTAGACAGCTGAGGTGTAGGCAAGATGAATCTACACCAAACTGTTCAATGGAATGGCAATTAAAATGGTAATGTCATTGTATTACCTTAATTCTTCATCTTCAGATTGTCTTATGTCCACTTATGGTTGCAGTTGACTCTATGTGAATATATGCAGTTGAAGAAATTTCAAGCCAGAACTTACCACACATTGCAGGGGTAAAAAAACTTAAGATCACACACAGGCTCTCTTTAATTATTTTCAGAGGAGACAAAGGAGGAGGAAGGCTCTCTGTGTTTGGTACCTGTCTTCTGTCAGCTGTTTGGGAAATCAGCTTTGTTGCCGTCTGCGTTGTCATGTTTGTTGCAACACTGGGAGGACAGCTGGGGTCACTGTCTCTGGCAGCATTCATGCTTAACAGGCTGTTCCCTGAAGTTCTTGAACTGCTTCTTATCTGTGTTTTTCATTTTCTTCCACCAGTTGTAATCATGTGTGCCAGCAGTGACACAATCAGGAACATCATGCTGGCTGCTTATCGGCAAGGAATGACCAACGGGGACTACGCTTTCTTCAATATTGAACTCTTCAACAGCTCATCATATGGTAATGTTTTTCCTGCCCAAGTATGTTGCAAAGTCTTCTGTAAGCCTGGTAATATTTTTAGATTTGTTAGCCTCAAAATATGCTGCATGGAGTCCCAGAATACACTACTGTTTCTCCCCGTCATTGCAGTTACCTTCCACTTGGGCTATGGTATTGTAGGAAAGGACCTTGTGGCTATAGTTGCCACTGAGTGGATCACAAGATGCCAAATACACTATAAGCATTACTTATTTAGTTACCTGTAGGGGAAGCAGCACCAGACAGAGACATTGGTTATAGCAGCCAGGTGTGGGTACCCCATGGTGCAGTGTATGTGTTCAGCTCTAGGTGGCGTGCACCATCCCCAGCCTTGTGACTGCCAAATCTCAAGGCAGGCGTATTCCTGGCTGCCCAGTGGCCTGCGGTCTGTGCAGATGGCTGGGAGAAGACACTAGCAATGGCCAGGGCCATGGGCAGCTGCAGGGCCTATGTCTCCAGAAGTCAGGTCTGTGCTGGGGGATCCACATGTCTAATTTGTTTCAGCTTTTGGTCAGAATCTGCATCTGCAAAAACATTCAGCAGTGTTGTGTTGAAGGGAAAGCACTGGGTGGGACATGGACAGTTCAAAACGTATTAGAATAGGGTGGATAGAAGTGGCTGATTCCACCCCTAGTAAAAAGGATCAGATTTGTCAAAACAGGACTTTAAAATGTAAATTAAATACATTTGCTTTTTGTAATACGCCTACATTCAATTACATTTGATAATATGGCAGTGCATAGCAGGGACTAAACCTGCTCTCAGCTGCTACAGCTATCTCAGTTAAATTTAAGGTAATACTGGAGCAACATGTTTGCTGAGTTTTAAACAATGTCAGATGGCTGAAGCTGAGGCAAGTTCCTGCCTGGGAACTAGGTTTTGTTGAAGTGTCAACGTGGCTTTTGAAAGGAGCAGCCTCTTCTGCAGGTGCAGAGAAAATAATTTCCCCCCTGCGGGCTGCCTTAACTAATCCACTACAATAACAAATTCATTTCAAACTGAAAATCAAGTGGGAGTTAAGAAAGAAGGAAGACTTGTTTTTTTTTCTTTCAAGCCTCAAAAAGCTGATGAACAGGAACAACTGAATTCACAAAAGGATGATGTATTTTGTTTAATAAATCAGTTAATTGTAACTTAAATTCTTCTGCATAAACTTTTTGTTATCCATCTACTATCTCTGAGATTATTTTTACAACAAGCAGTGCTATTTGTTGAAAAGCTCTATAATGAACATATGTAGCCGTTTGAATTTGGAGATGTAGGTATGTACAGGAGTACAGATACTGCTACATGTATCTTCAAGGTTAGCTGAAGAAGTGCCAAGTTCTGCCAGGTAATAAGGAAATCACTTAAATAACTAAAAGATAAAGTTGCAGAACAAGATCAAAGGCAATGGTTTGAATCAAGGTTTTCTTTTTGTTGAGTTAAATTTGGAGTGACTTCATCCCTTGTGGCAAAACCATTTGGCATTGCAGCCTTAATCAGGACCAGGGTAAAAAGCCGAAGGTCTACCCATGTCAGCAATCATGAAACGCTGAAGTTTCAGCCCTTCTGTAGACCATGGGAGCTTCACAGGGTTGGATTTAATAGAAACCACTGATCAAATAACCCCTCTGGCTGCTGGCGGTGGCTTGTTACCCCTGCACTACTGCTGCGTTTCATCTCACAGAGTAGAAATGAGTCACAAGTGATTCATCTGGCTGTGGGTACAGGTCTGCATGCGAGCTGGGCTCCCTTTGGAGTCACAGGAGAGAAGTAGGCACCCCTGGACAGTGATTCACCTCATCCTTATATGTCTGAAACGGCTCAGATGAATGATCCCCTACAACTGATGGTTTCCTTGGCTTGGCTGAAATGAGCACAGGGTGACTACCTGGAAAGTGCTGAAGCTGGCTCGTACAGACGACACCCAAAGTTCTCCTTGAGCAGGGGATGCTCGTGTAAGAGCAGCGGCTGCAGGAGGTGGGCGGCTGCATTTTGTAATGGTTTTGCTTTCCAGGATGGTATTTGCTAGGAGACAGCGGTGGCTGCAGGAGGCTGTGTTGCAATCCCCAGGCTCAGGACCCTGCCCCAGGAAGGACCCTGGCATCGCAGCTGATGTGGGGTGGATGTCCCCAGTGATGCAGTCCCCAGTAGATGGCACTCTGTTCAGCCATGTACAGGGCAGTGCTGTGCCATCCTGGCGTGGGACTTCCATGTGGCACAGTGATGGGGGCAATACCCGCTTGCCCCGCGGTCTTGTGGGAGTCTCAGCACCATCCTCCTTTGCATCACAGGTAGTCAAGTCTTCTTGTAGCTTTTCCAGGGGATTAATGAAAACTGTCTGTCTTCTGATGTAGTGTGGTTAGAATGTGGCATTTCCTGACATTTCTAAGTAATAACTCTTGTAAACCAATTTTTCTGTTTCTTTGTGGATGTGTTTCCCATGAAGAGTGAAATGACTGTGCATCAGAAGTTGACTTTTGTGCAGATGGTCATCACATGTGGAAAGCAAGCATAAAAGAGAAATGTAGAGACATTGCCCCCAAATTCCTTGTTCCCAGTGCCTGGAGATACTAGATTTTGTACCTTATAAAAGGTACAAATTCTAAGAGTGGGTGTGCTTGGCAAATTGGCACTTTGCCTTTAAGTTCAGATGACCATATTGCAGTTTGTTGTTGCCCTCTGTTCTGAATATTTTTAATTTTTCAGAAGAGCAGGCGTATTAAATGCCAAGGCTGCAATAATTGCACATAAGTACTGTGGCAAGATGACCTCCCACAAAATAATCCATGAAGGAATTTAAATATGTAAATTATTCTAGGAACGCTGTTATGCAAGTGTACCTTCCCTGCTCCCAGTGTCAGGATTTTTAAAAATAAATATGTATAGTGTCCAGGACAGAAACTTATTTGCATTCTACCAGCACTACCAGTTGTTTTTTTTTAATATAATCTTACTCTTTTTAGCCATCTACATTTGCAAAGCTATAGCAATGCCCTCTGTGCTGTAGTCTCTGCTGTACTTCTTGTATACTTCATCTCTGAAATGCAGGTACCCAGCTGCGGCAGAGGCTTTTCAGCTTCAGGACTCCAGCAGGGCTTGTACCCTCTTGTGGAGAAGCGAGCAAGACATGCTAGCTTATAATTGCCAGATGTGCATTTTTTTCTTTTTGAAAGCAGCAACAAGGACAGGGTACAGGCATTGAAGGGGAGAGTGCTACCTCTGAGGGCAAAATCAGACGGTGGGATGTTAGCTGCTCTCCAGTGTTTCCATCAGGTCTTATGAATAGGGTCCTGGCATAAGTAATTTTGACTGGTTAAACTTTGTATTGGGAAAGAAATCCCTAAACCAAGGCAGACATACCTAGAGCTTGTTCATAACAGAATGAAATAACTGCCAAAAGAAAAAAAGGAAAAAAAAAATTAAGAATTAGCAAGGTTCATGATGTTTATAAAGATTGCAGTCCTAGCTGGTGCTGAGCTGTGATAAATAAGACTTTCCTGAGGTGGAAAAGAGAGGTAAAAGGTGGTCCTGTGCCTCCTGCCCTGTGCTGGGAATGACGGGAGCTGCCAAAAGCAGCACGAGGAAAGACTTGTCCTCCGGAGAAGTGCAGGTCCTTTGTTCCTTCCCCTATGCTCTCTGAGGAAAGAGAGCAATTCTCCAGTTACATTTATTGTCCAAAAAAAGAAGAAAAAAAAAAAAAGTCCCAGCAGCAATGCCAGGATACTGAGGGGACAAAACGCAGGCTCTGTATTCGCGTGCTTTGGGGGGACTGGAGTGGTCTGTCCATGAATTTGCTCTTGCAGGCATGTGATGCAGCTGGTAGTGCTGTGCAAGGAGCACCATGGGTTTGGTGCCTGGACTCCATCTCCGTTAGCATCTCCACTCCCAAACCACTTGCTTCTCTTGGTCCAAATGGCACCATGGTCCTTGAACCAAGCAGAGCAGCCACATCCTCTCTCATCTCAGGGTCTCACGTGCCTCCAGGTCGCCCTTGGGAGCTTAGTGTTAGTCTTCATCTTGGCTCATTTAGCCGTGATGGGATTTGTTGCTGTTGCTCGAAAAATAAAATGGCTGTCTAGCTTTTAATTATTTGTAAGCATTTAAAGACGCACTGCTTAGGGCTACCACTGTTCCCTCTAGGCCTCTTTTATTTATCATTTATGTAGAATAGCACAAAACCTGGTCCAGGGCAATGTGCACCTTTCCACTGATCTTGTGAAGCTTTGGATCGGGGTCTCAGGATGCGCTAAGGTCAGGCCCTGTTAGGCAGGAGGACTTCTCTGCTAATTAACAACCAGTCAGCTATCCTGCTTTTTAAAAATCTGATTACTTTACCGGTGGTCTGGGTTAAATTGTTCCCCTGCTGTGACACAAAACACCTGTAAATACAACATAAGTGCAGGATCCCATTTTATTTCTCAGTGTTTCTTTTCCACTAAGAGCAGGGCTGGTCTGGCAGCCACTGCACACATGGTTTTCTCCTTGACTGCAGTGGGAGAGCTGTGGGAGAATTGTGGAAGGCACCATCTGCCTCCCATTTGGGGTGATGATCGTACTGTTGACTTTACTGGTGCCTTTCTGACTGTCCCAAGAGTGTCGCTGGTGGGGTGATGTGTAACAAAAACTTTGTGGTCGGATACTCCCTCACTAATTCTAACTTTAATATCTCTGCGTTCGAGATTTGGCACATGTTTTTTGCTCCGAGATGTCTTCTCATGCTTAGGCTTCATCCCACCCTTTAAAAATAAGCAAGCACAGCATGGGAGTAAAGTTGTCTTTCTGTTTGCACATTTACTTCCCACCAGCCGTTCCTCCCTGCCCGGTTTCCTGCACATCTTGGAGCAGGTTCAGTTCTCACTTGTACTCTGCCATCTCCCCAAGGTGCAGGAGAGGGGACTTCTGGGTGGAAAAAGGAAGGCAATCCTGTAATGGTACCTAATCTGGAGTTGGAAATATGCTTGTTTTCCCTTTAGGAAATGGCTCTTGGAGAAGAGGAGACAAACATGACCTTGAAGCCAAGAAGGCATACTCGTACCTCCAAACCGTCACTCTGCTGAGGACCGTGAAGCCTGAGTTTGAAAAGTTTTCTCTGGAGGTGAAAAGTTCTGTTCAGAAGCAAGGTCTGCACGAGGATGACTATGTAAGTACTTGATGACAGGCTTCAGGTCTTAGCATCTTCAGAAACATGCTCCTAATTAAAGCAAAAGTACCAGTGAGCCCTTCTCAGGACAGAATCACCTTGGTTCAGTTGTAAAAGGCCGCTGTTGCCTATGTAATTTTTTTTTTTTTTTTTTTTTTGTGGATAATGCAAATAGCAGCAAGAATAGACTTGGTTGAGGTGCACTAGGTTTGTGCACCACCGTCCATGACCAGTTGTCCTGTGCTTGTCCCCTTGTTCATTGGCAGGAAGGTTGGGGAAAAGCAGATTGCCAGGTCTCTCTCCCTCCTCCACCAATCACTTTTTTTTTTTTACAGGCAAAGAATTACATTCTTTGTCTTTGTTCTCTCCCAATACTTTTTTTTGGTAGAATCAGATCTCAGAAAGTTACCCTGTCTGTATTGCATCTGATGAAGTTTTTCTTGATGAAAATGAGAAAAGTGGAATTATTCCCCAACTAAGCGTATTTAGGTTGTTGCTGTTGTTTGTTTTAAACAGTCTAAAATATCACTGTAGTCCTTGCGAGTTGTTTTAAACCTGGGGGACTGCCACTGTCCCCCAGAGATGGATGTGGGAAAGTATGTATTTTTTCAGTCTCTCAAAATGTAGGAGGAAGATGTCTCTGAAAATTGCTTTTGAGCTACCGCAAAGTTCATCAGGGATTTTCATAGAAAAGTGTTCTGTGAAAGCAAGAATGTATAGCACATACCTATAGGGATTTCTGCGTGCTGATAGAAGTACTTCCCAGACAGTCAGCGTTCCCCGTGACGGGGAGTAAACTTTTCAAATATGCTTAGAAGAGAAGAGGCTTGAAGAGAGTTTGGTCAGTCTTTAGCTGTAGGAAACAAGAGCTGTAATACAAAGAATTCCATAGGAAAAGTGACTATCAAGAAAAACGTAAATCTCTTGCATTTAAAAGCATGAGACAAAACTTCTCTCGCTATCATACATGCCTACAAATAGAGGAATAATGAACCCATAGAGACAGAATAAATTTTGGCTTCCTAGACTAAGGCAGTATATTATGTTGTTTTTCAAGCAAACTCAAATGTTGCTGTGAAGTGCACTCTATGAAATTAAGATGCTGCAGCAAGGATAAATTTGCTTGAAAGCTGTTATCTTGGGTGAAAGGAAAAGAACTGGTGCATCCAGAGCACCTGCTTTAACTCCTGAAGGAAGGTTTGTCAGAGTTTACGCCCAAAACTCAAGAAAGCAACTCAAACCCCTCATTTGCCAGCTCCCACTTAGGCACCTACCTCAACTCTTTGCTTTAAGCATTGTGTGTCCCCCACGTGGAGGCATCGTCTTAGTTCAAAGCACAAGCAGATGAACTTGAAGGTTGTGTTAATAAATGACCTTTCCTGCTGTTTATTGCATAACCTCAGCTGTCTTCAGAAAACCTGTGCTTCTTAGAAGTTGCATATATTTTATTTAAGTATTTTATTTAAAAGGTAATGTTGAATCATATCGGTTGCTTGTATTTTTCCCATGAAACTTTCAAAGTCTAGGCAGGCAGAAATAGTCTTTTGTTGGTGTTCTTTGCCTCGGGTTAGTAGAGAAACCCCAACTGCCGAGTTCAAGGTGCTGCTCTCTGAAGAACCTGCTAAATGAGTTTTGAACAAGGCATGGGACTGTAATTTGTGCTGTTCCTCCCTTTTCCCTCTGTGTGCCCTTTTGCAGATGTCACTTAGCAAAATGTTTGGTGAGAAATGTGATTTTGAGTACTAAAGATCCAGTCATCCCCAGTTTTGTGGCTTTTCTAGTGTCGGCAGCGTGACATTTCCCCAGATGAGAAAAGTGTTAAACTGCCGAGAGCTCAGGATGCTGTCTGTGCGCGGTTTGGAGGCGGGCAAGGGGATGCTTTGCCATTCTTTAGGGTGGGGACCCACTGCAAACCCTGTGCAAATTCAGTGTTGATAGAGGCTGGATAGATGCAAGCCCTGTTATGGTCAAGCAGAATTGGATCCATGAGATAGAAAATTCCCCTGTGCCGGCAGGGGGTGGATTTTACAGGCTAATGTGTTTGTTGGGGAGACTTCTTGCACAGCTGCGTACCCACTGCCAGAATTCCTCTTTTCTCTTTCCTCACTCCATGGTTGTTTGTGCAATCAGACGTCCATGCTGGCAGTGCTCCTGGCAGTCCCAGGGCAGCTGCACAGGTGCCTGGCTCCCTACCGCCTCGTCCTTGACCTTCTTCTGCCTGGCTCTGAGGGCTGCCTCTCCCTATATCCCATTCCCACCTGTGATCCAGAGCTTTTCATCTTGCTCCAAGCGCTCCCTCACCCAAAAACGTCAGCCTTTGCTAGGTAGGGCCGGGCGGTGGCATGGAGCCCCTCCTGCTGCTTCTGCTACGTCTCCTACTCCTCTTCCTGCTCTTCCTTTGCCACCTGGCTTTCTGCATCCTTCCCAATCTCTTCTTGTTGGGGCAGAGGGAGGACTTGTGATGTATCTACACCTACCACAGCTTCCTGCCATCTGAAATGTCAATCCTTGAACTCGCGGCAAGCTCGTGGTGGAGGCCATAGGGATCTGGGGCCCCCTGGGGAGGAGCTACAGATCTTGGCTATGGGGGAAGGAGGTTTGGTTTCAAATGCAGAGTGTCCTGGTATTACATAGATGCTTATCTTATATAGATCTGAGCAGAGCCTCCCCTACCTGCTTTCTCACAGCCTCCTAACCCAGTGGGAAAATAAAACTTCTGTAAGAGGGGTAGCCTTGGGTTGAGCATAGCAAGAAACATTAGCTGTGTTACTTCGTTAACAGTGTGTGAATTTTGACTATCTGGTTTGCTTTTCATCATTTATGATGAATTTTACATTTCCCCACTTTGGACAGCGGGAAGGAGACGCTTCATATTCCCTTAACTGATTGTTCTGCTACCGTGTTCAGAGGAGAAACATTTTGGGGCTGCCTTCAGGCTTAAGAAAAATATCCATTTTAAAAACTAATGGGGAAAAATAAAAAGCCAAACCGAGGGCCAGTTCCTTCGTCCCTGAGAGATATGTGGGTTGTGGGCACCTCATTAACGGTGCTTCTTTTGGCAGTATGGGAAGAAAGTGGCAATATTGGCCTGGGCGTGTGCTGAGCAAGGCTGTGTCCTCCAAGGGAAGCTTGGGAGGGAGAGGTCCTTCAGCTGCATGGGTGGGAAGCGACAGAGATGGATTTTCTCTGCTGGATTTTGCTCCTAAAAACAAAAACTCTGGGGAAAGATAGTTGCTGGTCCAGTCCCTCTCAAGTCCTATCCACGGGTGTTGAAATATCCTCATCCTTTTCTGCAAGCCATGTCCCAAGAGGATGAACTCAGGGAGGTTTGGATTTGAAGCATTCAGTGTTTTCTGCTTCTCTGTGTGGATTTTTCCAGTGTCATGGGAAAATGGGGCCCCGGGTCTGTGGTCTAAATTATCTTGCAGTGACCCTAACTCAAACAAAAGTTGTTAGCACTGCCATTTTGTCCTGGCTTCTTGCCAGCACTATTCCTAAAGGCATTATTATCTACCAAAAAAGAATATCATAAAAATGGAAAATAAGCAGATGACAGAAGGAAAGATAAGGGAGACAGAAAGGGCAAAGTCCTAAAGCAGCAGCTGTCCAATTGCCGGACTGGAGAACACATACAGCCCTTGGAGGAGTAACAGGTCAAAGAGCATTGTTGGCCATCTTCATCTCCAGCTGTGAAATCACACAGAAAAGAGAAAAACGTGTTGTGGGTACATCTTTCCGAGGTCAGAAATTGCTGTTGTTTCTGCATGGGTGCTATGCTGTGGCAAGGGGGAAGGTAGAAGAGCCTGCGCTTTGTGAGTGAGCAGGAAAGTGTGGAAAAGGCAATTTCTCTGACACCTCCAGGAATCTCTCTTGTGAAGGAAGAAGCTTCCTTAAGCACCTTTTAACTAAACAGCATCGAAAATGAGAGTGGCAGAGAGGTTCTGAGAAAGCATCTTAGAAGTATTTGGGTAGGTAGTAATTGCACAGGATGGGGCTAAAAATTATGATGTTCCCTGCCTGCAATGTCCCATTGCAACATCCCATTGCAACAGCTGCCTGAGGGTCAGCGCAGCCTGTTAGCAAATATTATTAGTTTGCTTGGTCACCACTTTCAGAGTCTGAAAGCAGTTACTGTCATGTTAATGTAACCCGAAGAACTGTGGGCTGAAGCATCAGATCTGCTCAGCCCTCGTTTCAGCATTCAATAGTGTCGTGATATTTTTTCAAGAAACATCCTGTAGTTCTGTAGAGAGCCTGACCATTTTATTTTGTGCCTACCTGGCATCTGACTTCTCTGACAAAATAGCCAAAAAAAGAGGAATCTTTTCAAATATCTGTTCAAGTTTGGGGTTCAGGCATAAGGACAGTAGAATCACTTTAATGCTATTACACAAATTATAGCCATTTTCTCACTTCTGTAATGTTTATGCATTACCAAGACATTAACAGCAACATGTCCTGGTCTCTATAAACTAATTGAGAACCTTGGTTTAATTGCAAAATACAGGACAAGCTCTGCTTGCAGACGTATAGCCTAGGTGAGGCAGACAGCAATGGGAATTGCATGCATTTACTTGAAGGAAGAATTTGAAACTGGCTCTGAATTGGTGTGTGAATAACTCCCAACAGATACTCTAGTTAAAAATGTTTATGAATAAATAGCATTTCAGTTAAAGTATATGCGTAAGCCATTTTTATTAAATAATGCCGAACACTTAATGAATTGGCAGTAGGCTGCAGTTTGGAAGCTCTTAATGCACCTTCTGTTCCTGACTCAGGCCTAGGATTCAATAAATGCTTTTTTTATGTCCAACCCAGTATTCTGAGTTGGGATGATTTTACAGCCGGGATATTTGCTCTTCTGAGGTTACAGACCACCCATGGCTTGTTTTTTCTTCTCATTTAAAAGCTGAAAATGTAACTAATTAAACAAATATTTCTGCTGTGTTAACTACATGACAGCATTGTTTGCGAGGTGGATGTGTGGGTTTTATCCTATCCACAGCCCTTTTCACACCGAAAATGAGCAGCAGGAGAAGGGAACTGGAGCCCAATTTGCCTGTAAAGTTATCTCAGTGAAAGAATAAGCTACGTAGATTAATTAGATCAGCGAGATGCTACTACCTATTAGAAAGGGCAAGTCTGTTTTATTTAATGTTTTCAGCCCTCTGAAATGAGAAATGGCACACATAAGAGCAACTGTTCGAGCTCCAACGGTTAACTACAAAAGCTACGTGGGAGGTGGCTGTGCTCATAAAGTTTATCATCTCATCCATAACATCCGTGCCAGACTCTTCCCCGTGTGTATTCCTTACGTCAGCCTTTTAATTAGGATTGTACACTAGCTAAGATAAGGGTTGGGAGAAGTGGGCAATTCAGCCATGTCACTGAAAGAGACGCTGAAAATGTAACGTATTCAGCAGTGTACGTCCCACTTGTCTTTTTTCAGGCACAGGCAGGCAAGATTAATGACAGGCAGGCTTTTGTGTCTCTTCTGACTATACCAGGATGGGAGAGAGTTTTGGGGAGATTTAAAAAAAAAAACAAACCCAAAAAAACCCCCCAAAAAACTCTGCCAGGGAATAATTTGTTCAAATGAATAGGTCTATTCAGCTGCTGGAGTGCTTTGCTAATTGTGTTTGAGAGAATAAAAGCAAACCACAAGCTGCTTTCAGCAGCCGGAAAAAACGGGTTCACATGCCAGCTCATTAACAAGATGAATTCTATTAGTAAAACATATTTAGAATTTTCGCGTCCAGCCCTTCACCCCTTGGAATTAATGAGAGTTTCTTCAATTTCCGTAAGAGCAGTGTTGAACTCTGGACTGCTAAATTTGATGAGTACAGCAGACACTTTTTTTTTTTCTGAAGTTAATGCTTTCTCAGTGATATGAAAAACTAGTGTCTTCCGCGTTGGGGTCTTAGGCGAAACTACAGCGCAATACTATGTTATTTGCAGTTAACAGATGTCATAAAAGACAGGAAAAGAAAGACATTATTCTTCTCTTTTCCAGTGGATTTCTGTTTAGTTTTTCTGGCCTGCCTAAGCATATTTTTGAAGCTGTCTTAAACCATGGAGGAGATAGTATAAAACTGTAGGTATAGCTGAAAATAGTAACATCTGAACTCTTTGGGAATGTAAGTTTAGAGTTGATCTTCATATACATGTTGTATATTTTCCATAGCCCCATGTTTTTACTTGGGTTTCACAGATATTCACATTCCACTTTACTAAACAGACACTCAGACATTTATGGGCAAGGCACTCTCCCTTTGAAGTACTTGCTAGAAATACGCCTTATTTTCCTCTATTAAAGTGTGAAAAATACGATTTCCAGCAAAGTTCATAACCTGTTTTTGTTTTTAATGCCTCTCCATGCCATTTACATTGCTAATGATCCAAAAGCTAATTTGTCCCATTGAGGTCTTGTTTTTATGTAAATTCATAGGATTTTTGATACTGGTATTAAATGGTCCTCAAGTTTGGCTCTGAGATGGTTGAATGAAGGCAAGGCAAGACTATGTTCTTATTTTGCACAAAATGACATTTTACAAATGAAAGACCTTTGCTAAGTGACTTTCTAGCAGCTAATACCTTCTATGAGCCACGTTCCCTAAGTAGCTTGTGAAAATAACACTCAGCTGAAGGTTTCCTTTTCAACTGAAAAAAACCCTCAACTCAACAAGGCATGAGGCTGGAGGTTTGGGTGAGCCTGTCCCGTGTCAGGATGCAGTTGCAGCCAGCAGCAGGGTCCTGGGTGGGCAGCTGGAAGCTGTTTTCTCTTGGGAGCGATGTCCTTGCTGGATGGCCAATGGGCTGCTCCAGCCTCAGCGCTGCGGGGCGTTTACCTGTGCTGGTAGCCTCATGCTGCGGTAGCATAGACCGGGTTAAGAGTTCAGTGTTTGAAATCTGGGTGAGCCAAACAGTTTAACAGGAGAGCTTGATCAGGAGGGTGGCAGGGGTTGAGGGGAAGGAGCCACACTTTGTTTTCTTTAGGGGCATAAAGAAAGGACAATTCTTCAGGGCCAGAAATGCATGTTCCTTGTTTGAGAGCTCCAGGACAGAAGAGATGTTGCCTCCACAGGGCAGATCCCGCACTGAGGCGGTTCAGGGAAGCTTTCCTGTACTCATTTGAGCTACTGATATGGTGAAAGCGATCCTGAATGACAGCAGGGCAAGGTCTACCTTTATGACATTCAGGTGACAAGTCTTCCTGAAAAAACAGCATAGGTGGCAATCAGTAACACCTCAAGTCTGTCATCTCTTGCTACGTTGGCGCATTCATTTCTTATCGCTGAGTGCTGGGAGGTTGAGCAACCTGAACGTAGCTCTGAGAAAGACTCACTCTCCAGAGGGACAAATCTTTTAACAGGAAGGGCACGCCATCCCCATGTGTGAGACGGGTCACCCAGGTGTATGAGTGTTGCCAGAGCAAAGGCAGGCAGCAGGGCTCGGATGTGCTCTGCTGGGTGGTGAGAGAAGATCAGCGTACCGCTCTGCCAGCTCTGATTTTTTTTCACTGGGTATTTAGCAATTCCTCTAATGCAGAGGGGTTAATGTAGTCGGCCTGTGAGGATGGGCTGTGTGAATAAAGGCAGTGGTGTTCTTGTGCACGCAAGGAGCCATAGGAACCCACAGGAGGATACTCCCAACCTTCCTTCTCTCTTTAGTAGATATTTTTTTCATTAGGAAGAGAAGCCTGAGACAAAAATAAAAAGGTTTAGTCCATTCCAAGAAGAACCAATATATCAAGGCGGATTGAAAAGACAAGGACTGTCTATGTCCCAGAGCAAATGAATAAGAGGGGCATGAGAAAGGGGCACGGGACAATGGGAGGAGGGTAGGTGAGGAGCTCTGTGCGCCCTTTGCTCAGCAGCCAGGAACAAGACGACATTGAGTAGGCAGGAGGACATTTACATTTGATGGGACACACGTTTGTAAAATGCATCCAGTTAGCCCGCCAGACTGCAGACTACAAAATACCTTAGAAAGCAAAATCAAGCAGGATCTCAGGGATCGGACAGTCAATAAGGAAGCAAGAAGCTAAAAGAGTGAGGTTTTAGCCTTTGGAAGGGCTGTAAAACCCCAAAATTTGGAGGCGTTAACAACCGTGCTGCTGCTGGAGGGTAGGAGGACACGTTCCAGGTGTGTAGCTGGAACATTGCTGCCTGCTGACAGGTACACATAAATATCTTTCGAGATAGTTGCTATGCCTCTCCTTTCCTGTGCTAGTGGGATCCTTGCAGGTATGCCAGCAAAGGGATAGGTAATCAGCCTGCTGAACACCTTTCATCAGATATCCAGTATCTGAAAGAAAGTAACAAAAACAAGTCATTAATTTTTAAATTATTTGGAATGGAAGCATGATTAATAGCAGCCTGAGGGTTTGCATTAGTTCCATGCCATTAAGGTTTACAACTTTGTATGCCCATTTACCCTGGTATTTAATAAAAGGATCATTTGTCGTGGCAACCTCAGCCTCAGGTGGGCTCTTCTGGCAAATGATTTACTCCCAGCCCAGAGGTACTCCAGGTGTTGGCAGGTCACCCCTCTCCCCCAGCACCTGGGTTTCAGCTCCAGGGCATGTACAGCCCTGCAGGATGCCCTGCAGATAGGGCAGGGGAAGGGTGGAGTTCAGACTCCCTGAAAGCACGGATTTGATCCTGAATTTGTCTCATGCTAGCACAGCGGTTGTAGCTCTGGGGCTTTTAGATGAAAGGGGTAGGGGATTTGAAAGGACTGGCTCCCCGTGGGATTTTTGTAAAGACTTGACTTCATCTCTATGCAGCGGGGAGTTTGTTACCTGCTTGTGTGAGAGTAACAGGGTCACATCCATCCCTCATTCTCCACCTTCTCTGCTGGCAAGGGTGAGGCGTTGTGCTGGTGCTTATGAATCCTGGTTTTGTGTGCCTAATTATCGCCCAGTACTGAATAAGGAGCTTAGATGACTAATCCCAGCTCCAAGCGCACTTTTGAGCTGAGTGCCACTTTTGGCTGTGCCTAAATCATCTATGTTTATCTAGCCCTTAAGACTATATTTAAAGCAAATGCTCTGCTGGGTATCCATTGCTAACCTGCTGCAAAGCAGAAATATGATGGTCCTTTCACAGTTTCTGAGCAGATGCTCATGACAACCCTGTGTGGCTTTTTACCCCATCAAAGATTTCGCCAGCCCACCCTCATAGTATTTATTCACAAGCTAGCATAATACAGTTAAGTTCAGTTTCAACATGTGAGTTTCCACAACAGTGATTTAGTGATTTTTCTCTGAATTTTGTATGAGAACTGATGTGATCTTGAGAGTTTTTAGTATAGAAAATAAAATATTTCTGTGATTTTTGTGGTTTGGTGATAATGTTAGAAATCCAGAACCCAAAACAATTGCACATTGTACAAGTATAAACATTTAACAAAAAAATGTCCTTCCTGTTTGTCCTAGCTCTGCATTTATTTAAGCCAGTTAGCTTATTTTAGCAAGTGGAACTGATTTTTTCAGATGAGTGACTCTGTCATCTTGAAAACTGAAATATGTTCCTGCTTGAAAAACAAACTTGCTTGCTGACATTTAAAACTCAGTATCTAATGAAAGGACTGGGAGGTTTTTTTGGTTACTAGGTGTTTGTCTGCAATTGAAATGTCCCAACGGTTGCATAATGCTAGCTTAAAATATAAGCATTCATTACAACTGTATAACAGGTTATCATCAGACTACCAATGGGGTACTTAGAAAAATCTATTTAAAACAAACATGTTTTAATTTCTGTGTGTGTTCAGCTGCAAAAGTGTAACTTTTTTAATATCTCTAGTGTTTCACCACTGTGATTAGAAGTATGATTTCTGAACATAGCTTTGTAACTCATCACATGAATGACCACATAGTTTGTTAGAAGACAGGAAATCCTAAAAAAGTAGAATGGTTAATTTTTAGATGACAGCTGTACCTTTTACAGTTAAGGTCCCTTCAGTATTCAAGCAATGATAATATAGTGCTGTGTGCTAGAGATCCTTTGCATTGGTCATTTGTCTGGAGTTAGAGATGTATTATGAATGTGGGGAGGTGGATTTCACCTTAACCGCAGGAGCACATTATTCCATTATCTGATTCTGTTCTTTTCCTTGACAGGTGGCCTGGAGCCCTTTAAGGCTAAATGACATAGGTGAACAGTGTGTGTGTAAAGTATACATAAAGGAAAAATACCCCTAAATGATTATTCTGTAGGTAGTTCACTTCTGGTACAAAACAGTGCTGCTCCTTAGCTATATCGATTGCACTCCTTTGGGACCAATATTAAAAGCTAATACAGCAACCAAAACCACAGAGGGGTAAAATGGCTGGTATCGACTTGCAGAAGGAATCAGTAAGTGCATTGGATAGAGCCAGGAATAAATCCCACAAAGGTTTGCAGGGGGAAAATCTGGTCCCAGAGGTGCTCCCTGTTCTTGGAGCAGGGCAGTTTTCAGCTCATCTCCCTCCTGCTTTGGCCATGCTGTTGGAGGTCTGGGGGGGGGTGTCTGAGACTTGGTGATGTTAGGCCGTGGGTTTGGTACAAAGGTCATGCAAATCAGCGACAGCAAGAGCCCCTTGATGTGAGCTGACTGTGCATAAGTCTCTAAATCTGCTGAGGTGGTGACTCCCGTGGCTGTGTTTAATGGAAGGAGCAGGTTTTGGCTGTATCTTGAAAGTTTTCTGCCTGGCCTGTTGGCAGCAGGCACAAGGGGTTTAAAGCTGTTTTCTAGATAATCATAGGAGAGGGTTGCAAGCAATAAACAAAGAATGAGCAGCTCTCGCAGGCAGCTGGGTGGAAGGGTTCCTCCGTGCCCTTGCATCTCGGTTGTCGCTGTGGCCTGTTGTGTTTTAGCCGGCGTTTCACAGCGCAGCTCCACTGCAGCCTGGGACTGAATAGGTTTCTGCTTCAATTCACTGTTGAGACAAAAGAGCAACTTGTGGCTGCCCCAGCCGGATGACAGTGAGTAAATCTATCAGTTTCTCAAGAATGGGGTATTAAGGAAAACAAGGAAGAGAGCATGAAGAATGAGGAGATATAAGAGCAGAGGAGCTGGCTTTGTGGTTAGTTTTCTTTCCCTAGCAAGAAAATAACCTTCACTGATAAAATCCCGTAACTCCCTGAAATTGGCAGCTTTTTTAAAGTAAATCCCAGACATTGGTTGTTAATTTCTTTTTATTTTCTTTCTGTTAATTTATTTTATTTCAGCAGACCTTTTTGTGGAACAGAGGTCTGGCTTCTGGCCCACAACTGGCTTTAAAGTGGATGGGAGTTTGTAACTGGTGGTATTTCAGTCCCACTGGAGTAAGCATCCTCTTGTGTAGTTGGAGCAAGAGTAGCAATGGTTTGGCATGCCTGGGGTGCACATCAGCTCGTGTACCAGCTGGTCAGATGCATGGCTGAACAGTGCAGGCAGGCAAAGGCACGGCCTCACCCTGAAGAAACAGGGCTTATCTGCAGCAGAGCGTCTTTGTGTCCAAATCAAACAGAAAGTGCGGTAAAAGCAGGGATCTTTCTATACATCTCATCTCTCAAATGACATTTGCAGGCTCTTTCGTCATGGAGGTGGGCAGCTGATGAGCTGTGACCGCTGTTGCTCCCCAGGCTTAATCGTCGCCCTGGTTTTTCTACCTACGCCTTCTCTCTCAACTTGCACTTCAATTGCAAAGTCCTCACGCTGGGGCCACATTGCCTGGTGTGCAGAGTGCTTAGGCAGAGGCACACGTCTCCATCTCCTCTGCGCTCAGCATTACTGCTGTACCAATAAATATCGGCGAGGAGATGGAGACAAGCAGGCAGCCTTGTTGGAAAAAGCCTCCTTAAAGTTAAAGGGAAGTGATGTCTTGTTTGACTGCAGTGCTGAATTTTTAAGCTATAATTTTAAAGCAGAGCATGAGCCTCAGTTTGCAGAATTCACATAATAAAGTCACATACTCCACTATAAGAAAAGTCTTGTATGGGTTCCACAATACACACTGTCTCCCTGTGAAAAATGAAATTGATGCAACAGTATTTGAATAAATCTCTCTTAAGTATGCACAAGGTTTTATTGTTACATGACACCTCCTTACACTGGAGAATGCTCATCCTCTTTTCCTAAGGAGAGATGTGGGTTCCAGGTCCAAATAACAAATGAGAGTTGGGACAGTTATCTGTCATTTAGAAAACCAAGTCCTGAGCTCTGGCCTCATGTGTTCTTGAGCAGGTGCCAGCT
This sequence comes from Aptenodytes forsteri, assembly GCF_000699145.1. NCBI lineage: Eukaryota > Metazoa > Chordata > Aves > Sphenisciformes > Spheniscidae > Aptenodytes > Aptenodytes forsteri. The sequence goes on from NW_008795938.1 coordinate 3,073,330, forward strand.
TACGTATTTATGTATTTATAGGGAGTTGATATTAGTGAATACAGTGAGAGGCTGTCCTTGGCTACAGCTGCATTGCCCAGAATTTGGCGTAACGCCATATGTTCTTTTTCAGTCTTGAATTAAATATTGAGGAAATGGCCTTCTCTGGAGAAGGCATGTGTTTCTATTATTTTTCTCTTTCCCTTCCTGTTTCTTTGAACGAGTAAGATCCAACTCCGTTAGGGAAGAGGTCTGGTTGCCCAGGCGAACAGGCTGTAATTTTAGTATTAGGCATCTAAACATACAGCTTTGATTAACTGTTTTACAGCTTTATCCTCCTTTCCAGTTGCTGGGCTGGTTTCACAGTGATGTGATCTCTGTGGGAACAGGTCAGATCATGTATCCGTGTCTGTAGGCACCCCAAGACATGCTGTTCATGACAGCTGGCTATGGGCAAATCCTGTGGCTTTGCCTGTTATACTTTGGAGTCCTTGACATCCCAGTCCAGATGCATGGGAGTAGCTGTTATCCATAGGTGAGATTTAGGAACTCTGTGAGTTTCTATTGCATAGTGGCATTAAGAAGTCACATGAGGATCTGAGGAGCTGTATGGTGAGTTAATGAGAGCTGTGCAATCATGTTGTGATGGTAACATGCAGGATGATGCGGTAGTGTTAGTGGCAGTAGGACTAAGAAATTACTGCAAAGCTGGAACTGGATTACTGGTTTGAAATGTACTTTGCATATTTGCAGGTAATGCTCAGATGTAAGGATATTCTTCCCTCTGCTTCAAATTCTCAATCCACATCTCACTTTCATCCAGAGTTGATGGAAATGATTGCAACGATTCTCAACCTACATCTCACTTCCATCAACTCATTGAGTTCATGCAAACTGAAAATTTAACAGAAGATCAGTTTGTAACAATCACAGTTTAAGAAAATTCTTAAAACCACATTGTCTGTATTTGCCTACCGTCTACTGTAAGGGGATCATGACCACCTTATTCTGGGTTTGTGCAGCTCAGACCAAGAATGTAGCAACTCATCAAGGAACCGCTGAGGGCCCCTGGGCAACCCAGGAACATAAAGGAGTACTTGTAACAACAGCAACAGCGGTGGTGGTGTCTTGAATGGGAGCGTGTGAAATCAGCAAACGGTATCACAGAGAAAAGTCCCTGCTCCAAAATTAAGTGAAGAGTATATTGCTGGTTAGTGGATCAATCGACAGAAGACAACCAAGGATACGTGTCCAGAAATGCATGTAAAAATGTTAGCTACATCAGGGTTTCTTGGAAAAGCTTATAAAGGAAGGACTGTCATTATAACTGGTTTGGTGAAGAAGGACTAAAAACAGAGAACTGAGAGTTAAATTACAACTGCTTAGAAAAAGGCTATTTTATTGAGATACATTGAAACAGAATGTGATAGTAGGAAAACATCTACCTAATCTGTAAGATGTGTTGCCATGCCACAGAAGTCCATAGTTATGAAGGAGATGAACCAACTTGGCATGAGATTGGCTTGAAGTACATCATAGTGTATATATACTTGAAATGTAATGGCTGGGTTTTTTCTTTGTTTTTTTTTTTTTTTTTTTTCATGCTGAGCAGCTGACTACTATCGCTCACGTCAGGCAAGGAGACAGAATAGAAAAGCAATCACCTGCTGTGTTTATACTTGGCTCTAAAGTGCTTTGTTTGGAGGCAGAGTAATGAAAATCATCAGAAGGAAGTTCTTTATTGGTGAGAACATTATGAGCAACCGAAAAAGAGAGTTATAAAAAAATTTGCTGTCCAAGCTGAACTCTAGAGTTGTTACCCAACCACATGGCAATAATAGAAACAAGAGAGCTGGAAAGGTAAACACTTGAAAAGACATTCCTTTCTTCCATCCTGCCTTTTTTTCTCCCCTGGTAAACAAATTTTAACAAGTGGAATTGCAACATCTCCTGTATTTTTACTTGTCATGCTATAATTTTATAGTATAACACAGTATGGCCAAAATTCATGAGGGTTCATTTACAGTATTCATAATCCTGAGGTTAGATGAACTTCATGTGATTGTAGCATCAAACTTCTATCCTTGATCACTTAAAGTTTCATCCTTGTGGACTAATCCAGAAGAGGGTGAAATATCAGTGGATTTTCAGTGGGCATTAGCTCACCTGAGCATCATGTCAAGTGTGTAAATTGGTAAGATTTTTGCAAAAAGTCTTGAATATGCACTATGCAATCCCCCAGGGTCCTCACTGATTTTGGCTGGGATTATAGTCTGACAACTTGAAAATCACTGTGGATGTACTGGGAAGTAGATGCAGACACCCAGTTTGGGGAATGTTAGCTGTTTGCTTTTGCAGTAGAGAAAAAGTAGCACTTTCCCCACCTAGCACTGAGGTGGTATGAATTGTTGTAGTTGCTGTGATTCAGAGCTGGGCAGTTCCAGATGGAAGAGAATAAGCTTACTTAATAGTTACTGGGCAGGATATGGAAAATTATGGGTCCTGCATAGCTGTAGCTTGGCTGTCTTCCACGTCAGTAGTATTTTGCATTGCTCTGTATGCTGTTAACACCTTGGTATATATGAATAGTGTGGTCACACTATAGCTGCTTGGGGAACTATAACTTTGAACTGTGTAAAATTTATTAATGTGATTTTCATGGAGAGGCTTTTTTTTCTGATGGAAGATGTTTAATTAGAGTAGAAAGGTAGGAAAATAAAAGGTGGAAATGTATGCTTATCTCATCCGGCTATACAGTTAGCTTACCTGCTTTTTAGTTATGTGGTACCTTGAATGGCATGTGAAAGTAGTACGGAAGATATCTCAGCAGGGGGGTTCCACATATTTGTATTGCAGCCTCCAAAGATGTTCAGCAAACATGGAAGCTTCTGTGCTGCCACTCATATTGCTGATGACACATGTTGGGGGGTGGCTCTGCTGTGCAGTACGGGTCAGGGACAGCAACATTTTAGTAGACCTGACGTGCAAATTATGATCACAGCATTTGGAGCTCAGCTAGCACCTGTAATTAAAAAACCAGCATAAATCAAAATGGAAAATACTATAATAAAAAATTTCGGCTTTTTATTAGAGCTCAACTAAAAGAACTGTTAATTACCTACAATATCAGTGGATCTTTAATAGCCTTTATAATCTGTTTAGTTTTGTCCCGAGGGCTGTCTAATGTTGAATCTCACATGATTAATTACCATGGAGACCTTCGAGCAACCTGTGAACACATCTTCACATTTACTCTGGTCCCTATTTGACACATTAATGGAACATATACTACTTCTAGCCTTTTTTAACCCTTTCCTGCAGCAAAGGAAGAATGGATTTTTTTCTGTAAGTATTATTTCCTCTTACTGTAAGGTATTCTAAAATTCAAATAAACACAGGCCAAAAAGTGTAAAAATTGTTGAGGAAAATTTGGTGTCAGTCTGTTTCATCATTTCTGATAGGACTGGATGTAGAACAGAAGCTATGTCAAAATAATAATAATAAGAAAATCCTTCATACCCATGAGGTACATAAGGTATCATTAACAGAGTTAATGCTGCGCAGAAACGAAGTCCTGGGACTATATGGCTTGGGACAGTGTTCTAATAAGTCAGGAGTGGTATCAGATGGAACAAATTTTGCACTCTTTTTAGTCGGAGGATCTGTTGTAGACAGTCATAGGCAACAGAGCTACAAAATGAACCTGAGCGAGTTCTGGACAGGTGGAAAATGGAACAAAGAAAGAGCAATCCCTTCAAAATTATCTGCAACCATTACTTTGCATTGTAATATTCCTCCCATCTCTGATATTTTCTCCTTTCTAAGCTAGAGCAGTCCTAAACATCGTGCAACCCATCCTCTGTATAGGATCATGGCAACTTCTAAATGATCAAGCAAGATGATATGCAGGAAAACTTTATGCCCTTCAAGGCATCCTGTATCCCCTTTCAAGAACTGGTGCTTGAACATGTTCCTGGAATAATGTGAAAAGTAGCCAGTGTGCCCAACATATGGTTTGGCTGGGGAGTGTTGGTGTGGTCTCACCTGCAAACAGTAAATACTACTCTTTTAGAAGAAGATTTCAAATGGCATAAATTACCAGCATTTTCCCCTTCCTTGACAATGTAAGACAAAATGCTGGGGTTTGTGCGTGAGGAACTGAGAGGTGGCACAGATAATCTTTTGATGATTTTCTGATGTGATTTTTCATATGTAATGTCAGGGCTTTTGGTCAAGAGGCAAGGCAGGGGGCTGTGGCAGTAACCTCCCAAACTGCCAAGTGAGTTTTCACAGAGCTTATCTGGCAAATCTGCAGTGTCTACAGGAGGGTTTTCAGGCTGGCATGGGTAGATTTCAGATTGAGCAAATTAGCTGACAAAATGGATTTTGAAGGTTGCTGTGTTACGCTGAGAGGTCTTTGCCATGGACAAAGGAAGTGACAAATAGCTTTCCTTGAAATGGATGCCAGCCACAAGCTGTAAATCAGCCAGCAGGGGGGTAAAGCAACTAGAGAGACTCATTTCTCTCCTGAGAGAATGAGTGTCACATCAAGAAAGCCTGTTTGATCATCCATAGGCCACTTGGACTCTAATACTGGCACATAAAGTAGTTGTCAAGCTTTGTGGTTTCTTGGTTTGGGGTTTTTTTTCAATTCTGAAAAATTAAACCCCTGCCGGCAAAGCCTGTCCTAGTGTGCACTCTGTCCATCAGCTCCTGTTGTGCCACCAAAAGCCTGACTTTCACCTCTGCTTTCATGCTTTCTCCTTAGGTCAAAATAACTGCAGCTGCCTTTTAGTCTTTGGCTGTCAAGACTGAGCTGAGCTGTTCTGCGCCTTCTGTAGCACTGTGGGCTCTTCCCCTAAACTGGTGGTGCATTTTCTTAATGCAACATAGGTTGGAGTTATTTCACCTCTACTTTCATGCTTTCTCCTTAGGTCAAAATAACTGCAGCTGCCTTTTAGTCTTTGGCTGTCAAGACAGAGCTGAGCTGTTCTGCGCCTTCTGGGCTCTTCCCCTAAACTGGTGGTGCATTTTCTTAATGCAACATAGGTTGGAGTTATCTAAAAGTCCAATTTTAAATGTCAAAGCAATGTAAACTTTTGTATTATCAGTAAATAATTCCACAATTCTCCTTACTGTTGGCAATTGGTTTAAGAGTGAAGGAATGTCTTGCATGTAATTATATTACCAGGGGCTTGGTTAGTTTTGCTTAGCCAATCAACTATGTAATACTTTTTATCTATGGAGCAGTTATTTACTTAACTGGCTACATGTTTTTATCTTTTAACATTTTTAATGTCCAGCTAAAACTGTGAGAGTTAGAGTAGCACTTTATTTACCAACATTTTAAATTGTTTAGATACACTGAAGTGGAAGATAAGCTAAATGTTGTTTCTATCCAGGAGAGTATTTGTAGAGGTGGGTTGTTCGCTGGAAATGGCAGTAAGAGACCCCATAATGTGGTATAATCATTGATTACGCCTTTGCTAGCATGTCAGGAGCTTTTTCATTGCAATGAAAACTGTGAGTGAATGGGAACATCCTTCTTGCAGCTGAAAAGATAATTCATTCTGAATTATTGTGCATCAAGCCAGGGTGCATTGCACTACTGAGATGTGAGTTGCTGCTTACAGAAGAGGAATACCTGTGCTGCTCAAGCCGTGTGTGTCTGGTTTAGCTGATGCATCTCCATCTGAACTCAGCTCCTAAAATAATTACTGCTTCATCACTGAAGCACACCAGGCTCCTGTGAACAAACCTGTAATATTTCTGCGGCACTCTGCTTTCAACTGTTGTTACTCACAGTAATGTAGACCAAAAGCTGTAGGTTGCCTGCATAGACTCATGGGAGGCAGAGCTGGCTGGCAGCAGTCTTCTTTTATATTAGATTAGAAAGCAACATCTCATTCATTTCATGTCACTTACTGAAAAAACTGTGAAGGACAGGAAACTGTTCTCCTGGCAGTTCCAGAGAACGCATTACCGTAGAGGGCAAGTAGTTTCCTCCATTGCTCATTTGCTAGTGGAGAGATGCTCAGCTGAGCAAGGGCCAGGAATGGAAGTGGTAATCATTAAACAAGCAACTCCACCAGTTGCACTCTCCAAAAAAAATCATGGCACAACATACTTCCCAATCCTGAGAGGTGCTAAGTCCTCTGTGCAGGGGGAGGAGGACATGCTCCATGCTGTGGGATGAGGGTGCTCAGCACCTTACAGAATCTCATGTGGTCAGCTGCAGAATTTGTGCGTCTGGGCATGGGAACTGTGATCTGCAAATTTCTCCCCTATCTGCAGAGCTATTCAGACACAACATTAAAGTGTGATTTGAATGTTCAGAATAGCAGATAGTGGTTAACTGTTTTTAAAAATGGGTCAAAAGTTGCCATTTTGCCCCTGGGTTTTTTTTGAGATACATTCCTTTGTGTTCCAGCAGTGGAGAAAATAACCCCCCAAATTAGTCATTTTGGTTAATTTGGAGATCCCCTCTAGTTAATCAATTCCATAGGGAAGAAAAGTTTTTCCTGTGTCAATTGCCATTGCTTTTTTTTTCTTTTTTTTTTTTAGGTGAACATGTTTGTGGAAGGATTCCATGATGCTATTCTTCTTTATGCTCTAGCTTTACAGGAAGTCCTGAAGTTTGGTTTCAGTAAGAAAGATGGGGAAAAAATTGTTCAGCAAACACGGAACAGAACATATGAAGGTAAGAGTTAATATGGAATGCCAGCTTTTAGAGTCAAAAAAATACAGGTCTTAATTGTGTGCAGAGCAAGGACCTGTGCCCATTCCACTCTTAAATGAGAGGAAAATAGCCATACGAAACCATATACATCTTTAGGGCTGGCTCACATACCTCACCAGACTGACTTTTTTTTTTTGCACCAACCCTTGAGGTCTTATTCAGCTCAAAAAACTCCTAACAATTTAATGGCCCTCACTGATGTTGTAAAGAAATACCAATAATTTTCTCAGGCTCCTTCTTTGTTTTTGAAAAGATTACAGCTGCTCGCTTTACTCAAGTGCATCTATTAGCTCTGAGATTGCCTCATTTTTTCCATTTGACTTTTTTATCTTAAAAGCCTGGGAATGGATAGAAGCAAGCAGGTGCCAGGTTTTTTTTTGTTTGTTTCTTGACAGGGCTCCTTTGGGCCCTGGAAGGATTTCCCCCCAGCCTCCTTTCAGGAGCCGTGCGTGTTATCTCAGAGGCAGCAGCTGAACAGCACTGTGCCTTTCTGTGCCTAATCCTGTAGGTTGCAATTCCGCAGTGCAGCTGGCACTTGTATGTCACCCAGCTGATGCAAAGTGATGTGAGTGCTTTTGCCAGGTAGGGATCGTAGTAAAGAAACCAAGGATTATTGGGTTCATCTGTCATCTCTTCGAATATTCCCATCCATCTCTTTATAATATTCCCATCCATCTCTTATAATGCTCCAATCTTTTGGTGTAGGATTGGCAAGATTTCCTGTGGAAATGCCTGAGAGAAGGAAACATTTCCCCTAGATAAGATGTGAATGATTAATTTGAATGTGTAAGAAAAACCTCAGTGGCCAGGTTCTCTGCTCTAAGAACGCACTGGACGTAGCGGAGAATGGCAAGGAGGACAGCAGCTCCAAACCTCTTTTCTGTTCTCAAATTGTGGCCTGAACACAAGGCAAAGGAGTTCTCAGGGCAGCTTAAGGCAACACAAGGATTGCTTTAAATTATGCTGGTTGCAGCCATCCCATGAGGAGCCCTGCACCAGCTGGAGATTGTACTTGATGTCCCACTACCTCCCTTCGCATCCATGGCTTCCCAAAACACACTGTTTTAACAGAGGGAATCTGGTGTCTAAGGATTTGCCTCACTGTTTGGTTATCCCGTGTATGAACAGATGCCCCAGCACAACCTGTCTGTGTTTTCTCTACTCCTACTTCTCTGCTCTAGGAAGCCACCAGCTGGTGTGCCCATGCAAGTCTTTTAAAGTATCATGTGCTCCATGCAGGTTACATGGTTGATTCTCACACCTTTCTTGTAAAACCAGCCAGGAGGAGAAAAATGTTCTCTTTCCCTGCTTGTGAAAACAAGTTTGTTGTTGCTGGTTGACCTGTCACAGCTATTCTGAAAATGTAGCTGTCAAGCTGAGCTGTAAGGGTGCAGCTGAAAAGGTCAAAATGCCATGTAAGTCATATGCCATCTTCTCCCTGTGGCAGTACTTTGCTGGACATAATTTACAAGGATAAAACTGTTTTTGAAAGAGGCCTTTAACTTGATGTCTTGCAACCCAGTCCTTTTAGGAAAATCACGTCCCTTTATTCTGCCTGTAAGACCCTCTCTGAAGTGGATGCAGCATCGCAGATTATGGTCCATGCATACACCCACCAGGCTCTACTGCAGGACTGAAGCTTTATAATTCACTTCGACTTTTGCAGGCCTCGATGATGAGAACTCCAATTTAATTAATGACATTAATTTAACTGCTGACATCTAGATATCTAATTGCCTGGGTGCCTCATTTTACAGCCTGCTCTGAATAAGCGACCCGTCAGAACTCCCAACAGGGTATGGATGCTGCTTCCTGCAGCGTTCACAGTCTGCCAGCCACAACTGCACAGGCCACATCCTGTGCTTAGGAAAGCATAAGGCTCAGGTGATCAAAGGCTTTCTTACTGCTTGGGTTGTTAGAGACACCCTGATACGACTGCAGGGGGAACATTCTGTGGAGAATATTTTCTGTTCATTGGCATTTCCTCTGAAAAAGTAGCAAAATCTTCTGTATGTAAGTATCTAACATAATGTAAGAAAAAGAGAATCTGGATAAAATCCTTCCACCCTCATCCAAACACAGTTCTTCATTAAGGTTGTTTCAAAATTTCCTAAATATGTTTCTTAAGGAAGAACATTGCAGGAAACGTTGACATTTCGAACTGTTTTGATTCAGATGGAAAAGTTAAAAATTAGTCTTTCCCATTAAAAAGAAATCCCGTAGGAATTCTGAGTTTCAGCAAATTTTAGTACCTACTTCCAAAAATTGAGTTTTGGCTTTCTTAGGCCAGGAAGGTGACTGTTCCAATTAACACCTCCTGTCAGATCCAGAATCCAAATTGTCCTGTAGGCAAAGATGTTGCAGCTTTTTGTAGTCGCCTCTTCCAGTGCTTTCACAGCCAATTGGTTGTACTCATTCTATTTTCCTGTAGTAATCAAATTTGCAATTGTTTGATTACTGTGTTGTTACACTGAAACATAGATGCTTGACAGTAAATCTTTTGATGACCACTACGTTTTGAAAATCACAGTAGGTTTAGACATTCCTGACGTCTAAACGTTCTCTAACGGGAACAGAGACAAGATAAATGTAGGTGTGTTAATCTGTTGCATGTTTACTATCATTAGGTATGTTGAGGGGAATTTATACTCTGGCTGAATATATGACCTCTCTCTTCTGATTTACGGTCACCAAGAGCCCGATTCTCTACTGCTTTGTGCCTGGTTTAGTCATATAGTTTGTGTAATATGGATGTAAAACGATGCCTGTTTGACTTGCACTGGTGTAAATGGCTACGTTTGATGTCAGGCAGTGGAGGATCACATTTGAGAATATCTGAGGTGATAAAGCATATCAGCAAAGTCTTGCAATGTCTTCGTCATAGTTAGGTTAGACCTTCATCAGAGTATGGTGGATTGATGGATTTCAAGAACCTGTTTGACTTACACTGCAAGAAGTTGGAGCCATGCTCTTTGTAGAGAAGGGCATACACTGAAAGAAGAGGTTTGAATACAAGGAAGTGTTTTTTCACCATGACAGTTGGAACAAGTTGCCCCAGAGAGGTTGTGCAGTTCCCATCCTTGGAGGTTTTCAAGACCGGATAAAGCCCTGAGCATCCTCCTATTCTGACCTCCTGGCTGACCCTGCTCTGAGCAGGGGGTTGGACTAGAGACCTCCTGAAGTCCCTTCAGACTTGAGTTATCCTTGAGTCTATGATTCCCAGTTTCCCTAAAGTTTCCCAGAACTTGTAAAGGAAGGAAGTGAACTGGGGGTCTAAAAATACAAAACAAACAGCACCGTATTATGCAGTTAATCTTACGTACATTTACAGGACTTAATGCATATGTAATGCACATGGTGCCTCTTGTCCGCACCCCCTCCAGTATCCCATCAGATGGAAACAACACTGGACTGGCTGTATAGGTGCACCAACCCCATTAGTCTGCGGGGCGTAGGGCTGTGCCCCTGTGTCCTCTGCACTCCTTATTGAGGCATCGTGAGGTATTTCAGGGTTAGGCTCTCTGTAAATAATTCACATTAAATATATTTGTGTTTTATTCTTGCATGCTGGCTTTCTGGATTAGATCTTTCTCACGTATTCCTCAACCAGTCTCACACATTTGATATTTAAAAAGGAGAAATGTTAAGAATTCAGGAATGCAGACACTGAGATGAAATTACAATTTCTTTTGGAATGCCAACAAAAATGCTGGGAGACTGATGAGATTTCCTGTCATATCGGTCTGTAAAAACCTGTCCACTGTTTTTTTGTTTTCCTTGGAAAGGCTCAGTATTTTAACTAATTAATTTTCTAATTCCTCACATGCCATTCTTTAGGCATTGCAGGGCAGGTGTCCATTGATGCCAATGGAGACAGATACGGGGATTTCTCTGTGATTGGAATGACGGACCCAGAGGCAGGCACACAGGAGGTAAGGAAACAAACACCATTGCAGTTGGCCACTGATTAGTTAGCCAGTGTAATGTAACATCATATCTGTTTACTTGGTGGGCACCTGTTTATCTCATATACACATTAAAAGGGTATTGCTTAATCCTGTCAAGCTGGGGCTGAAATCCTTTCTGTAAAAAAATTATCTTGAAGTAGTTATTCTAAAAATTTTTTTAAACTTTCTTAACTTCTCTTCTTTAACAGTATGTCTTTCTTTACATGATGCTAGATTCTTTAAAAACTAAAGGATGAAATCTCACGTGCTAACTAAGCAATAATAAATTTTGAATATGAGAAATTATTGTTTAAAATTAGTAAGGCCTTTTATTGACTGGTAAGAAGAAAGATTAATCTTACAGCAACAAGGACGCGTGAGTTACCCTGACGTATAAACACAGTGAGTACAGGTATTTTAATCTTACCCCATGGTCAGCCACAGGCAGGAGCATAGACCTTGCCTCGCCTTGTTTATCAGGCAGTAAGACCTGAGCACCTTGTTTTCAATGATTAAGAGGTGTTTTAGTCAGAGGGCTCCACATACACCACATGGGTTATTCCAGTGGACACAGCAGGAGTGGAAGCAGCCAGACTGTGAAAAACAGTCTATGAGAAATAGCACCAGCTGCACATAGTGAATAGCATGACTGGGTTGAGTTTATTAATACATACATTGCCCAAACTCCAGCTGCAGCATACAGCTTCTGTTAGTTGCGAAGTCAGCATCAACCTAAGCTTTGCTGGCCTCCTCTATTTCATCAAGCTCAAACGTAAAGCAGCAGTAATCTGAGCTGGACATTTCTACACGTGGATTTGAATCTGGTCATATTACTGTTCTTGTCAGTGGTGTGGCAGAGACAGACTCAAGAAACCTTTTTAAATTAATAAGGGTGTCTAGTGTGTTTTGGTGTGACTAAGAAACTCGAGCAGTAAACTGCAGACACTCCCACGGGTAGGAGTAATCATCATTAATTGAAACTAGGAGTACAAATTGGTTGGGGTAACTTTGGTTTGAACAACTTGTATCTCTTCTGTTTGTTCAGTCCATTAGCTTTCTATCTCGTTTATCAATTCAATCCCCCTCTCCTAGCCTTCCTTCCATTGCTCATTCACTTGCAACTTAAACTATCGTTTATTTCTTTGATGTTACATTTCTCCTTTTAACATGTTGCTCATTTTAATTTCCCTCTGCTTTGTTTATGATACATACAAATAGACATGCCATTAACACATTTTACATGGGATTACTTATTACTTGTGTCTGCTACATTCATTTCTACCCTTATGCCTCACTCTAAAAACATTGTTTCTTTGATGCCTTGTTTTATTAATTTTGCTGATTTCTTCTGTGTCCTTACGAGAATGTTTCTCAGCTGAACTGAGTCAGATGAATGCGTGTTTGGGGAGAGCTGTTTTCCCAGGTCCATTCACAGATTTTAAAGCTACAAGAAAACATCAGATTACCTAGTCTGACCTCTGCTGTATTACAGGCAGGCAGGTTTCTTTCCCTTGCATGTGACTAAAGCTCACGCAGTAACAGGCATTTGTTTTTCATTTGGCGACACTGAAGAGCAGGGACTGCCTCGCTTGCTCCCTCGATGTTTGTTCCACTGTTTAGCCACTCTTGCTCTTTAAAAATCTATGTCCTACTTCTGATCTGAATCCGTTTGGTCGCTGCTCATAGCTATTTGTTCTTCCTAAGCCTTTCTGCATGCTTTCATATTTAGTAAACCCTGCTGGTAGAGGACTCTCCCACTCCTGTTTGATAAATTAAACAATCTCTTAATGAATAGTTGCTGCCTGCAAATGGTCTCTGAGGTTTTTTCCCTCTACTTTTTCCAGTTTACTGAATTTGTCTTTATTTTTAAACAAATGTTAAAAAAAGTATTTCTTCTAAGGATTTATCTCCCAGTTGCAAAACTGGGAGAGAAATTAGCTCCTTTATTTAGTGTGAAATCTACCTTGGTGTATCTAACCAGGGCAATTGTTATCTCTCTTTTAATTCTTTCCCTTCAAAATGAAGTTTAGGTGAAAGATTTGAACAGGCTACCGATGTCTTGAATTCTAAACCCAGTGTATTAATAGATGTTTCTTATACATGGTAGGACAAATATGTCTTTTGATATGCTTCTGTCATCACTTCTGACTACTTCAGTGTCATGAATTGGCCTTTATTACTGTACATAGATCTTTTTGGAACTATTTTCAGATGAGTGACCTACTACTGTTAGCACAATTTAGCCCTGCAACTTTGCAGTAGATCCAACATACGTAATCTTGAATAAAGCCTGGATTTACTGTTGAGGACAGGACTGAAATTCTAAAGTATCTTTATGAATTGGTCTGAAATAATAGTCCATGCTACCGGAATAATAAGCATGAAAGGCCCTTTTCTGTGTAAATATCAACAACTGCAGAAATAAAAGGTGGAGAATGACAGACTCTGTTGTAGTTCTTCAGAAGATTTGAAGATTTTAGCTGAGCATGATCCAGTACCTCCAGATCCTTGCAAAATAGAAAAGTCCAGCCTGGAGTGTGTAGTCGGGTCTACAGCACACAAGGTACTTCAAATGATACTTTCACTTAGCTGGGTGACAGTCCTGAGCACTCAACCCACTATGGAGCAATTGAGGAAAGCCCAGGGAGAGCAGGAGGAATATTCAGAGGGTTAAAAAACTTGTGTGAACTGGGTTTATATAGAAGAGAAGCCTGAGGGCAGAACAGATAAAAGCCTGTGAAGATGTCAAGGGATGTTTCAGAAAGGAAGAGTCTCTGCATCCACTGGCAGTTGGATAAGTAGTGATGGATAATTGCAACAGGGGAGATATAGGTCACGTGTTAGGGAAAACCACGGACTGTAACGATAGCTAAGTTCCAGAATAATTGCCTACAGGAATTGTGAAGTCTCCATCTTTGGAGGCTCTTAAGAACAGGTTAGATAGATAAACATCTGTCAGGAATGCTCTTGTTCATCTGATCCTGCCTTGGGGCAGGGCATGCACTACATAACCTCCCACAGACCCCTTCAGACCTATTCTCTGTGATGCAACATCCTACCACAGGCGTCCAAGTGAGTGATGCAGCTCTCCTGTTTGTTTTACTTTCCTAAGCTGACAGGAGAATCTTCTCATTCCTTTCTTTTTTGCATAGGTGATCGGGGACTACTATGGAAAGCAGGGGCGTTTTGAAATTCGATCAAATGTGAAATATCCTTGGAATCACGGCAGACTGCGACTAGATGAAAGCCGAGTTTCAGAGCACACAAACAATACACCGTGTAAATCATGTAAGTTTAGTGACTTAATGCTTCTGCCCAGGCTGTCAGAGAGAGTAATCCATGTGGTGATGCAACATAACGGGCCATATTAAATTGCTTAGCACAGTTGTCCAACTGCGACATCGTGACTATGTCTCTCTGCTGACTGGGAAGTTAAGATCTGGCAGCCCTGGGTAGTACGTGGTCTGGTTCACTTCCCTGAACTTAAACATGACAGTAATCATGATGCACAGCCTAGGGCCCTGGAGGCTTTAGGACTTTCCAGGGTCTAAAAGGTAAAATCTCTTTTAGCCAGGAAGAAGGATATAACTGAAACCTCAAACAGAGAACAATCATATTGATAATTAGCAGCTGGGGAGGCAAGTGCTGATTGGAGCAGTGTTCTCCCAGTGCAGAATGATTTTCAGTGCTATGAGAAGGCACTGCGAGGGGCCTAGTAGGCTGAGAAGAAGTGAAGTCAGTTGAATGGGGCGATAGCTGTGAATGCAGAAGGCTGGGACTACCCTCCACAGAGAAGGTGTCCTTGTTTTCCAGCGTACTGACTTTGCAGACCATGCTGTAGCAGGACATTGCAGGGAGATAAGGGTAGGAAGATAATGGGTGCTTCAGTGGCAAAGTGTGGTCTTAGCTTTTCACAGGAAACAAATTGCTAGTCCTGCAGTGGAAAGGTATCTGCAACCTGATAATTCTTTGATCCCTGAAAAACCTGTGTGTACATACATGCTGTAGAGACTGTTTCCAGGCCATACCCTCTGTGATCAGCATGGCGTAGCTATGCACCTTCTTCCTTCCACACATCCTGATGTATGGACAAAATCCCCTCAAAGGGTCAAGGATAAATGAAGAGGAGGGAGCAGTTTAATTTTCTTAATATTTCTCTGTTCCTTTCCACAAACCCAGGTAGGCATGGAAAAGGGAGCAGGCTGCACCCACATGAAAATGCCATTGTTCTGCAGCTGCCCATCACTTTGCAGAATGACAGTCCCTACTTGGCCTCCCCGTCAGCCACTGTGTCCCTACTGTGCCTCTGTTGAGATTTGGAGCAAGGTGAAGCTCATATGGCTTTAACTTGAAACAGCATAGGTTCAGGGAAAAAAAAAGAGTTGAGGAGCTGTTGGATAATCTTACAGTCATTTTAATAAACCTGGGTGATAGAGGGTTATGATGCTAAACCAGGTGAAATGAGTTTGTTTCTGTTATAATGGCTCAGGGCATATTCCGTGCTGATTCCTATTATGTGCATCATTGTAATCCCAGTCCGTGTTATGATTCCGACCAAGCTATCCAGACCAGTTTCTTAACAACATTCCTGTGTATCACATCTCTAGAATTGTGTCTTCATCCGACACTGGTCTTGGGGGCTTGTTTAACCCCAAGGAAAGCAAGGACAAAAAATAAACCTGCAGAAACTGGAACTAAGGAAGAGGTTCCCCTGGAGTCCTGAGCTCTGAAAGGCTTTAGTTATTATCTGAAGTTGGTCACTCATTTCCTAGTTGTGTGTATTTTCCAATATGTGAATGCAAATAGTTCTCAATATGAACCCTGATTGTTTATTTTTTCCCTTTTCAAGCAGGTGGTCTAGGAGAATCAGCAGTTACAGGAATAGTTGTGGGCGCCTTGCTTGGAGCAGGATTGCTAATGGCTTTTTACTTTTTCAGGTTAGTCCAATTCATTGAAAGTTCTGTAAACTCTTTATTCACCATCCGAAATTCTCAGCTCCTGGCAGCACATCCTTGATGGGAGGCAGAGAGGCGCCATAATCATCGGTGGTAACATTCCTATCGGAGACAGTGAACACACTTCGATTGTCCTTTTGTGTATATCCAAATCATTTTAGTGACTCAGGGCCTCATCCTGTAACCACTTACATCTCTGAGTAACTTTACTCATGGAAGTAATTCCAGTGAGTTCCAGTCATTCACATTTGCTTTAGTAAAGTGCCCTGGCCTTGAAAGCCTTCTTTGTTTGGTACTCTTTGCCAGCACAATTGTGCAGGCTGTGATCGTGCAAGAGACTTATATCACTTGCCTGGTACCATCCTTAGTTTTTGAATATGGAGTGGAATTGCACTGGAAGCTAGAAAGAGATTTCTGTTTTGGTATAAGAGAGCATTTGGATTTCAAAGCTGTGCATTTAACTTAATAAGCTGAGGTCAGTGCAGGGTGATCAGTGTTTTATTCCTGTTTAAGTAAAATAATTCTTACATTGCTAGACAGCAAATCTAAAGTCTTGAGAGTTGATCCTACACTGACAGAATAAATTAGTTATACATGTTCAGCATCTTATACATACTGTAATTTATCCTCATACGCTATGGAAGAGAAAAGGCAGATAGGAGAGTAGAATTAACCTCTGCATATAAGAATCAAATAATTCTATCCAATAAAAATATCTGTTTATAAAAAAAAGTTAACAAAATGAAACAAGCAAAACCTGCTTCAATTCACCAGCACACTTCCAGAGTTTCTGAAGATCCCAGAACTAGGATTATTCATTAGTTGCTTACAGCTGAAATTCTGCAGGGTGATTTTATTCTTGCATGTGTTTGGTGCTTATATAATATGTTGTTTGGGTTTGAGACAAGATAAATTAGCTGGGACTGAATAAAGACTCTCTTTGAAAGAAAAAAGAAAATACAAATCTGTCTTTATATTTTATGTCATCAGAGGTTCTTGCATCTTTTATATATTCTCAATCTGAGATGATAATTTTTAGGTGTGTTTCTTAGCATTGCTGTTGTTGGGAGGGAATTGGTATGTGAGGACAAGAAATGAGGCAAAAGACATATCCTGAGCTGGTATAAAACTATGCAAAGCATCATTGTAGGAACAAGACTTAAACTCTTAGTCATCACACAAAGATTTAGACTGGAAATCCATGTGAGCAAAGGTGAGTGTCTGTAAAAGTAGATGGACAGACCTGAACTCAATGCCCAGTCTTTGTATTTATGGTCAGAGGGGAGAAATGAGCACTTTTTTCCGTGCAGTTCTTGTCATCCTCATGTAAAAGCTAAACCAGGTCAGAAGAATGCCTCTTAGAAATGCCTATTTCTCTCCATTGACCAAAGGAAGCCGGGAGTACTCTGTCAGATGGATCTGCACATTGGAGACATCTAAAGTCATATGGGTGAATTTCACCCTGGAGATCTGATTGCACTCACTCAGAGCAGGAATAGGGACAACCCTCTTATTCCACCATTAGAATAAACATATGAAACATAACATATCAGGATGTATGGGTCAGATTTTCAGAAAATGTATGTCTAGCAATTGTGTGCCTGGAAGTAATTTGCACCTGCAGGTTCTGTACCTTTCAAACTGTATATGTACCTTCTGATTACATCTTATTTGGATCTGTAATTACCACAAATGAGCATGCAAGCATAATTTTGAGTGTGCATGCAAACCGTTAAAAGATCTGGTAGTAGTTCTGATATGTAGCTTTGAAAGGATTTAGTCTTAGAGCTGTATTTCTAAAATGTGGACCTGTTCTTGTGCGTGAGCTACTACTGTACATGCTCTGACCTGTGGAAGGATCTGACTTGAAAATACATAAATGAAGTAAAGAACATAGGTTTTTCAAGTTATTTTGGAGCCTACTGATACAGACACAAATGTCTAGGGAATACTTTCAGAACTTGTAGGTTCCCACTTTCTGTTGAGCCATGTTACCCAAATTAAAACCTTGGTGTTTTGAAAATCATTCTTCCACTGCTACATACCTAGTTCTGACTCCTGCTACACATGCAAGTGGAGCAGAGCTTTCCTTGGCATACGAGCTTTTTGTCATGCATCTGCACAAGCAGTACTGTATGCACATGGGGCTGGACTAACGCCCTTCTGAAAAATTGGTCCTGAAACTGGGTAGAAGCATAAATGCATAAAATACAAATGTGAATCTTCTTACGATTTTGGGGGGAGATTTGGGTACTGAAGGGGAAACTGAAAGGCAGTCAGAGAGTTTGTTTCACATGTAAAGTAACATAACAATTCTTGAAAAGGCCCTAGAGGAAGACATGCGGGAAAAACTGTGTCTGATGCATGAGCAATCGTATTTATTTCTTGTCTGTCTGCTACATCCCTCTTCTTAATTCATCATACTACCTCCTCCGGCATTACAAACATAGTAGCTTTCTCAGAGGGAGATGGGAGGATTAGTTAGTTAATATATAGTTTCAGTGAGAAACACAACTGAATAAAGAGTCAGATCTGTTGTTTGAACTCTGCAGAAAGTGCCCCCCCACCCCGTATAGTGGAAAGAAATTTGGCTTTGATCAATATGAAGCAGTGATGTGACACAGTTCACATGACACTTCACAAAAACTTCCTAATCACTTAGATCAGAAATTTTCAAAGAAGCAAACGTCTGTGTCTTGGTGCTTTGAGACTGCTGTGTAGAAATTCACAGGCATTCTTGAGCCTGGGTAAAATGTTTTGAGGCAAACTACTTTAATCTTTGACCAGGGTTTCACATTCTGCCACATTTCATTTTTCAACTGGCACCCAGCTGTCCCCTACAGGCATTCTTTATAAGGGAAGTCCTGTTATCCTATAGCTAGAGAAGGGTTTCTCACTCTGTTCCTCTCCTTTCATGCAGAAAGAAATACAGAATAACTATTGAGAGACGAACTCGACAGGAGGACTGTAACATGGGGAAACATCGGCAGTTACGTGAAGACTCCATTAGATCTCATTTTTCTGCCGCATAAAGAAGAAGAAAAAGAATCCCATTCTTCCTAGGGAAAAAAAGAACTAGGGAAAAGGACACAACCAAAGACATCAGTGTAAAAAGAAGAGGCTCTTGAAGAACTCACTCTTTTAAGCAGTAATTTTGTCTTAATTTCTTTCAGAAGCTCAGGAATGATTTACTAATCACGTTATGCCGCATGGCCTTTCATCTCATGAAAAAAGAAAATGATGCAGTTTGATGTTATAGGATGTACTTAATATGTAAAGACAGTATTTCTTAAGGCATATATTAAGGGCAGCAGATCTGGGTTTAGTTGATGGGGAGTGCCTCATTCTGTTCCCTTTTTTGTTTTTTTTTTTTAGCTCCTACCACCTCCTTGCTCAATTGCATCTCACCCATGGGTATCAAATACGGTTTCAAAGGCACGGGTGCTGGTTGCTGTCAAAAGGAAAAAAGGGATTCATTTGGGGTATGATCCTGCATCACTGAATCATTGCCATTGATTACTGGGGATACAAGATTGGGCATATGGAGTTTAGTTCTGGGAGGGAACTGGCACTTGGGTGTAATTAACTCCACTGGGGTGTAATTAACTCCACTGAGAAAGTCAGGCAGGTGGAAACACACACAAACCATTTTTTTCTTGTTTGTGTAGTATCACAAACAAAAGCACCAATTCTCCCTCTTAGGTGCTGGGAGTTAGAAAAAAACGCCAGTGAAGGATGAGGAGTTTCACTGGTGTGAAATAGTGAGAGAGAAGACAATCAGGCCTTGGGGGAGGACTGGCTAATTCCTCAGTCTTATATGTGTTTTATCACGCTCTTTTCTCTCCACTGCCGTGACTTTTCAGAGAGGCAAATATAGTCCATGTAGAGTCTGCTCCTGTTCCCAGTGAAGTCAATCGCAAAATCCCATTAACTTCAGTGAGCACAGGACTGCATCCAAAATTGTAAATATGAAAGTGTTTGTATAGCTGAGGCAATTCAAAAGGGGATCTTTTCTGTGTAAAAATAACATTCCATGCTACCGTTTTATTTTTAGGATATTTTTAATCTTGTATTTTTCTATTAAAGTGTCTATTTTTGCTTTGGTAGGATTGAAAATTAAGGGAGAGGATGTTTTGAAGACATATTTTTTTATGATAGGAGTAACATGGAGGGGAAGTCAACAGCTGTAAATACATTTTAGAACCCGTATTTAGGGGAGGAGAAGTGACTTCATGGATAGTAACAAACTTTTTGCCCCACTTTCTTCTCCAGGCACGTACAACATTCAAATAGTTATTTAAACAATATAAATGCAGTTACTGAATTGTCTATGTGATGATGGCCCTGATCTTGAAAATAATGAACTTTTCACATGTTAAATAGTCCTATATTAGTTGGTGAGACTAACTGTTCATGTGTGTACAATTAAACACGCAAGGAATTACTTTCAGGAATCAGGGTGGTAAAACACTACTCTAGGCCTGACTTTAATGCTGCTGCCATCAGTGTCCCTGGGACTTTTGCCATTGACTTTACCAGGAGCAAAACTGAATCTATGATGAATTAGCTACTGACAGGAGAGCTCTGCGCTTTCTAGTCAGCAAATGGAAATGAACAGTACGTATTATAAATACGGTGAAGAAGACCCATAAAAATATTGTCTGTGGAAAAACCCAGCTATGACTATGGTTCTAGTGCGTGAAATCTTTTGGTTTATCCTACTCTGATTTCATAAGCAGAACTTTCTGGTATCAGCAGTCATAGTCAGACTTGAAACTTAATCTCAAAACTGGCACTAAAGCCTGTGTCCTACAAAACTTCTAGGCCCTGAGAAGCCAGAGTGCCAATTCAGAGAAACCATTTTGGGGTAGCTGGAAGTGAATGAAGAGCGAAAGCTGGCTCTGTCTTCTTTCAGCTGCCTTTTATTTCTTGATGGGGAAATACCTCATGGAGTATTTCCTTGGACTTTTTTTCCTTATGTTTCACTTGTCTCTTAGCATATGCAGGGGTTCCTCACCTGCCCTTGTGAAATATTGTCCAGTGTCCCAGGCAACCAGAGGGCAGGGCTTCCCGACTGTCAGGGCACCTCCACTATAGGTGGTGGATGTAGACCAGGTAGATCTGGTGTCTTTAGGACTCATTGTAACAGCTTTTGTTGACATGGTAGATTTCCATCATCCTGTATCCCAGTCTGAGCCTGTATGACTTCTGCAAAGGTGCCTTAGCCAAAGTAACACTGCAGTCAATGGACAGTTTTCTGAAGTAGCCTCCTCATCTCATGGGCACCAGAGAAGAATGTAGGCTAGAGCAGCATTCATACTGCTATGCAGCTGGGGAGAAAAAAAGACTTCCTGATTAGTTTTTGGAATTTTTTTCAAGCAGTTGAGTTTGTCTAGCCCCTGGGCATGCTTAAGGTTTGGGGGTTTTTAAATTATTTCCAAGGAAGTTTTGATCTATTTCTTGCTTTGCAAATACGTCTCTCAGTATTTTTACATTCTTTTATCCATTTGACTACTTTGCCACAGAAAAAGGGAAGGAAAATTTTTAAATACGTAGAGAAAAGAGGGTATGATTTGAAGTGTAAACTTTTTTCGAAATGAGGTTTGTTATGACTTGCCTTGAACTATTACTCAAACTGTCACTAGTTAGGAAGCAAGGCAGTAGTGTAGATCTGCATTTTTCCTGTGCCATGCACAGTCAGGTCAGACCAGAAGATCTGAGCCTGGAGAACTGGCTGGGACAATAAATTTTTAAGACAGCTTTTTTATTGCATCATCTTACTATAACTAAGCATATTAAAAAAGTATAGTGAAAGGTCGCTTTTTAATTAAAAAGATAATAATTCTGATCCCCAGTTTTATGTAGGGTTTTTAATCATGACCTCAAGAAGTGTTTTTGAGATGTCTGTTGGTGCGATGCTGATGGAGGCCTAGCCACAACTTTACATCCCAGCACCTCCCAAGAAAGGTGAACCTTTTTGCACATCAGAACATTTTAGATCAATGGGCTTTAATCTTTCTAAATTGGTGCACACCTACCTGTGTGTTTTTCCCATGGAAGTGTGGAGATCATTTAAGACATTTCACATAAGTAGATTTCTGAATAGCATAAATAAACTTGCCCTTCTTAGCTGTCTTTCACAGCCCTCTTGCTAATAGTTCCCAGGTCTTCTGTGGACCATAGATCAAAAACTGCCTTGAGTTTAGATTATTCAGCAGAGAGATTCTTTACCAGCTAATGCACTTTCCTTTCTGGTCCATCTGCATTAGCTCAATGCCACAATGTTTAGGCTTCAAACTCTGCAAGGGAATGTCTAATCAAAATAATAATAATTGATTCTCAAAAGAGTTTTCAAAACCTACATTTTTGGCTTCAAGAAATTGCCCATATTACAAACATACGTCTGTATTACAGAGCAGCACAAGGAGGGCCTTAACTCAGCTCAGCACTTCAGAACACACTTAAAATATGCTCAACTTCAGCTTCTAAGTGCTTTGCTCACTTGGGACGAAAGGGTAGGATCCTGCCCATGGCTGAACCAAAGGGAATCTTGCCATGTGCTTGAATCGGAGAAAGGTTGGCCCCACAGGCCACGTGTTTATTGCTAAATCTTAGTTGTGCCTGTTAGATTGAAATTGAACTAGTGGCTTCATACTTTTTGTTTGTCAAAGTTTGACAAATTCTGCTAATTTAGCATTTTTCTAAATTACCAAATATTGGTCAGCTTAATAGCTGATTCACCTCAGAGTCCTCTTCTTGAGGATTCTATGGACAAATTACCTGACTTCCACCCTTATCTTCAACACGTAGATTTCCACTGCAAGTTGACAAAGGTGAAGCAAAACTTTCAATAGTACCTGTGATTTAGTATGCTGAGACCCACAACGTTAAAGTCAGATGCCTAGATGCTTTTTCCTGGGCCGTTGGTAGTTCTGAAAGTTTTGTTTATGGACAGTTGGTGTGTCCTGAGTTGTCTGTGACTACCACCATCACCAGTTAATTACCAGTTCCTTCTGTGATGTGCTTCACTGAAGACCAAACCCAGCTAAGTTCTGAGAACATTCGTCATTGCTAAAACTTTTGATTGAGAGTGCTGCGCACCTTGCAAGATTGTGGCCAGAATTCAGTTTATTAAAGAGTTACATTCATTCACTTCTGAAAATAAATTTTATTGATCTATTTTCAATTTGTTTTTAAGAAATGCTTTATTGCATTATTGAAAGTAGTTTGTTGTTTTTTAATGGAGAATTATTAAGGTGTAGCTAATGCTTTGAAAACATTTGTGCTGGAAAAATTAAGAGTGTGCTCCCTGACAGCATGTTTTGCTGGGAGGTTGATCTCCGATTCATTTTTTGGCTTGGAGATGTGATCACACTCATTAAGCTGACCAAAAAAAACCTCTCATTGATTCAGTGGAAGTAAACTCAGGCCCTTAGTGAAGTGTCTTCAGGCTTTAAACTCAGCATCTTGAAGCAGTTCAGAGTGAATTTCTCAGCTTTGCAGTAGAACAGGCTGCATCAGCCTTAGCTGACCTTGGCTCCAGCATGATTTTCACCTCATGAATGCCATAATGCTCCTGGAAAGCCAAGAATAGACATCAAAGCCAGGAAGCTAATAGTCCTGGTCATAAATTTCTTTGGCAATTCAGTCCATGTTTTCCGGAGCTCAGGACAGTACCACATCCTTCACTACCTTCCTCTGTGCTTCAGAGTAGCCATGTAGCTGTTCTGTTTCTTTAAATAAAGTAGTTGAGGTTATTTTTCCTCATTTTCTCCCAGGGTAGAGTGAACACTCTTGAATTACCCATTTTTTTCATGCTCGTTTCTCTAGCTTCAGAAGTACTTTGAAAAGAGACAGCCATTTTCCACCATTTAGTCAGAAATGCTCTCTCTTCACTGAGAGGTGGCTTTTACGTAATTTCAGCCATTGTTTGTTGCCGCTGTGCTGCTCAGCTGCCAGCACACCTCGTGTTGGCCCATGGCCACACCAGCCGTTACCGGAGATCTAGACCCAGAACTGTCTGATGTTGTGTGTCTTTTAACCAAGCGAAGTTGAAAAATCAGATTGACCAAAAACTTTCTGAAGTTTAATCTGAATTTTGCAGCTGGCATCCTTTCCTTTTAAAAACACCCAAGGCTGGCACCGTGAATTGTGGTTATAGAAGCAGTGCCATTACTGGGTGCCACTGGGCTCACAGAAAATGCACTAGTCCAAGCATGGTGAGATGATGTCAGGTGATGTCAGCCAGTCTTTTTTTTTTTTTTTTTTTACCCTAATTGTTGCTATAAAATTATATCAAATCTAGTGACCACCCTCCCCAAAGCAGGGCATATGGGAACAGAACTGTAAGTTTCTAATGGTACATTACCTTTTGTGTTGGTAAGCAACATGCCCTAGTAACTTGTCTCACAACAGTGAGTGATGAAGGGACAAATTTCAGTGAAGTGCATGTTTTGTAGGAGGCAGTTTTAGCCCTTTTTAGAAACAAAGAAATACAAAAGTTACTTTTTGGAATATATTTTTAAGGACATGCTGGAAAAAGTTTCGCCTTCAGGTGTGTTGTGTGTGTCTCCTCTCCTCCCCCCCTTTCTTTCTTGCTGTTGAAAGCACAGAAAGATTTGTATGTTTGTGAAACCTTTCAGGTGGAAGAATGGAAGTGTTTGCACTGTGCATATCCCTGCTTAGAGGCAGAAATTAATTCAGAGGGCTTGAGGCCTCTATTTTTTCCAGTCTCAGATAACTTTTAACATCTGAGCTCTGAGACTGATGGAAAAAGATTGTTGAAATTAAAACAAATAGCTGTTTGTGAGAGACCTCAGACCTGGCTGTCTACAGGGGTGAGCAAGCTGTGCGGCAGACTTTGATAGTGTCTTTTCTCTTCTAGAGAATGACAGGAAGCCTAAGGACTGTGGTTTGCCTCAGTGAAGCCGTAAGTCTGGCATAAATGCAGCTCTCCCTTTATCTCACCCATAGAGAGAGAAAGGATAAAGGTTAATGTTGGTGTTTTTATGAGGTTACTGCTGGGTTTGATCAAGAAGATAATGCTGCCACGGCTTTGAGGCTTTCTTGGGCTAGTGTTTAATTTTGTCCAGTGTATCATTATATAGACTGTTTTGTTATGCTATTACTTCTTCCAGAATTTACCTTTCGGAATGACTCCTAACTGACATACACCAAATTTACAGCATACAAAACTAGCTTTCAAAAGGAGAGGCTTAAGAGTTCACTCAAAATCTCTCATTAACCACTAAGTTAATATTCTGCATCAAAGGCAAAATATTCTAAATAACCTGACACTGTTAAAGTTTGTATGTTAAGCTATAGTACGTCAGAAATCTTATGTGGATTCATTAGGTGTTAAATCTTTGAAAGGTTAAAATCCACTCTATGTGAACTGTTGCTTGGTGTTTCTGTCATGTGACTGTTTCTAGAGGACACTTGAGCAAGCAAAGAAAATGTACCAAAAAGGGTATTTAAAAAAAAATCTTGTTTTAATGGTTTCTTTTGTAATCTCAACTGGTATGCACAGGGAACACACAATTCTCCCCCCGAGTCTATGAACAGAGGTTTTGCTAATGTTGTACTAAACCGTCAGCAGACATAATGAGCACAGCTATGTTGGTTCATAGTTGGTGATGATCTGGACTTCTCTTTCTCTGTGAACTGTGTATGCAGTGTGACAGAGGAACGAGTGATCACTGAAAAGTCAGTATCACAGTTACTAATCAGTGGTCATTTATCTTGGTGCCATGTAAGATGATAAATGTTTCCTCCCATATTTAGTATCTCCCTGATGTAGCTTTGTGGCAGATGTTGTGGTGACTTCTGCAGTATAGGTTGCAAAGGATGAAAAGATCTGTTAAGAATATAGGGAAAATATCTGTGCAGTTGAGTTAGGAAGAGAGAAGAGGGAAAATGTTCAGGGATTGATTATACTCCCATGATGATACTATTGACTGTACGGAGGATGGGATCAAGCTCTTTCTGCACAGTACACTGTCTTTATTGTTCAGTATCTACTTTCTTAGAGACTCAGCAGAAAGCTTGTTCACCTTTTAAATCTCACATAGCCCCCTTACCTAAAATTGAAACAGGATTTAAGTGGTGCATAGGACCTGCTCAGGGTGTACCATGCCCTTAGGTTGGGTATTTACCTAGTAACAATGTCATCTTTACTGTGCAGGTCTAGAAGTGCTCAGAAGACTTGGGTAGAGTGGCAGGAAGAAGGCAATGGGTAGAATTTGCTGTGTTTCTTGTGCATAGGGTGTTACTATCACAAAACTAAGAGGACTCAGGATAGACACTGTGGACGTTAACTTTGTCCCCTTTTTTCAGTGATACTGTTCATTATTAGTTATGTAAAAATAATGGACAACAGAGAAACCTAGTACCAGTCTAGTAGAAAACAAATGGAAAGCTGCACAGTATATTGTACTGATGTAAGTAGAACTATCTGCATATAATGTGATTTTATTTATTGTTGTTTTTGTGTAGAGGAGAGTGCGTATTCATGACTGTGGATATAACCTTTGTTTATTTGTATAATGTATTTTATTTTACAACTTTGTCATTTAAAATATCTACATTCATTGGTGTCCTTTGACTTTTTATTCTGTGCATTTTCTTTCACACATTTTAAAAATGCAGGAATATCACATAACCTAAATTGTAACAAAATGTTTCCATTAAAGACATAGGAATATGTTATCACCTCTTTCTGTGGTGTCTTTTGTCACCTGTTTACTACATTCTTGGTCTGCTTCACATAGAGGGTACTATCAGATGGTACAGAGTTAATAACAGGGGGGTTATTCTGGGTCTAAGACACCATATAAACCCCTGATCTTAATGATGATTAGCAATCAGCAATTAAATCAGGAATCAATCTAACCTTTCTTTGGGAAGAAAATTCCCCCTGGTATTTTAAGGTCTGGGAAAGGTTTTAATCATTATAAACTTTGGATATTTTTCTATTTATTCTCAGTCCTCCAGAAATGCAATTAAATAGGAACCAAATTATTTAAATACATTGGAACTTTAACTAGTAAGCATTAATTTTTATAGCCTGCATAGAGGCAGAACTTACACATTTCACTAAGCTACAAGTTCATTTCTTTGCAGCAATCTTATCAAATTGGGGGCATTTAATTCTTTTTCTTTCCTGTGCTATTAAATACAGTCTTCAAATTATCCTGTTTTGTCTAGCCTTCTGCTTTCTGTATGCATGTGTCTGTTGTAGCAATGTTGCCAAATTTAAGATTTGTGCTTGAGAGTATGCCAGGCCTTTATAATCTAAAATAACTTGGAAATGAGTGTGAGGAAGAAGTATCTGATCACACTCGTATCAAAACTACAAGAACCAAGAATTCACTGGAGAGTTGACAGACAGATGGAAACATCCTCTGGATTAACTATGAACCTAAAATCTCTCTGCAGCCCAGGAAAGAAAAAAGCAAAGAGTAAAAATACAGGCTTGGAGAGGCCCATTCAGTTAGGGAAGGGTTGAACTGCTTTCCTAGCTGCAATGTCTTTCACTGGTAAATCTCTAAATATGTCACTAAATTTAATTAACTCAATACTGCCAACAAGGAAATTAATATTACCAGTTTGTACAGCTAGGTGCAAAGACTTAGCTTTCCGAAATTGTGGAAGATATTCCCGATATATGTTAGAACTGAGATTATTTTAAATCTGCCTCCTCAGAGATACACTTCTAATTGTATGAATGTTGTACAGATAGAAATTACTGTTTCTCCTGCTTTTGCTTGATGGTTATGCTCTTAGGTCTTCATCCCATTGCAAACAGGAATTCTCTGGAAGTTCCTAGCGATTTTCCAGTATTTCTGTATAAAGCATTGTAGAAAAAAAATGTACAAATAGTGTTTTGTGTTCCTGATAATTGTAGTAATCATTAAAGGTATTTTCTGATCTTTTCAAAAGTGCACATTTTACATGACTCATCTCCAGTCTCTTCTGTCAATTTAAGATTCTAGTCAGGACAAACTGAAGATTAGTTTACTAACATTTACTAATATTCTAAGTTTGCTAGAACTGAGATCAGTAATGATACATGCTTTACTGCTGCTATATTGTAGGGATACATTGTCAGGGAAGACAGCAGGAGAAACTTTTGACATCTTGCCTTCATTGACAGCAATGGAAAAAATCTCATCAGCTTCAATAAAATAAAGTTTTCACTCAGGCTTGGGAATATGGCATGAGAGATTATTGACTGAATTTATGTTCAGTATATGACCCTCAGGCTATTAGTGCATGTTCAACATGTCATTACCTTCACAGTGGCAGGACTTTTTTCCACTGTCACTAGATTTTCTTTTTTAATAGTTTATCCTTCAGAATGAATGCTTGAGGTATGTGTGATGAATTGTGTACATGTATACATACATCAATATTTATGAAACAGTTCATCCAAATGTGTTGGGTATCTTTTTGTCAGAGAGCATCAGCCAGTCTGACAGGTAAAAATTTCATTTGGTGAAATTACGGCAATTGATCTTCAGTGGTAGCAACTTCTGGGTATCATTCTAGATATCCTGTAACCTATCTGGACACATATTTGTGGCTTTCTTAGGAAACTACTTCTTGAGGAACATTCATCGCATTTCTGAAAAATTGTGGTAGCATTTGAGCCAAATCTTGACCTTGAACTTCAGCCAATATTTTCTTGAGTTGAAAGAGCACTGCCAATAAAAAGTAATTGTACAACTGACAGAACCTCTTTCGTTGCCTCCTAGGAATAACCATAATTTACAGTCTGTAATGCCAAAAAGGGTCTCCCTGTGTACCTATGCTACTCTTGGTAAATTTTCCTGTGTCATCTTAGGGCTGGTTTGATGGTCTTCAGTCCTCTGCCTCAGAAAAAAAAAATCCTATTTCCCTTTCTATAAGTAAGTACTCTGTCCAGCTATTTGTTCTGGCAGTGCAGTGGTTTATTATCAGTGCCTATTACTTCTTGATACTGCCATTCAATTTACACAATAAACCCCTGCTTTCAAATTTTAGATACATGTGTATATAGTTTAGAAACTAGCTGATGGCAAAAATTGTAACCATGGACTTACGTTTTTCTGGGACAGGGGACATAGGAAGCTCATGTCTATGGAAGCCCTGTTCTTCTCCCACCTGTGTTTCTGCAGTACCAAAGCAGACAATTGCCCCAGCCTACTCTATTCCTAGTACTCACAATGTGAACAACGACCGAAGACCAACTATTACTGTGCCGTCTATGAGCCAGCAAGCTTCACAACTGGTTATTTCTCCCTCTGTCTCCCTTTTGGGGTCTAGCAGGCTAATAGCACACTTAAACCATACAAAACATACAGGAGAAGTGGTGCTTGTGCCTCTTCCTCCTACCTCTTGCCTAGAGTAGTAGTGGTGTGACTGGGGGAAAACCAGTGTCCTGGATTTCGATCAGGGATAGAACTGCAGTTTTTCTGCCTCCTAAGAGAGTAATCCAAACATGAATGCTATTTGTGAACCAGTGTCTTGCTGAACTCATTTACTGTTGTATAAAAAATGAAAATGCCTCAAGTAAAGACATTTAAAAATAATTTTACCGTAATCTAAATGCCCAGACTACCAGACTACAGCAGGCATTTCTCACTTCTTATTTCTCTTGCTGCAGCAGAACAATTTTTTTATTGTTATTTAGCCTTCAAAGGGAAAGAGTGAGAAGACAGGCTATACACTATAGTACAGGGGCCATTCTGACAGCAACATGGATTTGTGGATTTAAATCCCTCTTCAAGCCGAACAGAAGAAAGATATGACCTGGGGCTTGTAACAGCCCTGGTAACTAGTATTTATTAAAAGGACAGTAGGAGGAACAGTCCCTCTGAGTGTGACTTATGTGTCCTGGCCAAATTAGGTGCCTGAATCAAGGGCTGGACTAATGTCTCTGACATCTGAAGAAGGAGAAAACTGCTCTCATGATGAAGAATTTCAGAGAGTGAGAAAGTCCTGACAGCACTGTCATTGAACTTGCACATATGTATAATATGCCCCTGCTGAAAAGGTTTGCCAGTAATGAGCATGTTGAACTATTGCTTGGGCAGCCTTAAAGTGTGGACTATGCTGAGCTGCAGCACTTGACTTCATATGCAGGGTGGAGGGTCTAGAGGAAGAGTTCACAGCCCCTGACTGAATCCTTTCATGCAAGATTTCTTCAGAACAAGGGAAGGGATGCCACTTGCTCCCATTTGATTACTGCAGTGTTTCATGGAATATCAACTGGAATAACAGCTTAAGAAATACCTTTCTTTCTTAAGAAAAAATACTTAAGAAGTACATTTTGTGCTCAGGCATCAAAGGAACAGGTCCAATGAAAAGGGATTGATAAACCCCCTCAATTATGCCAGGGAGAACAAAAAGCACGGCAACAGCCTGATGAGTACAGGAAATTAGACTGGAGGAATTGGGCTACTGGGTAATGACTAGAAAAAGGCATATTATAGATCAAGGAGATCAGGGCTTCCGTCTCTGTTCTCAGAAGAGATTTACCAGAGCAGAGCACTGGCCAGTATCCAAAATCCTACCCTCCTGGGATAGAGAGAAATGAGGCTTTCTACTGGGTCCTGGGCAGTTTTAGGGAAGAAATAACAGAGCCTGTCAGGAAGGCACCAAAAGGTTTAAAGAATGTGGACTAGTCTCTGCCTTTTTGCATGCCTTCTTAAACAGAAATAAACCTCAGAACCACCTGGGATTCACCCAGCACCAGTTATAAATAGGAATAACCGAGTAAAGACATCAAACAAAGGAAAATGTAGGCTATGTATCAGGAAAAATTGCATAAGAGTGTGATCTATTAGCCCTCAGGCACCCCTCCCAAAGGGGGTGGAGGTGGAATTTCTGTTGCTCAAAGCATTAAAACCCCAAGCCCTTGGGAGTGTGCTGCAGGAACAATCCCGCACTGACTGGAGGGAGGATGAGGTGATCTAACTGGTGGTCATTTCCACCTCCAAATCCCTTTTATGTACGTGCCAGGATGCCTTTAGTGACAAGCCGCAGTTCAACGCCAGAGCTGAAAGCAGCCTGGACACAGCTCGAGAGAGTGATTCAGAAGAAGTAGACAGGAAAGGAGGTATAGAAAGAGGGGCGGGGGGGTTAATTTAACTGAGACAAGCCAAAGTCCATAAAAAATTTTCCAGTTCAGTTTGGGATGGGAACTGAGGCTGAAACAAAGAAAGAGTAGTTAAGTGATCCCATCATTCCTTGAATATTTATAGATGCATGTCACATGTTAGTGGCAAGTATGTTAAAGCCTCATTAACATTGCTTTCCTTAGTCAAGGCCTGATAAATTAATATCGATATTAAGGGCTTCTGTCCCGACACAGATACCACTGCTCTGTAAGCCCTCACCTGGGTCTGACCAGGGGAAATTCTTCCCCTGCCTGAGCTGCAGCTGAAACAAAAGTTTCCATCGGCACCAGCACCAAACACTTAATTTCTTCCTCCCTACAGCTCCCCCTTCTCTGCCAAGGAAATAAAAATGAAGGAGAAATAAGCTTTCCTAATCGTGAACGTCTGCATAAGAGATCATGGTTTATTTCAGCCCTTTACATTGTCAGTCTTTTCTATAGTCTGTCCTTTCATCACTTGTTTTCACTTTTTTCCCCTTTATTTCCTCCATCGTCCTCTCTAGTCCCTCTACTCTATACCTAACCTCCTTCCTTTCCTCTGCCTGCCAGCTTTCCTCAGTGCTTGCTTTCTCCTTCTTTAAAACTATTTTACAAATTGTTGTTGTCTTGCCTTAAAGAGTCCACCTGGCTTGTCCACGCCTGGAGAAAAAGCCTCAGACAAGCCGGCAGCCTGAGGCAACAAATTTCTGCCCTGGGGGCCTTTCCTTTGGGTCCACCAAGCTGCGCTGAGGAGTGCTACATTCTGCTCCTTTGTCACCGATTTGTTCTTATTGTCATTTTATGCCCTTACTGCTGCAGGGACTGCTGCTGAGGGAGAAAGTACCTTTCTCTAATGCTATGGGGCTCTGATTTTATTTCTGGCTCACAGCGGAAATGTAAATAACCACAAACACCTACATTCCTTCAGAGGACATTGCTTATGTCACCTGTCCATTAGCAAATACCACACAGTGTCATGATTATTTTTTTCATAAAAGATAACGCAACTTTCCTTAGGACATTTTGAAGATTTTTTTTTTTGTTAGAAATAACTGGCCTCACTGATTTCTCAGAGCCTAGCCTCCCAGACTGGAAGAATGATCGAAATCCAATTGCAATATTGCAGCCTTCAATCCCATACAGACCACCTGTTGCAAATAAAGTTTATTGTCTGTCAAACAAACATTGTTAGGAGGCTGTGTTCTTCTAGAACATAATGTACCTAACTTGGCAGACTAATGTTAACAGGATAGTACCATTGTAGAGGGAGGAGGCAAAGACACACCCATACGTATCCCATGATGCCAGCACAATTCTTCCTATTCCTACAGGCCTGTAAAATTTGAAGCTCACTGTGTTATTTGTAGACCTACAGTCCTGCATTTAGGCAGCAAAGAGAGCTACATCACAGAAGATCTTTGAACTCTGATAGTAACTACATCATATATAAGGCTTCACAAAGGTAAGAAAGTCCTATGCAAACATTAACCAACACACACCGCATGGCATTGACAATAAGCAGTGCTGCCTCTCAAAGAATGTTTTAATGTTCTGGCTGAATACCAGTTCAGTGTTCCTTGCAGACTAAGTTCTTTGACTGAAACTCTATGTAAGTCAATATGTCCCGTGACAGATCAGGCATCTGATGCAGACTTTGCATTTCTATTGTTGATTTGGCTAGATACTGAACCTGACTATGGGGCAAGCCCCATAACTCACTTGCACCAGAATAGAATAGGCTGGTTGGGTTAAAATGCTTCCAGATGCAGCAGTCGAGGCTTTGAAAAAGGACTGGTGGTTTTAAATCTCTCATTTCAGGAGGTGCCTAATTTGAGATACTTCAATGTAATTTGACTTTTCCAGTGGCAAAGCCTTAGTCTGAGAAAATCAGATCTACTTTAGATTGACTCAGGGAGGCCCATGTGTAAATAATGCATCCAAAATCACTAATCATTTGGAAAACAGAAGTAGTAAAAAAAAAGTCAGCTCTCAAATCGTCTTCAGCCCCCAAATCCTTAGTTACTACACTAAAAACCTGATTATTATGTCCTTTTTCTGGTAACTGGTTTCTTCTCACTAGCCGTTTTGCAAATGCACATATGGGGAAAACACTGAAAACAGCAAGAAAACTGTATAGAAAAGTTTGAAATACTGAAAAAATGCCAACCCCAGAGAATTATTTTTAACAAAGTTAAATACTAGTATAGAAACATATGTGATCCTTTCATTAGAAAGTCAGGAATGATCCTAATTCTTTTCCTTTTTGCTGTTGTGAATTGACACAAGTATCTCCTAGAATTCCAGAAGCCCTGCCAGCCCTGTGGATGTAACAAACCTGACGTCATTGCTTGACTAAAACCTGTATTCAAAATGCAGTCTGAAGCAGGGCTTTCAATCAAGAACATCACCTCTCAGGTCTGCAGCTCTGGTAATTTTAAATGCCCACGTATTTACATTACATTTACACTGCTCCAGTGTTCTGTGCTTCGTATGTTGCTTAGGCTTACTTGTGATTGCAGGGCTAACTGGATTAATTCACAATTCCCAAGAAGGTTAGTGTCCTGGGTGGGAGGCAGGAAGATGGGCAGCTTTGCAAACTATCTGTCCTGTTCTGCTAATGGAGCAAATTGTTCCCTATTGTGGTTACAGTTTAAAAATCAAGGAGGTAATGTTATACTAGCTAAACACTGCATTAACTGCAATGTAATAAATCTAGCCAAATTGTATCAATGCATTCTCATGCACAGCACATTGTCTTGTTAGATCATGCCGTATATATATTGGAAATACTGAAAGCGAGCATTAACTATATAGTGGAAACAGAGCTAGGTTGTGTATCTATGTGTTATTTTCAAAGGGTAAGGGCTAAATGCTTTTTATGCCTCCTCTGTAGATTTACACATTCCTCTCCAATGTTTGGAAAGAAAATTAATAGTTGAGAAGCAACACTTTTTAATGGAAATGAGGACTCTTTTCTCTTCCCTGACCATCCTTCTTTGCACAACCCTCTTTAGGGTTTGTAGTATTCAGAAAAGGAAAACACAGCTCTTAGAATAAAGGACAATCTTTAGAAATTGTTCAAGACATGATCTACGAAAATAGATTTGGTAGAATTATTTCCACTGTCCCACCACTGAATTTAGCCCTTAAGATACACGTGTGCAAGATTTCTCACAAACACTTGTACGTGTACTATCAAAACAAGATACATTCAAGGGTGAAAGACTTTTCAATGCCTATTCCAAGTTCTGAAACTTCTTGATATATTTTCTCTTTGTTGCCATTCTTACTCCTGATTTGATGATCACATGTGAAACGCTTTGTGTGTGAGGTTAATTGAAAAATGTTCATCCACACTGTGAAAAACACTGTTGAGCCCTGCTCATAATACTCTTTCCTTCAAAACCTTTGAATGACTGTTACATCTTCTTGAATTAAAAAAAATCTTTTCTGTCAGTCTTGTTGAAAAAAAAAAAATCAGTATTTTCTGCAAGGAAAATAGTCCTTTTCCTTTTTCTTTTGAACAGCTCTGTTTCCAAGCATGTAACACAAAGAAATTACTTAAAGGTAAGGTAAATATATTAAGTAATGTTACCTTCACCAATTTTTACTAAAAAATACTCAAAGTTTCAACCAAGAGTTTTGTAGCAAGGTAAAACTTAAAGGAAGGATTTCTGTAATTAAGGGCCTCATTATGCCTTCCGACGTGCTTGCCTGGTTTACTAAAGTAATGGGATTATGCACTCCAATAGTTTGTCCATCGGTGGCAAGTTTTGAAACAGCTGGCTAATTTCAACTACATTTAACAGAGGGGTGGAGGGGTCTGAAAGACATTTGGGGTTCAGACATTTCATGCAAATGGATGACTAAACACAGGGAGGCTGTAAGAGTGAGTGGGAGAGAGAAACAGCTGAAGGTCTCTACTGATGGAAGGAATCAAAGCTGGGTTTGGCATTTATCATCTCTGTTGGCCTGATGCTAGCCAATATAAATCCATGCACTGAGCGGGTAATCAAGCGTGTTGTCCCAGGCCCATTTCACAATAACAGTTTTGAATGGTAGTATGAGTTGGAGTCATTATTTTTCATTTGGCATTGAAATAAACAGAGGAAAAGGACAAGGAAAGGGAAGGATAAATATTTTTGAAAAACACATCTAAAACACTAATGAACATTAAATCATTTCTACAGGAGTTTGCAAATCAAAGGAAACAAGGAAGAAACCCTCCTAAGTTTGTTAAATTGAGAACAACTACACTTATTTTTGTTTTTCTACTATTATCTGGAATTTTCCTTCTTCCTAACATTATCATTATTGCCTTATATTTAAGCCTATGCTAAGTGTGATTTAACACAGGAGACAGAAAACCAAAGCGGTCTGGTTTTCAGTATCAGAGGTGTCTTTGTTGTGGAAAGTTGTCAGCTCCCAAACGTTGTCTACACCGCATAGATCTGTGTACTTTGGCAGGTTTATAGCTCAGGATCTAACTCCCCAGAGGCTTGCTGCAACTTGTAAACCCATAAGGAATTTTTCAGGCCAGTTCTATATCCCAATTCATTCACTTATGAGAACAGATCCACTATAAGATTTTTTAAAGGCATTTTCAAATACCTACTTTTCTTTGTCACTCTTTCAGTAACAGTGATTTGAAACACTGAAAAAGATGTCAGCTTAGTTCCTTGTGCCAGATAGCTTTCTCTCTGGATTTCAAGGTAGAATTCCTAAAGCTTTGGTTTTGTTATCTGAGATGCAGAAAAATAGAAGGGACAGAAAATATTTCAGCATTTGTTCCTGGCTTTTTTCTTGGATTTATTTCTAAATGTACTGCTTGCCCTCTAGGTCAAATGCCTGTATCAGCTGTGCAGCTGGACAAAATATTTCCAGCTGACAAGGGCGAAAAAAGTGAACAAAATAATCATCAAATGAAACATTTAATTTTGTGTTAAGCAGTAGGGAAAACAACCTGTTCTCATTTCATTTTGGTCTGAATCTGTTACTCTCTCTGCAGATGTTTTCAGCTTATTTAATTAATCACTAATAAAGCAAAAGCATGAATTGGGCTGTATATTACAATATCATTTAATCCCATATCATTTAATCCCATTCTTTCATTAAACATCTAAAATGTTCCCATTTTTTCAGGAGAAAAAGAATCAGCTTCTTTTTTGACTAGCAATTATTCAGGAACTTCCAGTACTATGAAAATGTAGCTCAGTAAATTACTTTACACTTTGTCCCAGGATTATAGCTTCTTTGGCTGCCTGGATTACTTGGCTTGGATCTTTTATCTTTTTTTCACATCAGTGGCTTCCAGTCTTCCCCTCTTACTCTTTCATGTTTACTTTCTCGGCTCTCTATCTTTTATAACCTCTTCTTCGTACTGTTAAAGCCACATATACAAATTGTTTTTTTGAAAGACACACCAAAACTTGACTCATTCCTGAATGCCAAGAGAACATTGCAAATGATTTCAGACTCCATTCCAGCAGGCCCATTCAGCACGGAGATGGGGCTTGCATTCACAGGGTAAGGTATACATGAGGACAGAAAGAGGACGGCCAATGGATTTCTGTACTGTAACAATCCCTGTCTAAGAAGTGGACCAGAGGGGGGCTGTTGCGACTAGCAACACCTTGAAGCCCTGGAAGATCCTCCAGGGTGCCTCTGTTCCTGCCCAAGGTGAGAGAAGATGGAGGTAATTTACTGATGCAGCTGATTCCTTCACTTCCTCGCAGAGCTCCAGCACACCTGCAGTGCTGTCTCACTGGAACTGTGAGCGGGGAGGGATCTGTGAGGGACCAGGAGCGACTATCAAATTAGCCCCTGGAGGACTGACTGCCAAGTGATTCAAACAGCATTGTATAAAAGCACATTTCTGATAAAGTCTTTACACACCAGTTTATAGTGTTTTCATGTAACCCATACTTCCTCCTATTCTGTTCTAGTTCATTTACCCTGTCTGCGACTATAGTATGTAAGAGTGTTCAGAGAGGGTGTGATTACATCTGTTTTATCAATACACACCATTCTGTGGAAATGGGACCAGCAATTAAAATTAAATTATGCTGCTTTTCCCCTTTGAAATCATTGATGAAAAAAATAATCTAAAAATATTATCTTAACCTTTTGCTAATATCAGTGTGAACCTTTGGTTTAAGGTCTCTTTATTTAACTGTTTAAAAGAGGAAGTGATAACAAACGTTTCAAGTAACATTGTTCCCAAAGACGTAGGAACTCTGTCTCCAAGCAAAATACTTAACTACTTCTTGTTTACAAGAGGTATTTTCTGATGTTCCTTTCTGGTCTGAAAAGGTCCAAAACTCACACCAAAAAAAAGGAGAAGCACCTTTTTTGAACTCACAAATAAAATCCCCCACTTGCATTGTAGCTGGTCTGATACAGAGATGGAAGTGCCCAACAATGAGTTTTCCCATAGGACTACTCTGTGGAGCACATAAGCACAAGTGAAGTTAATAATATCTAGCCACATTGAATTGCAGATAAATTAGAGCCTTCTGTAATTGAGAAATACTTGATTTAGCGGATGTTTCTAACAGAGACTTTTAAAATTGAATGGACATAAATAAATTAATGCTGCAAAATATTTGGTACATTGTTAACTAAATTAACTTCTTTAATTAAGGAAAAAACCACACATATTATTAACTGATCTTTGCACAGTGCTGAATGCTATTTTTGTCTACATTTCCTCCATGAAATTGATGGAGCTGACTGGGAGTAAAAGTGGCATGTGAGAGGAATAATCACTTTTATTTTGATTTACTTATCAAGGCACATCTAGGAACCTGCACATTCAAGAGATTTTGATCACCACTCTTCAGTTACAGAAATAGTACTGCTGCAATCAGAGGAGAAGCAAGTGCCTCATGGGCTTTCCTGGCCTGTGGAGTGCATGCTAAAAGGACTCAGCACTTCTGGAAGGCATAGAGCTTATGAAACCGCTAAGTATTACCAGTTGAAACAATTTTTAGGATTTATGTTGCTGACGTGGAGACCATAACCTGGCCTGCAAAATTCAGTTGCTTCTTCAGTTTTCTGCAGCTGTCCTGGACAGTTGCTGGATCTGGTCTCTGGTGGGAGTCCTCTGTTGAATGCTTTCTGACAAGTGGACAGAAAGACCCTTTAGTTGTTTTCCTCCTTGCAATGGAAAGAAAATTCACTCTACCAGCTAGTTTGAGGAAATCTTGAGGATGGGGCCGGGAAGGCAATATTTAGCATTTTTAAAGGTGAGGCAAACATGCCAGCCAAACTGTCTGACCACTGGTATTCAGCGTCAAAGACAAAACTAAGGAACGTTAATTTGTCTGGGATTTCAGTTCTTCCCTTGCATAAGGCAGTAAGAGTAATTACAGGGAAGTCAATAAGGTCACTCAATTGATTTGAAACAAGGTTTCATTTTTAAGCCTGGATGTGGATGTTGGGTTAATATCAAAGTTCGGTAACTATAGCTGGGAAAAGAAACCAGGGAGGCTGACTCTTAGTGGTGAGGGACATTATGACTTTTATCATCGCTAGTGATAAATTTA
Organism: Aptenodytes forsteri; assembly: GCF_000699145.1. Lineage (NCBI taxonomy): Eukaryota > Metazoa > Chordata > Aves > Sphenisciformes > Spheniscidae > Aptenodytes > Aptenodytes forsteri. The sequence continues at coordinate 3,111,636 of NW_008795938.1, forward strand.
TGCATTACTCAGGAGAATAATAATAATGGACAAGAAATTGGATTTTCCAAGGGATCTTTTTAGTTCAAAGCATTTACCCTGTGTTCTGCAGTGATCAGATAGTTTAAAGAAAGCTGAGAAAAATCTCACCAGGTAAAGCCTTCCCAGAGGAGGAATTTTTCCCAATCTGTATTAGTTAGTGATTATTTTGTGTCCTGAATTAAAGGATTCATACATAAACATAAACCACAATACCTATATTAATGTCAGATTCCTATTTGAATTCGTGCAGTTATGTGTCTGAGAAAAAATAGCATTTTCTATGATGGGTTTCCAGAATATTTCTGTCAAATATTCCTGTGCCTTGGGTACTTTTGAAAAGCAAATTAGAACCCATTACATAGTCAATCTGTGAAAATGGGCTGTGGCACAACTTAAAAATTGGCTCCCTGGACATTTTCCTATGCTAAAACACTACAGTGGGTCTAGGTGAAGGTTGCATGGTACACTGCACACCTAACATGGAGAACAACAACAGGAAAATTGCAGGTTGTACATACCTTTTACAACTTCCCTGAGAGAGACACTTCAACACTGTAACAACCACAGTATGAACCTGGCAATGACCACAACTGTAACTCTGTCCCAGGGCAGATTACTGTCAGCTTCCTACTGCTCCAACTCATTTGTGACTCTGCACAGCTCTGAAGAGTTGTATTTGGAGATTGGAATACTGAAGGACTACTGCTGACTGGATTTGCATTGCTGGAATATCTATATGACCTGCAAAATCTCCTGCAATTTCTTTTTCCTCATACTGCTTTATGTCAGCATGGTGAGAACCCCTCCTGCAATTTCACTAAGAGAGCCAGAGCAGAATGCAAAAATGCAAAGTCTGACTGGTAAAGGATGCTTTCCTCACTCAGACAAAAATACTTGGTTTTAAGCCAGATTTAGAGCTTTCACAAGAGTACATGGACATGAAGCAATGCATCTTGATTTTTGCCAGCACCTTGTGTCATACAAAATCTGTCTAGCCATTCCAGGAGGAATTTTGGAGGTGATTATTTCTCACTTAATTTTACAGTTTTAAAATACTTCTTACTTCCACGTGAGTAGAAGGAAAATGATAGTCAGGACAGCAAACTATGCAACAGAAAGTTGACCCTGATGGTGCTACCCTTAATCAAGCTGAAGTGCTAACCATTTCTCAATGGCAGAAAATATTTCCTGCCTGCTGGACATATTCCCACATCACTAATTAGAGCACTATTACTCTAATTGAAAAAGCTTAAGTTGTCTAGGAGGCTTGCATTGTATAAAATGGAAAACACAACATTTACTATCAGGTAGCAGAAAATATAGAAGTTAATCCAAACATGTCTATGTTGCTTTCAGCTTTTAAAAAAAAAGAATTGTTTCATGAACGGAAGAACTAATAAGTGCTGGTTGCAGTATGCAGTATGCTATGCTGCCCTTTTAGTAACCCTGACGCCCTGACCCTTTCACAAAATCACTCTTTGCTCTCTCATATTTACCTTAAAGCATCTCATTCATTTTCCCCAGTACTTCCTCTCTTCCCCAACTTCTCTAATGCCTAGTTATGCAGAAATTAATGCCTGCTGTAATGCATTCGAATCCAAACAGGTATTGCCCTGCAACCTTTTCTTGGTGGTGGCAGCACTAATCCACTGATTTTCTGGAAATGAAGAGGAATGTAACTTCTATCCCTTTATGAAATATGCTTGAAATCAATCAATGGATTCAAAAGCTATTAGTGGAGTGTCAGATGGACTGTCAGACTGTCCTGGTGTTGGCTGGGATAGAGTTAATTTTCTTCCTGGTAGCTGGTACAGTGCTGTGTTTTGGATTTAGTGTGAGAATAATGTTGATGACAAACTGATGTTTTAGTTGTTGCTAAGTAGTGCTTACACTAGTCAAGGACTTCTCAGCTTCCCATGCCCTGCCAGCGAGAAGCTGGGAGGGGGCACAGCCAGGACAGCTGACCCAAACTGGGCAAAGGGACATTCCATATCATATGGCGTCATAGTCAACATATAAAGCTGGGGGCAGTTGGCCGGGGGGGTTGACCACTGCATAGGATCTTGCTGGGCATCGGTTGGCGGGTGGTGAGCAATTGCATTGTGCATCACTTGTTTTGTATCCTATTAAACTGTCTTTATCTCAACCCACGAATTTTACTTTTTTTTTCCCCAATTCTCTCCCCCATCCCACTTGGGGGTGGGGGAGTGAGCAAATGGCTGTCTGGTATTTAGCTACCTGCCGAGTTAAACCACAACACAGACAGACGTTATGGATGGTTAAGAAACTAAACTGAAAAACTGAGGCTGGAGAAATAGTGCACACATTGTACACTCCTAATGTTAGACGTGTAAGACTTACGTTGCCTGCACAACATAAATACATACATCTGTTGAGGAAAGAAGTGCCTTTTTTAATGAATATTTCCACATATAAATACCTGCATCTAAGTACATATGAGTTACTTCCATATTTAGTGGGAGTACATGCAAATCATCTAGGCACCACTTGTGGTACACAGACTTCAATGTATAGCTGTTTCCCCAATCTGCTGTGTATTCATTCATGAGTATTTGAAATGCATTCTATAGCAATTAGGCAGGCCTGTCTGTTTGTGGCAGTATTGATTGAAATCAACCCTTGAGCTAGACTTAAGTCTATTAAAAAAAAATCTAGGTCCTTCTGCTCAGGCAGAGATTTGCTGAGTACTGATCAAAAGCTATTACCCTATTGTGCAACCAGAAAATCCCTATCTCGGGTAATGCAAATCTGACACCACATTTACATATTTGCAAGCATCCTTTTCATTTCATTAAAAAAATAGAAGAAAAAAATCAAAGGGGCTGATCTTAAGTTAAAACAGGACTTATGCAAAGTGTGTGTCCTCAGGAAACTGATCAAGCCACCCCTTTTGGACATTCTTGAGGTTGCTGAGAATAGTAAAATGATTGTTCTGTTCCCCCCTCTGATTTCGGTACCTAATCACCCCTTTCTGAGAGCTGAAAGCCTGTGGTCCCTGAGTTTAGACACTGTGATTAGTGCAGCAGCCACAGACTCCCCAGTGTCTTAGCATAACTCTTCACAGAGTTCCCTTTCGTGGGCAGTCTGACTTACAGTTCATGTCTTCACAGATGCATGATGTGGAAGCAGACAGACACAGGCCTTGAAAAAGATCCAGATCTATTAATCTTTACTTCTGGTAGCATAAGTGATATCTAAATCCAGACAAACAATAAAGCCATCTGTATATGTTTGCCTGCTTCAGTTTCCTCATGCTTAAGCATTCTTTGGGGTTAAGTCACTCTTCCAAGGAGTTCAGCATTTTCTCCTTCCTGCTGTACAGAGTTGAAACAAGCTCTTCTCTAAAATGTGCAGTAGGAAAACAAAAAAGTTTTCTTTTATAACTTACTTTATCTTGACAAGCTGACTAACTTTGTTTAATTTCTATGTCTTGGGGAGCTCAGACATGAAGAACTAGTTTGTCCTGAGCAACAGTTCTCTGTAATGCCATTTCAATGCACGATCATCAGAAAGTTTAACATATTATCATTGTCTTCCATTATTGTTCCTGTAACCAGTGCAAGATTTTTTCTTGACATTGCTGCTGATATTTAACTTACTAGGGAGGCAAAAGACAACAGTGAAAGCAATTGAGCTCCACCTCCAAAATAGATGTTGCAAGCTTGACAAAGTCATGTGCATATGGAAAGCTCATTTCACATGGACATTTCCAGTGACCTTCTTTGCTACGCTATTGCCGAAGTGATATTCTGCAATAACTGTGTACACATGGCCAGCTGTTTCCTACTTAATTTCTACAACAACGGCATAAAGACAGCAGGGGCCTGTTTCAAAGTAAGCACATAGCATTCTGGACAGGAATCCTATGGTGCTTTTTCCAGATGGTGAGCTAGCTGTCTGTGTTCTGGATCTTCTCTTGTGGTGTGTTGTGACTATATAGCAGAGCCAGCTAGAATCAGCCAGAATTGCAGGACTTGTGGTCAAACTACCCATTTCCACTGGTTCATCTCCTTTTGGTGTACCAAACCATTTTCAAGTTGCTGTCAGCTAGCATGAAGGCAACTCTTCTGTCTGCCTTGCCCCTAGGAATCTCTCATACAAAGAGGCTGAGATCTCCACACTGAATGGATTTATCTATAGAAAGCACACACACAATGACATTGACAGGTCATTTAGCAGCTCAAATGAGGTGATGGCATCAGGAAGAAGACGAGAATATTAACCAGGAATGAACTGTTTCTGAAATAATTTCCTTTTCTGAGCACAGGAAAAAGGCAGAATATGCTGGGAAAGCACTGTGCTGCAGATCTGTCATGCTTAGTGGAGACGATAAAAATATAAGTACTATGATGATCTCTGTTCTTAGGATCTCTGCCATGCCAATCTTATGGCTATAGCAGCAGCACAGTAGCATGGGCCATAAAACATAGAAGGCATGGGAGATTCTTGGTGGCTTTACCTGCTTGTTCCCATGTGATATTAATGTATTAATGGCACCCATGCACCTATGCTTTGCCTGCTGCACCAGGATGCAGAACCATGTTCTAAAGAAATGTGGTTAAAGAGATGTTTCTCTCTAGTTTTTGATGGCCTGGTTTCTCAGTACGGCAGCTTCTCCAACAACAGAGTCACAAACTCATGTATACATAGAAAAAACTGGGACATTGCTCCAAAACCCACAGGGGATGCTCACAGTGTTTAAATTGTTGCTGTTGTTTTGGAAAAAAAGCAGCTTAACTGCCATTCCCCTTGCCCCTGAAGCCTTTAAGCAAGAGTCCTGCACAGTAAGATGTATTAGTTTTTCCTGAGAAGCTACAGATTGACAGTGGAGTGTGCATTTAAGGGACTGAGCAGGAAAAGAGAGTGCTTAAGTGGATGACTTTGAACACTACCTCCCTTGTGAGTGCTTGCTTGCTCACTCTAGTTTCAATTAATTCTACTTGATGAGAACAAAGGAAAGCACTTCTCATGGGGGCAAAGAACAAGAGGTGTTCCCAGGTGGCAACTGGCACGGACAACAAGTTCAGAGAAGATTTGTGTTCCTACATGGAACGTGAAAATATCATAGAATCACGGAATACCAGGTTGGAACGGACCTCAAGGATCACCTGGTCCAACCTTTCTTGGCAAAAGCACAGTCTAGACAAGATGGCCCAGCACCCTGTCCAGCCGAATCTTAAAAGTGTCCAATGTTGGGGAATCCACCACTTCCCTGGGGAGATTATTCCAATGGCTGATTGTTCTCATTGTGAAAAATTTTCCTTTTGTGACCAGTTGGAATCTCCCCAGGAATAACTCTTGTACCCAACCCCTCGTCTTTTCCATGTGACTTCCTGTAAAAAGGGAGTCTCCATCTTCTTTGTAGCCCCCCTTTAAATGCTGGAACATGGTGATAAGGCCTCCCCTAAGCCTTCTTTTCTCAAGGCTGAACAAACACAGTTCTTTCAGCCTTTCTTCATATGGCAGGCTTCCCAGTCCTTTCATCATCTTTGTGGCCCTTCTCTGGACCCTCTCCAGCCTGTCCACATCTTTTTTGTATAGCGGGGACCAAAACTGAACACAGCATTCCAGGTGTGGCCTGACAAGTGCTGAGTAGAGTGGGATGATGACTTCTTTATCTCTGCTGGTGATGCTGTTGTTGATGCAGCCCAGTACTCTGTTGGCTTTCTTTGCTGCAGCAGCACACTGTTCACTCATATTGAGCTTCTTATCTACCAGGACCCCCAGGTCCCTTTCCGCAGAGCTGCTCCCCAGCTGGGTAGATCCCAGCCTGTGCTGTGCTCCTGGATCATGTTTTCCCAGGTGCAAGACCTTACATTTGTCTTTGTTGAATGAAATAAAGAGACTTTGTTCATCTTATCTTTTAAGCATGGGAATTACACTTTTATGGAAAAAAGAATTATTTTTCACAGAATGGCATACCTTAAATACATTGCTTTGACAGGAGAGACCACTGTATACACTGTATTTTGCTGATGTGTGTGAAGGCCAATGCTTTTATGAGCCATTCATTGTGCTCTCAGCCTGGGATACCTTGCCTTACAAGAATCAAATAAGCTGTTAACAAAAATGTTCTTATCAAACAAATAAAATCCACTTACATTCATAACCACTGAAAAAGATAAAAGATCTGGGGAGGGTCAGGCTTTCTACCAGTCTCTCGTGATGAGTTGAGCACTGTGCTCAAAACCTCACTTTCAAGCAGAAGTTCATGTCCCATCACCAGCAGCTCTGTCTTCCCTGAAGGGTGCTGGAGATATACAGAGGAAGGTGCTGCATAGAAAATTTCTCCTCTGAGCAGGCAGTATTCTCAATGACTCATGTATGTGACTGGATGGTTGCACTGCCTGAGGCTACTGTGGTCTCTGAGAAACCAACAGTAATAACGTGCACTTGTGCAAAATCATTTGTCTCTTCATGAACTCCAAGAGCTGTCTCTGGCTGCCTCTGCCCTTTGGGTACTACTGTGCGGCAGGTAAATGCTCTCTCATATCAGAACAGTGCCGCGCAATGTGAAAGCAAGTCATCAGATAGATGCTTAACTTACTTTCTTTACTCCTGAACCAGATATCATCTGTTTTCACTTCCTTCCATGAATTTGATAGATTTCTCACTCATCTTCTTTTTTCTTACCCCTTCTCATTAGGCCATTAGTTAGCAGATAATAACAAACCTCACCTTGAATGTCTTGGCACTTCGTTTATATTGGTTGTAGAAAATGGAAAGAAAAAAAAAAACCCTAGCTCTGGGTGTTAACTTTTCCTTACTCAGGCTCCATCAGTTTGCACAAGATGACAGACTGTGCTTTCTCAGTGCCAAATTATGAATCTTGCTGCAATGAACCACATACTGCTACTGGTTGTGTGAAGTCATGGTCTGGACCAGTGGATAACAGCATCTGGCTTTGCAATGTGCAGTGGGACATGTTTAGCACTCAAACGATGAAGCAGCCACAGGCCTTGAGTTTGAGGCAAGGGGAGAGTGGATTGGATGGGAGCAGATCAGTAATTGCACCTGCATGTCTGCAGGCAGCCCTTACAATGTTGGATATTAAATTTGGGGTTTAACATTAATTAGAAGAGATTGTTCACAAGACAATGCAGATTGAAGAGATATGCAAAAATGCTGAACCAGGTGAACTACTCCAGAATCTTGCTGGATAGGAAATGCCTCCTTATGTGTCTCATTGCTGTACAGTTCTGCCATGCTGTCCATCTTCTGCACTGAAACAGAACATTCCTCTGGTTGTTCAGAAGGCTCAAGATTCATTCATCCTCCACAGATTTCTACACAGATGTGCTCAACATTTGGGAGAGTCACTGTGTCAACAAGAAATCCTGGCTTTCAAGGAGTAGCTCCTCGTCAGTAACAAGGGCATATCTCACCAGTCTCTTTATCATTGTCCTCCACAATCCTGGATGCTGAAACAGCACCCCAGGCATGGAAAAGTAGAAGCATCATTGGGATGCACCTAGTTAACCAAGCAGGAAGGTAGCAGAGAATGGGAAAGCACTGGAGGACTGCTATGAAGTACAGATACATACATGCAAATATTAGTCATCAAACACTGGTCAGCAAAACACAAGAAACTGGAACCTTTTTCAATGCAGACAGGAAAAGTCACATCAACTTGCAAGTAAATTCACAAAGAAAAATACATCAAGTACTGCAGAAAGAGTAAATGTGGCAAACAGTCTGGTGTAGGCATGCTCACAGATATTGAAATAAAATTCCTATTGTCAAAGATCCATGAACCACACAAAAATTTCTCTTAGCATTAATTATTTAGCTATTTGTCTAATTTCTATGTATAAGTACCATACAAACTGGAGCTCAGGTTCTTAGACTTTCAAAAATGAATGCAATTAAGCTCACTAATCAGGTGTGAAAAAATTGATTCTAGATATTTGCATATAGCACTTTGTAAATAATTGATTTTCCAGTTGGCTAGGCCAGCATTTCTGTTTGATTTCACTTGAGTGCACAGAAGAGATACAGGCTCCTCATTAGCATGGAAAGAAGAAACATTTCTCAGCCTTTTTATACCTCAAAGACTCCTATGAAAAACACAGAGAAGATCTACACCTTGATACAGTTAGAGTAGGAGGTAAGGCTTAGTTAATCATATTAAGACTCTGGTTTTTAAATTTTTAAATTTACAAATATGCTTTTAGTTTTGGAAAAATGTTATGTTGTTCATGTTTGATGTAAATTATCTGGGGGGAGATGTGACAAGCAGGAAATGCATGTAGTCTTTGCTTTAGTATGTCCTTTTTAAATTTAAATTTACAAATATGCTTTTAGTTTTGGAAAAATGTTATGTTGTTCATGTTTGATGTAAATTATCTGGGGGGAGATGTGACAAGCAGGAAATGCATGTAGTCTTTGCTTTAGTATGTCCAAATGAGGTCCATTTTTTAACAGTCAAAATTTTTCTAAAAGCTTTTCATTCATGTTTAGGTTATTATGTCCATGGCATTGTGTTCAAGGGCAAGAACAATTACAGAGATAAAATGAGTTATACCAACACATATGCAGATTCCACATTCCAGCTGTAGGAGCTGTTAAGCATCCCTGCTGCCAGAGGTGAGTGCCAGAGCTCGTGGGGCAACAGCTGCAGCTGGGGGAACCACTGCCACCTCTCAGCGATGACAGCCACTCTGTAGCCTCTCTATTTCATGGCAGGAGCCTCAAACCCTTGGCCTTCTGCCCTCTTCCCTCTTACCATTCCCCTTCCACAATGTGAGCAGCTTGATCCAAGCCAGGAACATGCCCCTCACCTACAATGCAGAGAAAAGCAATATAGCCTCTACTGCTAAGAAGCCTTCAGTCAGCTCTGAATCAGGAATATTATACTTGGATCCTTGAAATTCATAAAATATGCCTTTAGATTGCTGACAGGAGCCCCTAGACCTTGTATTAATTATTATTTATTAATAATCCCAAACTAAAATCCATAGGAACAAAAATTCCTTTTTAATCCCCAGGAAGTAATGCCAAGCAGTCAGATTTCCAGTATACTTGGTATTTTGCTTCCTATTGTCCTTAGATGAAGCATGAAAGGACAAGGATCTTTCATGTCACCAACCAAAGGACCCAGAGGACCTCTTTAGCTCATTTCTACTGCGTACAGTAAAACAGAGATTTATAATGCTAGATATACAAGGCCTTTGAATTTACAGTGAGCTGTAAAGAAAATTCAGACATTAGTTTAAATACATGAAGATCCTACCACGTAATTTTGTGAGATATTTCCCTCATGGACATGTATCTATCTGTTGAACAAGAAGTGGAACTCTGGACCCGTGGGGATTATTTGGTTGCCTTCACTCTTTGTTGGGGTTTTCTCCAAAGTGGTCTGTCAGTCTTGATGCATGCTATTTCTGTATGTAGCGCTTTTAAATGAATGTATGTTCTGATGCGTATAGCATAAAAGTCAACTTTTCACCCGAGGCATGTGTTTCTAGGCACAATATGGGGTTTGGAAATACTTTGGGCTACATGCTGGAAGGGAGGCCCAGTTTCTGTGGCATGCTGCCACATCCCTTTTGATTAGGAAGCTAACGGCTGGATAACTTCTGAAAACAGGAAGGTATGACAGCAAAACTTTATTTTGATTAAATAGCTCCCATATAAACACAGGAATTCCACTGTCATCCCCGCTCCTTACCCTCAGCAGGTTTTGCAAGGACAGACTGGCTGGGTGACAGGTCCAGCGGCTGTGTGCTGGCCACAGGTCACTGCAAGCAGGTCTCTTACCTAGATCAGCTGGTGGCTGAAAGAAGTTCTCTGAAAAGTCACAACACAATCAGTGTTAGCAGAATTTACTATTCCTCTGTGGACTAGTGATTTTTTACAATTTTTCATGGATACCTAAGGGAAAGCTCCCAACACATGAATTGTCTCATACACAAAATGGCTGCCACCTCCCCTTACTGCCAATGGTTTGGAAGCCAACAAAATGGCCACCCCTTCCCCTCACAGTGTGTGAGAAGAACAAGCAGAAGTGAAGCGCAGAAAAATAGAGGAGAAGGAGGCAGCCAAATGGTGAGGGCTGCAAGTGGTTACGGGTGATGGTGGGACGCCCAGACTGGGCTGGCAGCCCTTCTCCCTGTGAGCAGCATGGAGGAAGGCCATCCCTTCTAGTGCTGTGGGTATTCAAGGTTAGATTTTAACCTTAGAAGTCAGTGGACACTTTGGAGGTATCATCCACCATAAGCTCAACTACTGGCAGGAAAACAAAAAGCCCTAAAAATAGATTAATTTAGCGTATCAGCAGTGATTTTTAATCTGTTCTTGTGTTTGTTGGAGGCCTAGCTGATGCTGTTGGGCTGCTGAGGTCAGCAGTCATGAGCAGTGCCATTTCAAGCACTGGTGGCTGCTGATTAACAAAGCGTGCTTTTTCTGAATTATTTTTTGTGTGCTTCAAACATTGTGAAAAAAAATTCAAAGATGTTTTTGGAATTAAAAAAAAAGAAGTCTGTTCTGTTCTGGTTTCTGGTGAAAGAAATCAGCTATCTCAGATACTTTGTCTCTCTTCTCACAGGACAGACACAAGTATTTTGGTGAAGGAATTCAGCTGGCTGAGGACGTCAGGTGAGCTGCTGCAGCAAACCCGGGTGAAGAGAGACGGAAAGTGATTTGAAGACCTCTGAATAGAGGTAGAGGAAGCTGCAAATGATAGTAGCATTCCCACCAAAGGGCGTTTATTGAAAGGCTGGAGGCCTTAAGGAGAGTTGAGTTCAGCTCCTGATCTGCAGTCACTGAGGAGAAAATGGATCACCTGGAGGTAGCTTAGGCTTAGGCTCCGGGGGTGGCAATGGGGCAGGGAGGTGGGAGAAGTTTATAGGGTACAGAAGGTGAAAAGCACATCTAGTTTTTAATTATTAGATAGCAAAACAGCATTACAGCTGTGTAGCACTGTACCTGCAAAACAGATAGCATGCAAGGCAGTAGAGAACAGATGTCCTTTCCACACCATAGCCCTGAAGCTTCCCCAGCCTATATAGAGTTGAAGTCTTGTGTTCAGTAGCATCGTGAACACAACTACCAGTTAAACATGAATTGACCTATCTACTAACTACCCAGTGCACAAGTAAAAATCACCAATTTATCTATATGGACAGAAAGCAAGCTAGAGAAAAGATGTGGTGATTGTTTGATGAAATACAGGTGGTGAAAAAAGTTGCGATGGTAACAGTATGAGTTGTTACTAATTTCCCTTGTTTATAGCCTAGTTTCCCCTAAAGTTCTCAATGAGGTTTAATGTAAAGTATGAACGATTAATAAAAATATTTGTTAAGTAAACAAAATAAAGCTTAGAAATACAATTTCTTAGAAGGCTGGTTAAATTAATTTTAACTTAAATGATCTGCTCCCAAATCCCCATAAAATTCAATCTTCACTTTCAAAAAAAAGGTGACTTTTGGATAGACATTTAGCATTCTTCACATGAAACAATGTTATTTCATTTAATTCCCACATTTAACTCCCCTTTTAGCCATAGAGTTATGCTTTCAGTGTTTGTATACTTTCAATGTATACTTTCAATTTGTTTCAACAACTCACTGATTAGAAATTGCAAATATTCAGGTGAGAATCAAGTAGAAGAAAATCAAAACAATATATCAGAATTATTATTTAAGTTCTACTGCCTCTTGCACAGAGTTTTAGAATATCAGTGGAAATCTGGTATCTTAATTATCTTAATCTTAATGCCTGCCATTAACTCTTTCCTATGCAGTTCATAAACTACTGGGTGTTAGACTAGGTTTGTCATTGCTCCCACAAACTCAGCTGGACTTTAAGTACAGACAAGCCTGAAAATTTTCTGCATCTCCACCATTGTGGGCCTCACAATTCTGATTAACTCTGGAAAGTACCTCGCACTGATAAATTAAAAATCCATCCTCAAAGTTGCCCTTAATAGTCATACGTTGTTTAAACATACTGTGCAAACTGTGACTCCTTAGAACAATTACACAGATCAGTTGCCTATATTTCTTTATAAACAATACTGAGATTAATTAGTTGGAATGGCTTCCTTTGCTTCGCCTCTGATGTCATGAAAATGCTATTACTAGCTCTTCCTTGGACAGAATAAACAAGCATATCTGATATGCAAGCTAATATAATGTCCTTTATTTACACGATTGTAAATCCTGTTAGCTCTAAAACAATTTCGAATTTAGGAGAGGGCCAAAAAGGAGAATAACAAAGGAGAGAAGTGACCTCAGTGATTCCACGCTGACGTATCTTCAGCCTCAGAACTGGCATGGGAAGGTTGTGTTATCAGTTGGCTTGGGAAACCTGAGTGATGGCTCTGCCATTCTGCCCACAGCAGGACATAAACAACTATTAATTGTTTCAGGAGTTCATAGCTTTTACCTGTACCTCAGTTAAGTTTTCTGTGTAGTATGCATAGGGTTTCAGACATGTTGAATAGAGCTAATCCTTTAAATAGAGCTAAACTGGGATTTTAGGGCTTCATCTACCAAAGAACTTTGTTTTCAATATCCAACTGTTTTAGGCTTCTGCTATAACACTATGAGTGTTTTTTCTGTGGCTGCACATCATGTTGAACAACCTGTTTATTTAAGTATCTAAATGGGAAATCTAACCTCTTTCAAAAATGGAGACCATATCCCCTCTGAAAACGTTGCTGTATGGTACATAAATGCCACAAAGTATCAGCCAGTTGGTGGTGTATTTGTGAGGGAATGCTGCCCAAGCTTGAGCTCGGACTGCTTATCTAAGCACTCTTACCGGTATATTTTAAAAAGTGTAGGTGTTCTCCATGTTTCCTCATGGCGCCTACTCAATAATGAACATATCTTGTAAAAATGATGAGCATTTAGCATACTTCATCTATTTAAACATATATTTTTAGCTACATTCCCCACTTCATTGTGAGCTTTGTTATAAGACCAACTGTTAAAGCTTACAAATAAAGAACCAGGGTAGAAGCCAGATCCATAGAATGAATGGCAGAACTCCTACTTACTTCAGTGCAACTGAGGTTTCAGTCCAGCCTTTGTCAAGGAAGAGCTCACAGAGAAATGGCTAGGACCTTTTCCTTGTAAGATGCTGGGTTTGCCTCATCAGTAATTGATTGAGACCAGGACTCCACATACATCCAAATAGAAGTTTATTTTTATCTCATTGTGGTACTTTATTTAAGTTTACAGAATAATCCAAACAATATAAGGCTGGGAAATTGAATCTGTGTTCAAAGATATCCAAACAGGTTAATATTTGGTTAGAGCTGATTTATTGTAACTTAACTCATAGTGGTCTTGCATCATCAGATGTCCAAAAGCACAGAACAGCCATCTTGCCCAAGGTCTATCCAAGCTAACTGTCATCATAAGTGGATGCTTGGAGAACAGTAGAAGCATAGCAAACATTTTTACAAGTACGCCAAATATTTTCAGTTCAGGAACTTAATAAATTGTTCTGTCCCCAAAGGTAATGATTCCCTAAAACAATGCATAATCTATGAATGGATGCTGAGGCAATACTCCATATACTGAATACAGCCCATTAGAGCAACTCGTCTGGCCTATGCCGCATGCCCCATTTGTAATAGCCTTATTTCTTGTTGGCCCCTCAGGAGGTTTACCTGTGTGCATGCATTCTGTAGCACACACATGGTGAACAGTGTTGAGTCTTCTGCATGCATGTTATACAGTGGATCTGTTGTTGTTCAGTAAGTCTAGTCATTTGTCAGGGAAAGGATAGTGACATTCAGGCTCTGTGTGCCTGCTTGACTTGCAAGGGCTGGAAATCACTGTTTTTGGAAATGCATTCCCATTCTTTAGTGAATATGTGATTTATGGGATCAGCCTTACCACGGTATATGCAGGATTAACTTCGCTGAAGTCAGTGGCATTCATCCTATGATTTGGCAATCTTCCTTTCTAAAAAAGGCACAAGAAAACAATAATAGAAAAAGTAACTGGTTACTTCATCTTAAAAAGAAATCAGCCTGATTAATGTTTTTTCTCTTTTCCTTCCCTTCATTTTTCTGTGACAGAAATAGATAAAGTAATCATGGGTCATATATTACCAAGAAATGACAAATTATTCAGGAACTCATCTTAAGCTCTTACCAAAAACCTGAAGCAAACTTAAAAGTTTACACATTTAAGAGCTTATAATATTTAATTATATGTGATAAATATTATGCCATTTTAAAAAACCCTGGGCATTTCAAGGTACAAAACTGAACCTGACCTGTGACATGTTAGACTTGTGAGCAACCGGAAGCTTCAGAACTAGCAGAGTGAACAAATTAAAATTTATAAAAATATAAATTCATTCTGTATGACTTTGCTGTGAATTTGCATTTTCCTTCAGGACTCCATGTCTCTTGAGTGTGCCCTAAAACAATATCATTTTTGATACATAATATCATTCTGGTAAAATTATCAAAGCCTATACTATCTATAAGAATTAATACAAGTATACGTAATTGTATTTACTAAAATTAATGTTCTTAATGTACACTAAACCACTGAGAATTCTGCTAAAGTTAGCTGTACTGTGCAAACTGGTTTTAAAAAAGGCAGCCCGTAGGATATCTAAATGCACTTATTCCCATTTTGCTGTGACTTTTCTAGAGAAATGACTGGTTTTCAGTCCAGCTGGTAAAACAGCTGGCTAGCTGTTTTACCTAGCCTAGGTTGTATGGGCAAGTCTGTGTGACACCACTATTACCAGCTAGCAGGCTTTGGAAGAGGAGCTGCTGGTCAGGTAAAACCACTAGTGAAAAAATGCCTGTTCTGCATTTCCTCATTGCAGTTAACATTAAATCTGTGGGCACACTCTTCTCCCCCGCTCTCTCAGCCCATTTGCCATAGAGGAATTTTATCTTTCTGCTTTGTTTTCTGATTTCTGTCCTAAACAGTTAGCTAATTTTCAGAGTCCTGTAAGCTTTTTCAGCTATAAGGAAAATTGCATGATAGATTCAAGTGTTTTTATTTACAAAGAGCGTTTTCCTGAATGAGACAGGAGACAACACTTTATTTACTGTAGTGAGCACCATTCCAGCCAGCTCTAAGTTCCCAAACTTGCTTGTGTAGTTTCTTACGTTTGGTATTGCATTCCTGAGGGAATTTTTTGAGTCAGTTTGTAGTCAATTCTATTGAGTTGCTATTTGTGTTTGCTTTGTTTCTGTTTTCTGTTGGTGCCGTTTACTGTTGTAGTATTCATACTCAACAGAAAAGCATCATTTACCTTTACAGATATGCTGAAGGAAACCTGTCTGTTGCGGTCATTATCTTTATAAGGTTTAGTTCAATGCATGGTCACTTACTCTAGGATGTGAAGGAGACAATAAAGTATATAGGCAGAAAGCAGTGAGGGGGTTACTAGAAAGTCTTGAAACTTAAAGGAGTACTGTTGTTCAAAATGATGTTCTGTTTCATGTGCAAGGCTTGTATTTTTGACAGGATTAAGTTCTCTCAAATTTTCAGGAAGCTTTTACAATACGAAATGGAGAGTTTTACCTGGTATTTTGGATATGTAAAACTTGCTCTTTTTCATAACAGGCTCATTTTTTATCCATATCTTTGTTTTAATATTTGCCTTACTTTAATATTGTATATTCTTTTATCAGATGATGAACTGCATTCTATAACCATCTGAGTTAAGTGGACTTTTCACTATCCTGACCCAGTAGCAGCCCTGTACATGACATGAACAGAGCCAACCACGCTGTCCTAAGGGCTCGTAATTAGTGTAGGACATTAGTAATAGGGATGCCCCAGTTCCACTGGTCTGCTGTGTGACCTAGGACAAGCTTTTTAACTTCTGTTCTTCAGTCTTGGAGCTCAAAAGATGCAAGACTGCAGACCTATCAATTTTCATATAGAAAAAAAAAATTTCTCAGTTTCTTGGTGGTACATCAACAACAATTTTGTCTCCTCTCCTAGAACATTAGCGGAGACAAGGGAACAGAACTTAACAATATCAATGTTGTCCATTCAAGACTATTGAGTGGTTAAAGCAGAGGCTAGAATCTAGGGTTTAGTTCACTGGGCAAGATCCTTAATCTCTGTAATCCTCCAACTGTGGAGTAGAGATAATGTAGTTTTCCTTCTCCCATCTTCTTGCTGTTGTTGGTTATTTATACCATAAGCTTTTGTCCATCTGTTTTACTACATGCATGCATAATTTCATAGCTCCCACATTAAATGCAGCTTTGACTTTCTAAACACTGCTTGAGGTCTTGAGGTTCTTTTCCTTGCAGAATCCACTGTAAAATCTGTCTTCCCTTGGTTATTAATTAGCTTCTTTAGGACCATCACCTCTTCTATCTAGAGTGAGTCACTCTAGCATCTGATAACTTCTGGTGAAGATAGGTGTTCTGGCACTCCAGCTATTTAAAAGTGTGAATAAATGACTATTTACACCAAACATATGATCCCTTTGCATTGCCAATATCAAACCCATGGCTTTCATTCTTTTAAGCTACCGTAGCGCAAGTATTGTCTAACTGCAAAGCATTCGGTCTCAACAACTAAACGGTGCCACAGAGATACAAAATATTATTTCATTGCTATTTATATTTTTGTTGTTATGATAAATACAGCAGTGGGATCAGGAGAGATTTATGTCTGACAACAGTTCTTGGAAAGTCAGTTTGTGTTCCGGTAGAGCATAAAAGCCTTTTTTTTGTCTTCCATTGAAGCTAGCAAAAACAGCAAGCAGGACAGGACAAATTCTAGGGCATGGTGAATTATGACTTTTTCAGTGACACTCATTGTCACTGAGAGATGAAGAGTACAATTTTTAGTTGTGAAACAGGAGGCTGTACAATTGGGCTGAATAAAAAAATGCCAAGGGATTTACATATCATTCTACATCTTTGAACTGTACGTTTCTAAGCTGTTTTTTAAACATATTTCTCTACTCCATAAACTATTTTAAATGGTACTTGGATTGTACTATGTCACATTCCTGTAAAGATGCCGGTAGCTGAGTTAGTCATTCATTACTATTTAAGGAATATTATTTGACTCCTTTCTGTTTCTTCATCCACCTTCACATCTTCTTCCTTCTGAAATCCACTTGTGCCTGACTTTTTTCATCGCATGATTTTAGCCACAGATGCTATAATTTCAGAAAACTCAGTGTATGGGAAGGTAATGTCAGCTGCTCAAGACCTGACCTTTAAAGATGCAAATCATTTGGACACCAGGAAAGGTGAAGAGGATTAATACATCTCAAATTTGGGCCTCAAGGATATTGAGGGCCAGATTGCGTGCAGTCACAAATCACAGAAATGTGCTCATGGATGGCTTTAGGCTACTTTGATCTGCTCTGATCTGAGGGCTACTTTGCAAATGGCCAACTGACATATACTGTGAGAGCAGCGAGAGAGCCCTATAATTGCCATGACATTCACATTCTAATCAGTTTGAGGTGAGCAGTGAAAAGGGATGACTGGGATATCACTACTTATAAGCTTCCAGGGACAATCTTGCAAGGTTACACCAGGGAAAGCCACATATGCATACAGGTTATTAGTGCTGATACCACCTGCTGAAAGTAACTTGCACTGTGTTTTTGGAAACAAACCTTACTAAGTACTTGAGATATTCATAATCCCTATGTGGTAACCTTATCTATAGCCATTCTGCCTCATTTGTTACTTTCAGGATATACCTCTATATATGTATATATGTATGTGTGTAAACACTATAAATAGCCATCTGCATTTTCTGTGCTGAAGTCAATTTTGATTCTCATTTATTATCAACTTATTTAGTTGCACCAATAAAACCTCTGAGCCATTTCACAAGTTCTTCAAAGAACAACTGCTACCTCATGGTGCTTCTGAACACATCATCAAGCTGGGGAGGACAGACTTCCCAACTTTCACCTGTAAGAATACCCTGGCCTAGAGTCTTGACCTTTCTCCGTGGGGAAAGGTTGTAGATCTAGTGTCAGTCCTTGGTCAAATTAACACCAAAGATTGTGGATCCCTGCAAGCAATTTTTCATTAATTGGTGGATGCCTTTTGTGAAGAAAAGGACTGGACCACAGGGAACTCGTTCTCTTTTTCCTTCCTACCATTTCTTCTTTCACTCTGTGTCCACCTTTGCCTAATCTCCCCATTTCCATCAGGTGAAATCTAAAACTAATTGAAGGAAGAGAAAGGATAAATATATTTCCAGAAACTGTTAGTATGAAGGAGGATTGATTTAGGACTGTGCAGCACCAAAGTAAAGAAAGGAGACTCTGTCAGCAGATGAACCCAATGGAAGAATCTCTTTTAAGTCCCACGTTGTGAAAAACCTTTCCCCTGACTTCTAGAAATGCTGAATCAGATGCCAGATGAAGCCACGATAACCCCTGAACAGAAATGGCTCAGTTAGTATTTGTTGTTCTTGCATTCAATCTCATTCTGGTGCTAACTAGCTTAGAAAAAAATAATGTCATTTTTCTAGACTCATTCTCAGAGGTCACTTCAGGCTTTAGGAACCTCCCAGATATTGAACTCCCAAGTACTTGCATTGTTTCTGAAAAGGGGCAGGAAATGATTTAGAAAATACCAGTCTTCCTCACAGAATTTGTGCCTGGAATTGGAACAGGAAGACAGTTGCAGTTCTTCCAGCATTTCCATCATTGTCGTTTTAGCAGCTTGGATAGCTCAAAGAAACTCAGAAACAGAAACTGATCTTTTTAGACCTACGTAGATGAAAATCTGGCTCTTATTCTCTGGATGCCTGTTTGGTTTTTAAAACATTTTCTGCACATCTCTATGGATCGCAAGCTTGGTGTGTGAAAGTCCATTTATTAGAAAAGTAGTATATCTCTGTAAAATATTTTTTTAAAAGGTAAGGACAATACATGTTTGCTTAAAGACTTGCTCAGTTTCTTTGTGAACTACCTTTTATCCCTTACCGTTGAAGATCTAACATGTTTGATAACTGGCATGCTGCCAGCTCTCTCACATAGACCACCCACCCTTCACAGTGACGTCAAGGAAGTCCCCGAAGTTTGCATTATTCAATGGCAAGGAAGCCTTTGCTATCTTTGACTACACAGATGGTGAGCAAAAGGATGGGAACCTTTGGATTGGACTGCATCCCTTGAGTCTGATTTGTTTTCTCTTCTCAACAGAGCCCCTCTGTAACAAAGAAATCTTCTGTTGGTATACTTGCAATGAGAAAATAATGTTCCAATTGATGACAGGTGCTTTAGCTTCCAGCTGATTTCAAAGTGTGTCATACTGCTAGAAGAAAAACCCAGCTGAAAAATGCATGGAACTGTAAAAAAAGCTTTCGCAAGTCCTGCTGTGCGATCACCAGGATTGTGCTCTACCCAGCTGAGCTCAGTACAGTGCTCAGTGCACAGGGCTCCATGCTTCATCTCTTATCTTTTTACTCTGCTTCTCTTTTCTAGTGTCCCTGTAGTGCCCCAATCTGTGTCCATGCAAACAGGTTCACAAGAGCAGTTGTGAGATCTAATGGCAGGAGAAGCTACTAGCATTCTGATTTCCTTCTTTGTACTCTGCATCCTCTGCCATCTGCTCTTGGTCTCTTCCTGATGTTTTTATGTTGCAAAATTCTTTGAGACAGGATGTTTTCCTTTTTATTTGTTAAGGGCCTAGTGTAGAGTAATGATAAACAGGAATCTGAGGCTATGATGAATATCGAGTTTCTGTACTTTCCTGACATTGTGGAATGTGTCAGTTACTCAGGTGTGTGGGGCTAATGCAGACAAGGAGGAGAAAGGCTCCTGATAGCCAGATATCAGCTAATACTTAAGAGTGGGAATGATACTAAAACTACTAAGTTTTTATAATTGTGGGTCCAGATGTCCCCCTATTTTCAGTTAAGAAAAGTCAACACCTGTAAATTCAGATTAAAGGACTCCTGAAAAGTGAAAGGTTTTGAATATTCATGTAGAGGAAGAATTAAGGGTGGAAAGAGTTTATTCTCCATCTGTTAAGCCAAGGTAAAAGACTGTGGTTGAGTCAAAATTTGCCTTCATTCAAACTGGTAAGCACTTAAATGTATGCTACAGCCTTTGCCTTCTTCCTCGACTCAAATATGGAAGATGTGGGAAGCCTGATGATCAGGGATGGATCAGGCTGCCCTACAAAACTCTTCTGTGCAAACCAAAAGGCAGGTAAGGAGCTTCACCTGAGCACATGCACCTGTTAGCTGTTCCTATCTTTTATCTGATACCAGAGGCTTCCTCCTAGGAGTGGAGAGGGCATGGTAGGGAAAGAAGGCAGGAGAACTCTTTGGTTAAAATCCAGATTCTGTCAGCTACCACGTCTCAGCTGAGACTATAGTCACAGCTGGAAGGAGTAAGTTCAGTCACTAGGCCAAAAGCCAGGGGCTCAAAAACAAGCTTAATATGTGAGGTGCTCATTACCTTAAATAGGGAAGGCTGATGGAAATGTATGAATAAACCAGGCATGCCTTATTCCCCTGTATGGGTTGGAAAGATTCTAGGGAAAAATAGATCTTTGCTTGTATCATGTTTCAGCTAATGAAGATTCCCCTTCTGTTTAGAGAGCTGCTTGGTCACTACGTAGTCCTGTCCAATGGCACCAAGAGCTGCAGATTAGATCTACAGAACATTGAACAGTTAGTGGTTAGTGCAAAAGGCCATAGCCTAAGAAGAGGAAAATTGCAAATTTTAACTTAAAATCAGTTGAAATATTAAGCTAGAGTTGTGGGAATATGTGGGGAGAGAACAGGTGGGGACCTAAGACAAAGCTATCAGGACAGAGCGCATGAGGTGGTTTGTTAGAAGGAATATAGTAAAGCGCAAAAACTCCACTGATTGATGTGCCCTGGCGTCTCTCAGACTTGACCCCTTTTTATGAAAATTGAATTGTAAAAACTTAATTTATAGAGTTCACTTTTAGGACTATAACACCTTTTGAAGTTATTTGCCTCAGGTGACACAGAAATTTTGCAAAATGCTAGGGAGCAGAATGGAAGAACCATGATTTACTTTTTATGTTCCACCCATTAACACATGCTTTATCTTCCTGGACCAAACAGGAAGAATTATTGAAACCTGTTACATCAGCTAGGCATACATTAGGGAAAAATTGCTTCTAGGGCTATAAGTGGGCATAATCCACTTCAAAATTTCTTTTACAGCTTTTGCGTAATAAATATTTGTAGGTACAAGTAATATGGCTTATAAGGGTACAAATTTCCATATGTACCTTGGACAGATCTAAGTTTCAATATGCATAGTTGCATGAGGAAACATGATTTACATATATAGATTTTGTTTATAAATAAGTGTGTACTAATTTTGAGCATCCTGTTGAAAATGTCAACTTTTAGTTTAAAAGCCACTGCCTGAAGGAACACTGAAAAAAACAAAAGCTACACTTAAATAAATACACAGTGAAATTTAAGTCTGGCAACCCTAAAATAAGTATCTTTACTAATTTTAGTTTCCAACAGGAACTGCATACAGAAAAGGAGTGTGGGGGGAATAGGTTCAGTGGTACAACAAAACCATGTAGGCCTGGATTCATTCACCTTAACTTTAAGTGCTTATTTGAGTTGCCTAGTGAAGCACCTTTTTCCTCAGTCTGTTTTATGATCAATGGAGAGAAAGGCACCATGACTCAGCCACCTTTAAACCAAAATCATCCTTGAAAATCATCTAGCTGTCCATTAAATGTAGACAGAATCTAGAGCAAATGAGCTAGTAACTTAGGCACCTTACGGATAACCCAAAAGTTGGAGGAATGAACCCAAACCTAAATGGATGTTATTACAAACCTGGAGAAGAAATTTGCCTTTCCTTTTCCCAGATTCAAAAGCAAATAGAACGTACCAAATAAGTGGATTGCCATCTTCTAAAAATCTTCCAGCTTCTCTTTCTAAGCCATAATCCATTGTCCAGTTCTTCAGGAATCAATATGCAGTTTTACATTACAATCTGTGGTGACACAAGTGGGTGTGATGTCACATTCTGCCCTTCTACTTTGATTTCTGGTCGAATATCTGCTAATCAGAAAAAGGTCTGAAAAAGAATGAAGTGGGAGAAAAATTCTGAAAAATGCCATAAGCATAATTCTACACTCTTCATAAAATATATTTTAAGTTCTGGTAAAAACTGGATCTTTCCATTAATTTTAAATTATTTTTCCCAAACAAAATAATCCCATCTTTCAAGGAATCTCTGTTTTGGAATTATTCTATTTTATGAACAAAAAATATGGAAGGAGATCCAACACTGACATTTTGGAATTGATTTTTTTCCACTGGATTGAGTTAAAAATCAAATATGACATATTTCATCTGTTTATTCCAAAGAATTAGCAAGTCCTTCCAAACTAAGAACTAAGGCAATTATTGTGCCTCCCCTAGAAAATAGAAATAAATATTTCTGAACCCTGGCTGAACAGCACTTTCCGTCACTTGAAACAACAGATCAACTTATGCATTGAGTTACTGTCAGGCAACCATTTCTGTTCTTAAAGCTCAGCAAGGTGTATTTCAAATCTTGCCTTATTTCTATCCTCTGACCCTCATGGCTGAGGTAGCAAGTGCTCCCACTTTTTTGCTAAGCAATGAAAAGCTTTTTTTTCCCTGTACTTACCTGCCAACCAGGTAAATGTAGCATGGAGCAGATGAGCTGGAAGTAGTTAGCAGTTGTTCTTGGTATATCCACAGGAACCATTTAGGTCTAAAGACAGCGTTGATCCAGACTACATAATTTCTAATGTGCTTTCATCAGTATGTGAAAGTGCATTTGCTGATTAGAAGCTGAAGTGTGGTAGCTGGGAGATCTAGCTAGAAAGAATTCCTTAGGCCCCCTCCTAGGCCCTTTAGGCTTCCTCCTCTTAGCCTTTCATGTTTCTGTTTGAGGGACCACAAAGAGCAGTGGCCCAGGGTGTGCAAGGAATTAGCATCTCCAGTCTGTACCAGTTGCTCCTTCAGAGCAGAACCTGTTTCCCAGCCAAAGGAATTCCATGACCAATGAATAGGCATCAAGGCTGTTCTTTGACTTTGGCAGAAGAGTAAAAGGATCTCAAGAAGCTGGAACTCAAATTTCCATTTTAAGAGCCATATCTGTGATTGCCATAGCAAAGAAAGGAAATGCATAATGTAGCAGGAGGGCCCTTTTACAGCTACCGTTTTCACATAGAACTGCCTTCAGCTACTACAAAATGGGGAGCAAATTACATTCCTTTTTGTTTTGGAATTCAATCAGCCAAAGATATCCTCTTGCTCCAAAACAAGTTACTGGTTCATTTCTCCTTGAGTCGTGTCTTTCATCTTTGCCGGCTAAGGATAAATTGCTACTGTTCTGATTTGGTTGAAATTACATTTACACTGCCAGAGGCTGTAGCAAACCAAATGGATCAGGTTTGTATTTCACTTATCCCCAGGCAACCCTAGTGGGTTCAGCAGGTTCACAGGCAGCTGATTAAGAACCAAATTCAATCTTTGTCTTTTTTACAGGGTTATGTGCAACCTGTCACACACGCTTCTCTTTTTTCACACAGTTACTCTTTGTGTTACACTTCTGCATTGCATTCATTTCAGTTTAGCCACAAACACCAGCTGAAAAGGAGAATTCTCTAAGGAGTTCATTGCTCACTCTCTCCTAATATGATCTATACCATGTTCAGGTTGAATGTTTGTTTAGTTTTGCCCTGCTTGTCTCTGAGAAGTATAAATGAGTTGCTATTCACATACTCCTGAAACCTGGTTAAAAGAAAAGCCTGTAAACCAGGTATCCTAGGTTGCATTTAATAATTCTTCAAAATGTATGCTCTTCTTTCTTTTCCAGCCATTGGCTTGTTGCTCTAACAGGGGAAGTTTATCAGCTTTGTTTTCAAAAGACATGAATTTGGCTGTACAACTTGGAGAGATATTTTCTTAACCTTAAATAGGAGGAGAGCAGAAGTCAGCAGAGTCAGAACCTCAGATGACAAAAATGGATGAATTTCATAAGAGTGATTTATAACAGCCAAGGATCTGGCACAGCATCAGAGCAGACAGCATAGCATGATTTGATGCAAAGGATTGTTAGGTAACATACCAAGCAAGGAGACTTCAGTTCTTCATCTCCAAGGTGTTGGCATGCAGCGTTTCTTCTAAATCAAACAATCCCTATCACTGGGCTGAAAAACTAAGGCTCAAGCTTCAGGGCCAAAGCTGACAGCCTTGTTTGTTGAAATGTACCCTTAATTTTCAAAATGTCCTCTCCTAATATGATGAATTTGATTCTTCACTGCAAAATCTTCTTCCAGAAAGATTGCTTGGGATTCCACTGGAGTTCATCTGAAACACATCCAAGACAGAGCTCAGAGTCTGTATACATATATAGTATATTGAGCTGTGCTAACTAGGGTGAACTTAGAGGGGAAGATTAGCAGGCAGCTTCCACCCTAAAAGTGACTATGCCAAAACCTTCATATGCCATTTTCTGTGTGTGATGACAGAAGTTTCAGATGGCTTAGGGAAACATGCTGCTTGTAGAAACGATACATAGCAAAAGCATATTTGAAAGAGTTTTAAAGCAAAATATCCTTCTAACAGCAATTTGTGGTGGTTGGAATTCCCATTTATTATCTAACAGAGACAGGCAGGCAAAAAGAGTTACTGTATGATCTAAATCCAAATCTTCTCATCTTCCAGGGAGGACACGATATTTCTACAAATAAATTACTGGGAAATTTATTTGGGAATAACTTGCCCTTTAACCTTCACAAATTAATCTTGAGAAAACAAACATAAATAGCATTAGGATGTTTCCATCTGTTTATTTTGTATCTTTCTACAACTGTGTCCCAGAGAAAAATAATCTCTTTTCTATGCCATAATATCAAGTGCTACATATAGAGAGTTTTCCACCTGCCAATGCTCAAAATGCACAGAGAATATCCTGAAAGTGGCCAGTTTATTTAGATATTTTAAATACTTGACTTGAAATATGCTTGAATAAAGCAATACTGCTATGAAAATACTGAGTGGCATTTAACAGATAACAAGTGAAGGGCTGCAAATTAACTGCTTTCAAAGTTGCCCCTGCAAATCCCCTCTCTAGGCAAGACACACATCTCCTGCTCCATCATATTCTCTACTTTAAACTGTTGTTTCTTGAATTCCACCACTTGATCCTAATAGAAGTGAGGATTTACATTGCTGGTAACTCAGTATGTGGACAACACGGGAGGTTCTTCTTCATTGCAACAGCAAGAAGTTCCTTGCAAATTTTCCAAAATGTGTGTTCTGATAGTGTAGTAATCACTCCGGAAGCATGTGCTCATATTTCCCTGTGGCTGCTCCCTACAGAATCTCTTCTCATCCCTTGTTTTAGGAGATGTATCTTAGGATTAATTATACTTTCAATGATAAACAGTGACCAAACTTTTGCTTGCTCCATTCCTCCTTCTTGATAGGTGGTACTGATTTTTTAAATTTCTTTTCATTTAGGGAGTATTTAGTTAGGTATTGTGCTAAATCTAAAGGAAGATTTAGCTGGTTAAAGCAGGACTTCAGGTGACAGGATTTAGATGCCTAAAATGCAGACTTAGATCCACAAAATCCCACTTTACTACAGCTTGTAGAGGAGTGTGAAGTCTGTAGGCAGTTCAGATTTTTAGAAGAAATTTCTAGAGGTATCTATGTTCTCCTGGGCATGGCAATTGCGAATAGCTCCTGCTTAACATATGACCACAACTTGCTGGGATCTACCAGGTAGGCATTCTTCAACGTCCTTCAGTCCTCCATGCAGAGTGTGGTCTGAGGGCATTCTGAGGGTGAGCCTATCGAGACCAGTCCCATTCAAAATCCAGTAGAGAAGCCACTTTTTTTCAAAACATAGGCGAAGGTGATGTTTCCTCAGCCCATTTATACCTAAGCTCAGTGGATGGAGGGCTTGGTATGTGAGAGACCTATTGACAATCCTTCACCTGGTGGCCTAGGCTCGATCCCTCTTCTTCCTACTTCACAGGAAAAAAGCCCTACGACTAAGCTGTAGACTACCAGCCATAGACTACTCAGGGTGAAGCAGGGTAGTCTGAAGTGGTTACTAGCAGAGGTGAGAAGCTGGGTGTCAGACCAGTATGCTATATTACACTGTGCACATACTTCATGAAAACTGAATTTCCCCTTTATAGGCTCCTTCCTAGGCCAACCCCAAACTTTTCTCCAGATTATATCTGCCTTTTCTTCAGATTCATAAGTATCTTTTTCTCAGTGTAGATTCTTCCACGGTCCTCTACACAAACAACTCCTGGATACAGGTAGCTACATTCCAGATAAATGCTAAATATTTTCTGAAATACTAATGCTGCACGTGGCCTTTCTAGTGCAAACTTCTTTTGCTAAATGTCCTATTGTAAACTTCCATGTAGAAATTTGGGTCTGATTTGGTACTGGTTCATTTACATTTTCCTCACAGTCTTCCTCCAAGGCTTAGTGACTTTTCACTGGAGTGAAGAGTCAGTGATATTCTGCAGCACTATGTTCAATGCAGTTGCATAAAACTCCATTGTCTTTGATGCTCTGAGCACAACATAATAATTTATTATAAATATAATTCAGGCAATAAATCTCAAACACTATAAAAATACCAAAATGATATTGACTATAAATTATTTTAGAGTCATCTCCCAGAAGAAAATTTTGATTAACGACTCTTTCCGATAATTATTGCCTACCTGATCTGATCATTTTTTAACTAAAAAGTGGGTTTTCCAAAGCAATGGAAATGTTATTCACAAATATATAATGAAAACTGATGGATATACACAGATGTAAAATTAAATTTTATAATAAAAATACAGATGTTAATAACTTCAACAGATACTAAGATGGTTCTTATAGGCTTTGATAAACAGGAGCAAAATATTATCTAGTTGTTATCTTGCATTCTGTAAAAATTGTTGCATTATCAGGTGGAATTTTTTTGATCCCAGAAGTCTATAGTCCTAAGAAAAATGACCAGGAGAAGTGTCCTTCACCAAGAATTATACTCAGTATAGTAAAAACATGTGAAAGATAGAGAAGACTTACCAATTAACCCATAGACAAACTTCAGGAGATTAGAGACCTAAATATTTTACAACAACAGTACACTAGGGGGACTAGTTTTACTCTTTCTTCAATCCTGGACATATGTCACAGTCACAGAAGAGGGTGCAGCTTCAGGGAATTAGTACTTTTGGCACTGCTATAGTGGATCCTGCACACAGCAGGCCAAATATTACTGTAACTCCTCTAAAATCAGGGAAGTAACTAATACCTAAAAGTTATCTGACCTACAAAATTTTTTTTCCCTTCAGTTCAGATATATGTTTGTCTGGCAGAGAACTGCAACTGTTAAAAATGAATGTGGCAAGAAAGAAGACATAAATGCTCGTAATATGGGAAGTGATAACTCCAGATTATCATTAAGCAGACCAGACTGAACACTTTTCCACTAGAGTAAATCTGCAGCATTTTCACTACATAAAATGGACTTGTTTCAGAACAAGTGCTATCCAGCTCCTGGCTTATTTTATATGGTATAACTGTTTCATGCCACAGAGCATGTTTAAATTCTCATTTAAATAGGAAACTTGATTAGTTTGTTCAATAAACACCACTTATTTCTTAGAATAGGTAAATAGAATTCAGTACCAAAGTGAATTAAATATTTCCTTACTTAGATATTCTGTGTTTAGCAGAGAATTGGTAAGAGTAAAGCAAGAAACTCCTGACTTCTCTGGTACTGCCTCTTGTCTCTTTCAAGAAATCACAGAATGTCTCACCTTCATTTCCCCCATCCTTTTGTTTAATCTTCGGTATACTGGCAATTCAAAAGGCCAATGTATACTTAGGACACTCTCAAGGGGCTGTATTGTATGGGTCAGACTTTCAAGAATTCAGCATCTGAATGCTCCTGTTTAACTATAAATATAACTAATATAAAAGTAGACCTGGATTTTTCCACTGAGCTCTCATTCTCAATAGGATCTGTATTGTGGTGGAAATCTCTTCTTACATATGTAGGGTTGTTAAATTTCTTTCAATTTTAGATACCCCTTTGTGTCACTAATAAAGTGCTAGAGAAAGAAAAGTTATATAAAAAGGTAATGATTGCCTAGTATTCAACTTTTACCAGATTGTGTTCTTTATAGAATGGTTCTCCAGAGTGTCTCACCTGCACAGTTTATGGAAATCTTCCATGATGCTGTCTCAAACAACTTCTTTCGGAGTCCAAGGCTATTTGAGTTAAGAACTTCTTACTACAGCCTAACCTAAACTTTCCCTTCCTTAGTTCCAAGCCATTGTTCCATTGCAGTTGTAAATATTTCTCTTCCTTCATTTAAGATAAACTTTTAAGGAAAACATAAAGCAAACAACAAAAAAAAAAGAAATTAATCTTCTCTTCTTCTTTATAAGCAGTGAAATGCCACAGTGCAGTTCAACTGTGGGCAGATTTTAATATTTGTGCAAGAGAGCAGTCCATCTGGAAATTCATAACTGGAGAATAATCTTACATGTTATTATAAAGGCTCCTAGCCTTAGCAACTGAAAAACTCCCAGGGACAAAATGCTCTTATAATCAGAGGTTTTCAAATGATAGTTCGCGCTGCACGTACTGGTAGTATGTGGAGAGACGATTCTCCCACGTAGGTGGCCTCAACTCTGACATTTACATCTGGCCACCAAATTAATATGAATGCAATACAGTTCAACTTTTGTAAAACATTTCATTTGGTACCTTCTGGCATTTTGATTAAGAAAGGAGAAAAAATAAAACATCAGTATTGCACTTATTAAATAAAATAATAGCAAACAGATTAATTCTTAAACTACAAATGAAAATAGAGAATCATCAATGATCTGGTGTTTTCTTTAGTGAGACCCTGAAAACCCTCTTCCTGGTTCTGAGATAATTATCACATTTTACAAATGGTCTGGAAGAAAACATCAAATCTCTGCTGACCAATTTTGCAGATGACACAAAGACTGTCTAAGTGATGTAATTAGTGAAGAGCGCTCTTTAGGGTAATTGAATCATTTGATAAGAAAGTCACAAACAAATTCATAGGACCACAAGATCAGTATGTCTAGATGGGCAGTCCCATACCTAGAAATACTCTTGCAGGATGTGGATGGCTTTCCTGGGGAAGAGTAAATTGGGGTTCATGGCAGACAGCTAACTTGGATATAAGCCACCATTAAGATGTCATTTCCAAAAGTGCTATTAATATCCTTGGATAAATAAAAAGGGGAATCTTGTCTGTAGGTAGCAAAGACATACATTAGCTCTGTATTTGGTGCTGTGACTAGGAATATTCTGTCCAGCTCTCTTGCTCAGGACTGGACAGTTGTTTTGTTATCTGTGTGTTGATAAATTAGAGAAAGCTCAGAGCAGGGTTACAAAAGCAATTGCAACATGGAAAACATAATACAGTGACAGATTCATGGAGCTCAATCTGGTTGGTTTTATCAAAAAAAGTTATGTGATGACAGCAACTGTCAGCTAATATCTAAATGAGAAATCAGAATTAAAAGAAGAGAGGATGATAAAGCTAGTCAAATAGAGGCTAAAAATGAGCCTTTTCTAAAAACAGTGGTGGCAATTGGTTACAGAAAGAGTTTAATAAGAATTATAGTCAATTTTCCACTCCTGGAATTTTTAAGTTAATCACTGACATGGAAATTAATTCATGAGGCCCTGTGCAACTTAACCTAAACTGGTCCTGCTTTGAACAGGGGGCTGCACAAGACGACCTCCTGAGCTCTCTTCCAGCCTTACAATCTAAATTACTCTACAATTCTATGGTTTCTGCTTTTTGGGAGATCTGACTAGATAACCCCTTTTGGCGTTAAAGTAAGTCTCTACTTGTTTGCAGTATAGTGTAGAGACAGCAGCAGCACTGTAGCTGCAGGGAGCACAGCTCAGCAGAGCTAATTTATTCAGGGAACAGTATACCCTGTCCTCCAGTAACCTAAGGGAGATCTGATTTGCACTTTTCCAGAACCAAGGTGTGCATGTGTGCCAGTGGAGTCCAGATGCTTCACTTGTTTGAGGTTAGTCTTTAGTTTTGATATTTATTTGCTAATAACAAACTACAACCGATTCAAAGTCAAGTTAGCAGTGGCATAGAATTGGGTACAGGAAATATCTTTCCACCTTTAGTTCCCATTAGAAAGGGAGGAATAACACAGGGCACAGTACCAACATACCATTTCCAACTCAGGGAAAGATACGTTCCCTGCCCCAGGAGGAGAGGTTACAGAGCTTGTTATAGGTAAGATGTAAAAGGGCTATAACAATAACAAATAATAGGAGACAAGAGGAACTGCATTCAAACCCACACATACATACTGTAATGAGTTGCTCAGTGAGGTATTTCTGATCCTTGTAACATTCATTTGCAGCATTAATGGTTTGCTTTGTTAGTGTTTACTCAGTTACCAGCATTCTGTTGATTTCTGTAACTATTATGGCTATAGAGGAGGGAGGAGGAGGACTTAAGAATGAATGTAATACTTTTGTACATTTTGTGTGGGAATTTGTGCAGGACTACCGTAATCAAGGCAGGCTTGAAGAAGGCACTGGACTGTGTGGAAGAAAGCCAAGCACAGGTTCACTGGTAGAGCAGAAAGGGTCAGAGAAACACAAGCTAAAGAAGATAAAGAAGAGCTGTGGTTTCTACAATTATTGATTGTTCTTGCCTTTTGCACTTTCCTGTATTGTTGTATGTTTTATAATTTTTCTGTTTGGTAAATGCCAGCATTAGAATTTTTGTATGGTTATTTCATTGCACCTTGCTGCTGTATTAATATTAGTTTTGCATCTCAAATATCCATATTCAGCAAATGTTTATCTAGCTGTTTGATGGATTATGGCTAATCTCAGTGCTTTCCCTTTGAAATTTTCTCTTCTTATACCCATACAAATTATCATCAGTGACTAAATCAAAACCAAACAGATCAGCCAAAGGATTTGGCCTTCCAATTAAATATATTAGCTGATGTAGCCCTCATACTAAAAGGGTAGCTTCTAGATGGAAATTAGTTAAACTGTTACAGTGTTAGTTCTGCTTGGCCAAAAAGCCTGCTCTTTACAGCTGTGAAAATCAGTCTGCTAAAAGAAGTAAAAAGCAAATGAGGAAAACTAAACATTCAGCACCAAAGAGAATTCCCTCTTACAAGAGAACAATGTGCATGCAAGGACCTAAATGTCTATTACAGTGTCTCAGACTGTTGGATGTCTCTGTATCCCAAAGGGTCTTAGCCCCAGCTTTGCACCTGATCAGCAGCATAGGAAGGGAAGCAAGTTAAATATCCATTTTACTTGGATCACTTGTCATTCAATTTTTAAAATACAGCAGAAGAATTTGGAATCACTGTGCACAGATCTCACAAATCCTTTTTTTAATTTATGTCATTTCACTAGAAAAACATCAACTATTTATTAGCCCACAGTACATGCATTAAATGGAACCTGAATGCTGGCTGAGGAGAGCGATGGGACCAGCAGCAAGAAGAGCAAGGAAGCAGTTTCCCAAAATGTAGCATTGAGGTAAAACTGCTTTTCTTTTGCCTGCTCTTTTCTTTTTGCTGCAGTAGCAACTGCTGAAAAGCACTGACCTGAACTGAGGTTTCTGCAAAAAATCTAGGAAGGTATTTTATATAATGTGTTTTCTATTGTTGAGACAGACTCCACATGTCCAGGTTGGTGGTGAGGTTCCTGTACTTAGTTTGAAGAAAATAGGGAAAAATGAATTCTTACTGAGGAGGGCAATAATAAAATTATCAAAGGAAAGCCAAAAAGGTGCTACCTTTTGTGCTTCTGTGGGAAAGAATAGTGCTAATGGGAGAAAATAGAAGGAAGAGGTAAGAACACAGTGGTTTTCATCGCGTTTCTGTGAGCCCAAGGACAGAGGTTAACCTGTCCTTATCATCTGTCCTGGCTGACTGCAATGTAAGAGCTCCAGTACCTGTTCCTGCAGCTCATATGGGGCAAACCAGCTGGAAAACAGAGCAAGCTTTAAGTAGGCCTCTATTTGCTCACTCAAGCAAAATTATGGGGCTCCAGAGAAAAAACGAGTTTTGCCCTTTACCAGGGAGGAGGGGATCTTAATAACACGAAGGGAAGAGCTGC
The DNA here is from genome assembly GCF_000699145.1 of Aptenodytes forsteri. Lineage (NCBI taxonomy): Eukaryota > Metazoa > Chordata > Aves > Sphenisciformes > Spheniscidae > Aptenodytes > Aptenodytes forsteri. Next base: position 3,143,793 of record NW_008795938.1, read on the forward strand.
GTGAGCATGAAGTCAAAAGACACAATGCAGGGAAGTCTAACCAATGGTCTGTGCCTCAGTTTCCCTTTTTTCTAGGAGGGGATATTACTGTTGCCTTTCCTCCCACAAATGCTGGTAGATAAATAATGATAGTAATGCACTATTGGGAGGCTCTAAAAAAAGAAATTTGATAAGAATGAAGGATTATGCCAGAGGATGACTGAATATCCAAATTCAGAATTGATGGAAATCTAACAGTACACATATTAATCAAGAGTTTAATGTTATGGAAGAATCTGTGATTACGGACTAGAACTGGGTCCTTTGAGGAGAACACGAACATTTGTCTTGTGGAAAGGACAACATACAGAGTACATTGTGTACTTATTTTTAAGTGCAGTCACCCTGTATCTCAAATGAGTACAAAAAGCATGTGAGAATGCACATGCTTCTTCGGCACACAAGCTATAACCCGCAGTCTCAACACAAGTTGCGCCAAGCAATTCTTTTTTCACTCTATTGGCACAAACACAGTTTCACCTTCACCTCTTCATATCTCTTTTGCATTTGTCACATTTACACAGCTGGATCTCGCTGGACACTGGCTGTTCCAGCAACGTCCGCCGCAGGCCCTCCTCCCTTTCCCCTCCTGCTTTCACGCCTTGAGGTAGCTTCACAGAAATGCAGGCAGGCTTGCGAAAACACTCGTTATGTCTCCTTCCTTAGCTAGACAGCCCGTTTATTTTAGATAATGCTACTGCTTCGGATGAAGGAAACGGAGAGTGTCGAAGTGGTTCATGGTGCTTATGTCTTCATAAACACAAGATTTACTGACTAGATATAAAGCAAATGGAAGATGAAATCATTCATCACACAAATGAGAGTTAAAATAAATACAAATACGGGCATTGATCTTTCTCCCAAAATCCTGAAGAATGACTTCTGTGCCCAAAGCTCGACTGTTTTTTTTCCAGCTATCCTAGCTAGTCTAATGAGACTTTATTGCTTTAATTTACAAATCACCTCCTTTTCCTCTTTGTCCAAGGCAGGCATTTTCTTCATAGACGTGTACAAATACAGTATTTGGATAAATATTCATTAAGGACTTGTGAATAACTTTTTACCCATATATCAAAGGACATACCCCCCCCAATTATATTTTTTTAAAATTAAAAAAATAAAATTGAAAATCATATTTGGTATGCCAGACACAAGAGTCCCTGCCTTGTCCTGCTCTTATTCCATGTCTGCCAAGAGTAGGTGATAGGTATGGGATGATTGTTGTGAGAATTAGGTTTAACAGACTATGTAATTTTTCATTTTGGAAGGCAACAACTCACAATAAGTTGAGCTCTCTCTGTGGAGAGAGGGAAGTCCCACCCCGTAATCAGGACCCTAAGCATGCCTGCACAGGCAGTTACGCTCAGGTTATCTACTAGCTGTTTTGCTTGCAGGTGGAGATATAGGCTTCATCGTTCTCTAAGGGTGAAAGTCTGAATTGTGGTTCTGCAACTATGATTTGAATGGATTAGTTCTGGAAATGGCCAAGCGTTCTACACAGTCCACTAGGAGATAGCTGGCACTCATTTCTTTCCAAGGACGGTGTGCTTGCAGTAAGCATGTGTGACCCCTGTGCTAATAGCAGCAATATGAATGTAGAATATGTAGGCCATGAAGCTGGTTACATCTAAGCCCATGTATAAGCCTGTTTTTCCTCTCACTGAAAGTCCATGTGTTGCAGAGCTTATGGTCAAATTAAGCAGTAAACAATAGCAGAGCTGCACAAAGACTCTGAAAAACTGACAGAAAGGTATTTTGGCAATCAGAAGAACTGGTAAGTGCAGAAGAACCCCTCGTGTTGGATCAACTTATGGGTCTTGGCCAGTCTTGGGTTGCACTGGAGAGAGAAGAATGAGATGTCATAGCCGTTCCCCACTGAAGCACAGCTCTGCTGCTCTGGAGGAGCAAATGAGAAGCCATGATGCTACATGGAGCTGGAGATGTAAAAACTATCAACGCTGCAACGGGAGCCCAGGAGGCAGGATTAAGGTACCTAAAACCTTCCCCCTGCAGTGGGATCACAGTGCCTGCAATTTGTCAGTGTTGGGAAAAATTAATCCTCGTGAGGGTGCTTTTAAATCTCTAATGTGAACTGTTAGCTTTAAAGAGCAAAGTCCATGAAATTTTACACTGTGAAATCTAGACTGCTCAGTCTGGATTGCTTAATTTTAATGTAACTTGTGAATCTCTGTAGTCTGCAGAAGGGTAGCTGCGCTATCACAGGTGTTAGTGAAAGAAGTGGTAATTATTTTCTATATTTAAAAACTACATATCTTTTCTCAAGCTTTTTCAGGAAAGCAAATCCAGTATTATAGGCCTTTCTAGATAGCACACTCTAATATTGAACCTGCTTTATTTGCCATTTGTTATCTCTATCATTAATTTGGGAGTTACAAAGACCAAGCAATATTGTGCTACAAGAACAGACAAACTGTTCATCCTCACTTTTGTCAATACTCTGTGAATATCTAATACATTCGTAGAGATTTTGATTTATTCAGGAATGACTTGTGATCCAAAGAAAAAGAAATAATTACCCAAACGCCTTATGAATGTATAGACTAAGTAAGTTTCCAAACAAACTTTCCAGACTATTTATCAACACTCTATGCAATTTCTAGTGTCCGCATGTCTGACAGGGAAAGAAACTGTCGAAACAATAATAGATCCCAAATGTAATTCTATACTGAGCCATGGGAGTTAATATATATTGCTCAGTGGATCTGAAGCAATGAGTTTCTGCAGTCAGAGAAACTCTGCAAAGATTAGAGAGATGTTGCAGCCGTGATGTGGCCAAAACAAACAAGTACAAAATTTACTAATTTTTCTAGTTCAACCTGACCGGGACTGTTAGCAAGCAGTAACTGCAGAGTGTGGAGGTGACAGGTTTTCCCACTGGAAGGGCAACGAGCACTGCATAGAATAATTAGCGGTCTGAGTTTGATCTTTTAAAGAGATTTAAAAGTTTCTCATGGGAGAGAGAGCACAGATAAAAGTAAAGGCTGTACTTATTCTGTGGGATCACTGTATATCTAGAAAGGGCACAAAGAGCCAGGTAGAAAGATGCACACTCCTTGGATGTAATGTAGCCATAGACCAAAAAACTCAAGCAATCAGTGTGTTTCAGAAAAAAAGTTAAGCTATGAAGCAGAGCACAAGGCTGTTGTATTGAATGTTAAAGAATTCTACAGGACAGCTGTGTTCCATTTGTATGGCATCACATCAGCAACAACTGGTATTTTCTTCTGAATGAGAAGGCTAAATGAGAAGAAAACGTGCTATGCACATAGGTGTTGAGGAGATAGTTACCATAGGAACAGTGGCTGTATGTAATTGCTCATCCCTTTTGCACCTGAAGCAACTAAAAGAAAAGTGCAGAGAAACAGGCACTTCAGAGAGCTGTCTGTCTAACTTACATGGACATCCTCCTGCAGATGACTTCTGCAATAGACCTACTCTTTTCTCTCCATTATCAGTAAAGGAAACCTGGACAACTGGCTTAGGTGTACTTCTCTGCACAGTGGAAGACTATGTTTGGACACATATCCTATCCCAGATTTAGAAACTGATGCTCCAGTCTTTTTCATGGATATCCCTGCCACACTTTCCTCTGGATGGTTTCTCAGCTCCTCCATGTAACCTTCCCCACTGGAGCATCCCCAGTGCCTGGCTCTGGGTGTGGACTCATTGCCAAACATTCTGCACAGATAATACTGTTGCTAAGTCTGCTTTTCTGCCAGCTCTTATAATCTTCTCCATTGCCCATCATCAAATGGAGTTTTTTAAATGCTTGAGCTGAACAGCCTTGACTCCAATTCTAACTTCACAACTCTGAAATTGTGTCAGTCTCCTGAGGTGAAATTCTCCACCTTGACACTCCTTGAAATCCACAGCAATCCTGAACAAAAACTAAAAAAGCAGAATATGCTGTTTACACATAATAATCCCTTAGGAAGTGTGTGTTGAATTGATAATGTCTGATCAAAACCAAAACCAGTATCTCTCGTGTTTTCCAAGTGTTCTGAATTCCCATGGATCCCATTGCACCTAGCCAAGCTTCTTTGAATTGCTCTTAGATGATGGCATTTGCAACAGTCCAAATCAGTAAGTCTGGGCTATGTGAGGACTATAACTTGCTAATGAGCACATACCTGTCCTTATGGGAGGAGTTCAGCTGAGTTCTGTGGAATTAGATTGGTCTAAATCAGAAGAAGATTGCCCCTTGTATTTGTAATAAATGTTGGCTCAGAGTACTTACCCTAATAAATGAATAGATCAGCTCTATCCTTCTGTTTATAGAAAGATAATTTACTGATTTCCTAGCTGGCCCAGAAATCAAACTAATAGCTTAATTCTTTTTCTTTTTTTTTTTAATATTTTCATTCTTAATTAGTTCCGTTGTGATTTCAAATTTCTTCAGACACTGGAACGTTCTATATAACATCCACATAAAAGATCCCAAAGTAAATTCTCAAAAATCACTGGTGCTACAAGCATTCCTGGCACAAGATCTGGCTGGTGTTTGAGTTTATCTATTCTAAAGCACACACAGAAAAATTATATAATAGGAACTTGGGAAGAAAAGCACAGTTCTCAGTCTGGGTGTGGACTCATTGCCAAACATTCTGCACAGATAATACTGTTGCTAAGTCTGCTTTTCTGCCAGCTCTTATAATCTTCTCCATTGCCCATCATCAAATGGAGTTTTTTAAATGCTTGAGCTGAACAGCCTTGACTCCAATTCTAACTTCACAACTCTGAAATTGTGTCAGTCTCCTGAGGTGAAATTCTCCACCTTGACACTCCTTGAAATCCACAGCAATCCTGAACAAAAACTAAAAAAGCAGAATATGCTGTTTACACATAATAATCCCTTAGGAAGTGTGTGTTGAATTGATAATGTCTGATCAAAACCAAAACCAGTATCTCTCGTGTTTTCCAAGTGTTCTGAATTCCCATGGATCCCATTGCACCTAGCCAAGCTTCTTTGAATTGCTCTTAGATGATGGCATTTGCAACAGTCCAAATCAGTAAGTCTGGGCTATGTGAGGACTATAACTTGCTAATGAGCACATACCTGTCCTTATGGGAGGAGTTCAGCTGAGTTCTGTGGAATTAGATTGGTCTAAATCAGAAGAAGATTGCCCCTTGTATTTGTAATAAATGTTGGCTCAGAGTACTTACCCTAATAAATGAATAGATCAGCTCTATCCTTCTGTTTATAGAAAGATAATTTACTGATTTCCTAGCTGGCCCAGAAATCAAACTAATAGCTTAATTCTTTTTCTTTTTTTTTTTAATATTTTCATTCTTAATTAGTTCCGTTGTGATTTCAAATTTCCCCAGACACTGGAACATTCTATATAACATCCACATAAAAGATCCCAAAGTAAATTCTCAAAAATCACTGGTGCCACAAGCATTCCTGGCACAAGATCTGGCTGGTGTTTGAGTTTATCTATTCTAAAGCACACACAGAAAAATTATATAATAGGAACTTGGGAAGAAATGCACAGTTCTCAGTAATCTGTTTTCAAAATAGTAAATTTTAATCCTTATTTGGCAAAATATTTTTCCTTTCTTTATTTCAATTTAATAATGGGGTTTTATGACATAGAAGAGAACATTTCATTCAGAAACAATAGTTATTAGATGAAATTATCACTATTTGGGTTTTGCATTCTTTTCCAAACTTTCAAAGAATATTTGTCTCGGCACTTTCATGACAAGGACAAAAAATGTAGAACTGCATGGGCTGTCACTTACATCTATTGAAGAACAAAGGAACCTCAGAAATTCATTCATATTTTAACTGAAATGAGAGTCACTCTGTATTAAGCACACCTTTGTTCAATGTGATTGAGCATCTTAAAGGTATAAAATGTAAACCCAAAGCCCTTCCTGCCAAAATATATCCCATCCAAGTCAGTTTTTGCCATAGTTTTCAAAACTTTTTATACCTTTGATACACATTTTCTGCTAGAAGCTTAGCAGTGTTTTCTTTTTAACTCTAGCTACATTTGTTCTGAAATACAAGAGCAGAATTATTTAGAAACTTGTGTTGTAAGTGGTTTCATTTTATTTTCAGAGAATGTCAGTAGGATTTAAATGTGCAGGTCTAAAGTATATTAAGCAGCAGACACAGAACAGAAGGTGTGTCAACAGTATGCCATTGCCACAGAGAATAAACAGCATAGCATGACTGACAGTACTATAGTTATTATTTACCATGCAAGAAAACAAATTATTTAGAAACTTGTGTTGTAAGTGGTTTCATTTTATTTTCAGAGAATGTCAGTAGGATTTAAATTTGCAGGTCTGAAGTATATTAAGCAGCAGACACAGAACAGAAGGTGTGTCAACAGTATGCCATTGCCACAGAGAATAAACAGCATAGCATGACTGACAGTACTATAGTTATTATTTACCATGCAAGAAAACACATTTTCTTTTAGGCCTGATTTAGTTATCTGGGAAAGTTGAAGACTGAAGTAGCACTAGTACTCAGTAGAAATTTGCTTTTAATCACAGTCCAATGCTGCCTTTATAATAATACCAACTAACTTTCTGCATTCCTACCTACCTCACCCATACTGTCTTAAACCATTTAATGAAGCTATGGTAGCTCAGACAGTCACTTATGATCACTCACAGACTGCCTGCATCTTCCATAACAGCAATCCCACTACTAGTTCTGCTTGTAATATGACTAGAGAAATTGCTTTTCCTACGTAGGATTGGATTTGAATATGGAAAGAATTCTTTACAATAACCTGTATGAGCAGCTTCACCTGTTCTATCACTCAGGCTCCTGATCTTACTATTTCAGTTGTTTCTTACTGACCAGAGTTTAGGCTGCAGTAGGTACCTTCTTACCATTTGCTGCCCCAGCTTCTGGGGGGCTTTGAGAAAGACCACGCCAAAAATTCCTGCCAGGATGTATCTTTTCACTCTCTGTACTTCAGCAGTTTATCCTTTTAGGTCATATCCATATTATAATCAAGAATGGTGAACACAAGAGAGTCATTCAGATGCAGGTTGTAGGTACCTACCTGTATTTAGATGTCTAAATACAGGCATCTACATGCAAGATAGGTATCTAAGCTCTCGTAATTGCCGGTAAGTCTAGAAAGAAATTCAGTTGACCAGATGTAAAAGTTTGCTTCAGGCGGAGCTGAACAGGTCTTAAAATGCCTTTGACTGTTTTGAGTATGGGCTTGATTCAGTGTCCTGAACATAAACATCAAGTGCCAACTGAGATGTGGGGATATCTTAAATAACCATACAGGGCTGGGCAGATGTGACACAAGATCCATAGGAATTCTCTGCCCTTCTGGACTGACAGCTGGGTGTCTCATGGAAAACCTAAGGGTATCATAAATAGCATTTGACAAAAATTTGTGGCTAGGTGGATTGAACCATTCAGCTCCTCTGGCTATACTAGAAGCCTTCGTACTGAGTTCAGTTAGTTAGACACCTAAATCTAAATATATACTGTTTGAATTTGAGTTCCACCCAGGTAGAAATGTAACCACAGAAGAGAAAGCAGCACCAATTTACTACCTGAAAAAAAGACCCTGTTTCCTGGATGGGTTTGCAGCTGTGAGAAATCCCATGCTATTGTGATTGTGTTGATGTTGCCATGCAAGCATACTAAGCTAGTTTGAATGTGGACATGGTAGTAAACTGTTATTTTTAGCCATCTCTACCAAAATGCATCTGTTGAAAGAGTCAGATGGAGTTTCATCAAGATTTTCATCCAGTCGCTGCTGAAAGTATCATCAATAGCATTGGCAGAAACTGGATTAGACTTTGACTATACACAATACTTTCCTTGTGGATGTTGATATGACACAAAAATTAAATTCCTTTGGTTCATATGTTTATATGGTACCACTGTCACACATCTGATATTAGCCTTCCTGCCATACTATGAATTATATTACTATTCCTATTTTGTGGAAGGAGAGTTGAAATACAGAGGGATATGATAGCTTTCTCAAACCCACAAAATAGTCCACAGAAGAAAGAAGGAATGAACCCATATCTCTAAAATGCCATGTCTGGTGACTTAAATTGCATGATCTTCCTTTTTTTAAACATGTAGGAATATGTTCTCAATTGATGCCTTTTTTTCACAGCAACAGAAAAATAAAGTAGCCAGAGCTTCACCCTGCATTATGCAGAATCATATATTGACCAGAAGAGCTTCACAACAAACTTGAAAAAAAATGTGTTTTGGCTTTTCCATTTATGTAATTTTCTTATCCTAAAACAACAGCTATTCTTAAGAACGTGGATTAGTCATTAGGTTTGAGGAAGTTTTGCAGCTTTTTAAATGTGCATAAAAAGTTATAGTGCAAATTCGTCCTGCTTATTCTAATAAGAACTCAGTTCTATCAGGTTCAGTGCATGCGACTGAATATGATAAGCTGCAATTTTAAAAGTGTACTTGGGAGAAGCATGGGCTCTTAGCTAGTGAAAATGTAGATACGAGGATAGTCAAGATGGAGTCTCAGGGTCCGCAGTATTAGTTTTATTGCTCTTAATAGGCATTCCAATATCAGGATAATTGAATAAGTGGATAAAAGAAGCTTTGTAATTTTAGCTATGAATTTTAAACTATGCAAGAGCTTAGAGTCAGGAGAGGCATATGAAAATAGCAAAATAAAGCAAATAACTTACACTGTTATTGGCTAAAATGAGTATGATTGCATGAAGTTTAAATGCACAGTGATAAATGGAAGTATCTAAGATGGTAAAACAGATTACAAAGGCAAATTCAGCTTGTCTCCTGATAGGAATCTAGCAAACAAGTACAATATTTTTTCCAAAAATACTGGATTTAATTTAGCTCACTGCAAGCTTGATCCAGATCTCAATCATTACTTTGACTTAAAACAGCATCCTTTAACTTCACTGGGCTTTGGACCAAATCCTCTGTGGACAAAACAACTCTTCTAATAAGGCAAAACTCAGGAAGAAGCAGTGGTTTTTCAATGGAACTAAATGGTAATTTGGAAAAAAAAGGGTCTGTCTTCCAGATGCATAAGCCCTTCTTCAGGTCTGCAATGCAAGCAGCAAAGTAAGTACTTGATAATATAATTCAGAAGATTTGGGAGAAAATGTGTTTGTAGCATAGGGAAGATGTTAGCAATGGAGCTAACACTGATGCTGTAAACCCAGTTTCTTTTGATTTTATACTGAAACATCCAGTTACTGATGAAAGAATACTTTTCACAAAACAACTATTACAACTATGACTTCTCATTCATTTTTGTCCTTAGTGGAGACACACTTCAATGGGACAGTCAGCCTTCAGAAGAAAGTTCTACTGGGCGCTGTAAGGTGCATACTGATTGCAGACATTGGTTTTATGACACAGGATATACTCCAACACCTCCAGTCATCCTCTTGGTGTTCAGTGGCCGGTAATTACCTGGATGTCTCTTTGGTCTTGTTGGAGATAACCATATGATATCTCTCTCCACACTAACATCTCCTACTGCTCCAATGCCACCAACCACTGTTTCTTTCAAATTGTCTGCTTAACACAACTTAAATTCAGACCAGTTGCTCTCAGCACCTACTATTGCTTAGAAATTGTTGTTTCTGTTTAAGAATCTGCATGCCCAAAGCCTTGACTGTTTCTTCTACCCATAGAAGTTGCTCTTAAAAAAGATACTATCTTCCTCTAAAATTGTGGCTGCAGTCAGTCATCCACTGCAGAATAGTGAATAAAGAAAGATAAAGAAAAATGAGCAAAAGTTCTTTCCAGTCCTGTCCATTATTCTAGGATAATACCAGATTTTCTGATCAGTAAAGGTTATATGTTATTTGCATTTTCAAAACCTGCCGTTACAATTCAAAGCTATTATTTTGTTCTGTAAGTCAGAGTACAGCGGTTCTTTATAAAATGAAAGCTAGGACAACAGAGCAATGGTCTGCAATAGATGCACAATCCTTCAATCCCTTGAAGAGAACTTGTATATTTTTTTGTTGTTCCTATTGTTTCAAACAAAGCAGCTTTCTACCTAAATGGTTACCAGTGTGGCTATCAATCACATCTTGCCATTCATAAATAATGAAGATTAAACCCCAATAGATCATAAACTTTAATTAGGAAGAATGTCATAACAGGACTAGAAAGCTTTGGTGGTTTAGTTGGCATTTCAAATAACAATTGCTCATGTCCTCCTGAAAGTCATATTTTAGTGGACTTTGTACAGTTTGATTCTTTAATTGGCTTCTGTAGCTATTTTCTCTCCCTAACACAAAGAGTTTAGCTTTCTGTAAACAGAGTCCTAAAGTGGTATACTCAGGGCATAAAATAATGCTTGTCTCGTCATTTTCTTCCTCTGACAGCCACATCTGGAAAAGGCACAAAGTGGAAACATTCTGGTTATAATCATTCCCATTTAGGCAGAAGGGAGGGTAGAAATTCTGACAGGGATATAAACATTACTATTTTTATATCTAGCATGACTCCTTTACCATCAGAAGACAAGGAATAGATGTCACAACTTTCAGAAAACTAATTTGTTTTCTGTTTCTGTTTCTATTTTAAGATTTACACTATAGATGTCAAGTGAGGTAGAATGAATCAGTTCAGGAAGGTGGATAGCTGTAACCTGAAATTTCTCCTCACTTAAGTGCAAAGTCAAAAACAATATTTAAGCTTTGGAATGTTTCTATTATTTTCCCTATTTAAACAAAGAACAGACAGAGGCACTTACTTTCTCGCATAGTTCACTAAAGACAAAGAAGATAGAGATATTGTGATCTTTCATGGAAACTTTGCATTGTTCCTTATTTTGTTGTTTTAATCTAAAATCGAAATTATGTTAATTGAAGGCATATGGCAGTTCTTTGTACACAAAAACATAACAGACTAGGAACAAAATTATTTGATATCTTGCAGTTAAAAAAAGCTTTCTTACAAGATTTTTGGCTGTTTTACAGACTTACAGGATTTTGTTCTTTCTGGTACCTTGGAAAAGCATTTGAAATATCTGATGAATTCCAGAACTGAATTTGACCACGATTCTTTGAAGTCACCCCCAGCAGTTGAACTCAGTTACAGAATACTGGTCTGTCCACATTTGTTATGCAGAATCTGTCCCTCCTCATGCAATGCCATTGAAAACAGGGAGCAGAGTAGAGCATGTATATGTTAGCATCCACGGAGCAGAAGAAAACCTCTAAGACAATTGGTAGTTTGTGTAATTTAAAGTGGAACTTTTAGACTAGCTAACAATTGGCATTTGCATATAGACCACTTCAGGAAAGGAGAAAGCAGGCAGTTGTGTGTAAACCAGCTCAGGGAACAGACAGAAACAGCTCTTAAGAAAGATGACTGTAACTCAAAATGCAATCAGGCCATTTATATATTAAAAAAATAAACCCGCCTTGGTCTTTCCATATGAATCATACTTACCTACCATATTTAAGTTGGTAGATTCATATTGAAGACTTCTTTGTGAGAGGTAGGATGAATAGAGATAGCAAACCTTTTCCCTTTCCTCTATGAAGTCATACTGACCAAGAGAAGCATCAGTTAGTCATGGAAATATAATAGTCTAGGCCTACTCATGCATACCAACATGATCGCTAAGAGGCAACAAAGGGTGGAAAAGATTAATCAACCCATTAAAAACAAATAAAGAAGTACTTATCATAATCTTCAGAACTATACCAGAAGCTGCTACTCTGAAATAAAAGCTGTACTGCATGCCCTCTCTGTTTCTTTCTTACTCTGCAGACTTTAGGAAATACTTCTTGCCTTGTTACTAAGACCAAACTAGGCAAATTCAATCATAGCTTCTTTTTGCCAGTTTTTACAAATACACAAAATAAGATTCTAGATAAAAATAAGATGGACAAGCCAAAGTAATATTAAGATGTATAGATTTGCTGATACTGTATAATACCACTTTACTTATAAAAGATTATTTTTAACTAAACATTTAAAAGAATACCTTTTTCTGAAACCTTATTGAACTAAGAGATTGATCTCATTCTCAGTGAAGTCAAGACCTTTTGTCCCTGGGGTTAGGACTTTGTATGCCTTAACACTTTAGTCAAATTATTTACTTACTAAATAGAATGTTTTGGTAACCAAAAGTGAGTATGTGGCATATCCATTGGCATCAAGTTATATAGTATATTAATAATTTTTCCATAGTATTTTACTATTAGCTACCACAAGCACATTTCTCTAGCTGTAGAAAGGTGTTTAGTCTTCAAGGCTTCTCTGATGATTTGTGAAACAAGGAAATCAAAGAAGTAAGTTCCCTGATGGTTTGTTCAGTTAAAGTACAATTTGCAGTGAATTTGACCTTGGTGACTGAATAAACAAAAGGAAGAATTTTTGAAGAATAGTTGATGGTATCATATTTCTGATATCAAAGAACTTACAGTAAAATTAATGTATGGTCTAGACTTCAAAGTTTTGCTGGCATATTGAGCTGGCTGGAGAATAACAAAATCATACCATGGAGACAGAAAAATATGCCAGCAAAGCCTCAAGCAGAGGTGCAGCTAGAGCCATATAAGCAAGCTTTAGCAGCTTCCAGTACAGTGTTTCCCAGGCTCAGTAAAGCTGCCATGACAGAAACCTGCCAGTACAGACTGTACCTCTGCTACAGGACTTTCTTCAGACCTTGAGAAAACCTGATGGCTGAAGGCCTTAAGCCTAGACCAGTAGGGGCACACATGCCCGCTCCTGAAATGAAATTCAGAAGGCTGAGCTAGGCATTATCTGTATTACGTGAGATGATGATTTAAAAAGGGTCCAGAAGAGGCAACAGTTTGAAAGAGCCTTAGGTTAGCACGCTGACACTACAGCTGCCTATGGTTAACCCATAGGAAACAAGGGTCTGTCTGAATTTTCTGTCTGATGTGCAGAATGGAGGATGGAGTTACCTCTACTTACTGGTGAAAACAATTGTTTGTAATCTTCCTTTCAAAGACCTGTCCTGGTAAGGGAAAGACACAGCATCTTTGGAAAGGATAGGCATTAGGGGAGCACAGCCTCCTTATGCTGGCCCACCAACACAGCCTCTGCAATATCATGCAACAGCACAGAGGATTGTGGAGCTGCCTTAACACTTGCGCGTTGGAAGAGGATGCGGGTAAAGCCACTTTCTTTCAGTTGCAGTACTAAGGATAGAAAGCTGCTGGCATCACTAAAAGAAGAAAGGTTTTCTTACACAGTAGGAAAAGTCATGTAAGGTTTGTACATATGATCCAGCTGTCATCTGAAATGGTAGGTTCCTAGAACAACAGATATCTAAACCCAAATGTTTTAAAGATAGTAACTGATTTTTTATCCAGAGGGAATAAACAGAGGGAAACAAAAGGATGAAAATTGCCTGAAGCCTAAGGAACCAATTCCCTGGAAGCCATCCTGCCCAAACACAATAGAGGATAGTAATCTGCTGGGAAAAATTCAAACTGAGGTTTGAATGCCTCAGTTTGAGTTTTGAATGCCTCATCAGCTGGCTGATGGCATTAGAGGTCCCCTTCAACAGTCACTGTTGGCACTTAAGAATGAGACAAATAATAGTTTGGGAATTGCCTTAAATGCTAGACCTGTATCAGGACATTACCAGAACTGTGCCAGAAACATTCAGAGTCTCTCTTGTGTTTGTTTTCACAGCACCTTCTTGCATGAAAAGATGCTGTTTCATAGTCTGTTGATTAATTATTGTGATGTAAGTGCTCAAGCCTCACTGCCCAAGTCACAGAAGGCAAAGGAGGGGACTGGAAGAATGAAGAGCCACCCACTGTGGGAGAAGATCAGGTTTGAGACCATCTAAGGCACCTGAAGGTGCACAAGTCCATGGGACCCGATGAGATCCATCCGTGGGTCCTGAAGGAACTGGCGGATGAAGTTGCAAAGCCACTATCCATCGTATTTGAGAAGTTGTGGCAGTTGGGTGAAGTTCCTACTGACTGGAAAAGGGGAAACATAACCCCCATTTTTAAAAAGGGAAAAAAGGAAGACCTGGGGAACTACAGGCCAGTCAGTGTCACGTCTGTGCCTGGGAAGATCGTGGAACAGATCCTCCTGGAAGCTATGCTAAGGCACATGGAGGACAGGGAGGTGATTCGAGACAGCCAGCATGGCTTCACCAAGGGCAAGTCCTGCCTGACCGAGCTAGTGGCCTTCTATGATGGAGTGACTACATCAGTGG
>NW_008795938.1:3162245-3196509 GCF_000699145.1 Aptenodytes forsteri
CATGCAAGTTTTTTTTTTTTTAATTTAAAAAAAAAGGAAAAACAGTGGTTACATTTTTACTCATATCTTATACACTTTATTACACCTACAGTAAAGAACTTCCTGTTTCAAATGCCACATGAAGCTAAAGGGTTTAGTGGACATGGTGGTGTTGGGTCGACAGTTGGAGTCAATGATCTTAGAGGTCTTTTCCAACCTCAATGATTCTATTCTATTATGATTCTATACGATTCTATGATTCTATATTTCAGAATAAGGTGGCTGAATTTATAATTCTGAGTTTTGTACCCATTATTCAAAGCTTTCATTGCTGTTATTTTCTCTCTCCCCTTCAAATTCTTTTAATCTTTTCATCCCTAGAGAAAGGACAATCTCTTCAAGGACATTAATGAGCTGTACCAGTGATACTGCTCTAACAGCAGGTTTACAGTAGTGACGAATGTGGAAAAATAACAACCTGTAACAAGGCCTGAAAAACCACGATGCACGTGAATCCATGCCAACAAAAGGGGTTAGCTTATGTTATTCATGGATGAGACACATCCTTGCCACCTGAAAATGTCCTTTAGAGAATATAATATTGCATGTCACTGTATTGCACCACTGTATAAACCCAGATTTTGCCATGTTTACTCAAGTGAAGTGGTAGCTAAATCCTCAAATAGTGTGGAGAAGAAATTCCGCTTATCATGACTAAAAGGAGCAGAATTCAGTTCCTTGGATTTTATTTCTTTGGAGTAGTATCTGCACTGTCTTCTGAGCTTTGTACAACAATGATTGCACCTTTGACTGCTTGAGGATGGCACAACTATTAATTTTAGGCATTCTTGTGAGTGGACAATTTGGATTTGTATACTGTTCCCAAATCAGAGTTTGACAACCCAGCAGTGCAAATGAAGGTCAATAATGACAACAGAGTAACATTCCCAAGCAAAAAAGGTTAACATCAGTCAGTACAACTGGAGTGATTCAGACCAAAAGGCCCCCTAGCCATCTCTGACAGGAACCAGTAACGTACAGCCAAGGGAAAGAGTTTTATAAAGAGGTGAAGTGTTGAAAGGGTTCTTCAGTGATACACCTTGTCTGCTGCTGGCAATTGGGAGTTCATGGACTTTCTGAGCCAGGATTTGCATCTGAACCACTGAATTCATCTAATGTCTGGTTGGTGGGAAGAATTACTAATGTATTTTTGGGAACTGCTTGTACATTAGGATAGTACCATCATATTGCTGTACGGAAAGCTATGCCAAACGTGCCATATCTTTAGTCTCCTTTTACACAACTTTTAGGATGTTTTGTGATTCATTCACTTGAAGCATTTCATCAAAAATGAGGCGCTTACAGAAAATCTTTCATAATAGCCATCCAAACCCTCGCTTGAATTTTAGACACCTTCAAAACTGTACAGTATTTTTTCAAGCTTAAGTGGAAAACAAATTGAAAGTATTGTCTGAAAACACATGTAAGTATCAAGGGTTGAAAAGTAACTAAAGAGATTGTTAGAACCAGGTACTTCTTCACAGTAGAACTGCAAAAGGGAGAGTGAATTGTAATCCAAATCTTAAGGGAAACAGCACTTACAGTTCTGTTAGATATTGACAAATAAGAGTTGATATATCAGGCAATATCTTCTTTCTTCATTTTTTCCTTCATGCAAAACCAAAATATGTGGAGCTTGAAAACTGCACTCTAAAAAAGGTGTATATATATTTCTTGCAAGTTTGTTCTATTTAAAATTAATCTCTGGATGAAAGTACGCGAAGAATAAGAACCCTTACTAGGAAAATGCGTGGTGTTTAATTTCTTTTTCCCCCAGTGTTTTCATGGTGACTGTCTGTTATCAGTATGATTGCAAAGGCTATCCCAGGTTTTCATGTCCTTTCTTTGCTCCCCATGGAGACTTGGATGGATTCACTCCACCCAAAACAAACTTGTTCCTCCACCCATCAGAGATAACTTTTGTAATTGTACAAACATCAGAGTGTAAATCCTGTTCTGATAAATTTGAAATGTCAATTCTGTGAATGAAGCTTCACAGTATGTTCTTTTGAGCAGTTATAAACAAGATACGAATATTGTATCTGACATAACAAAATCTGTACCTCATTCACAGCTTTCGCAAGGAAAATAAAACCTTCACATCGTTACACAGGGGACTTCTTGGAATTGCAGTTGGAGATGATGATTATGGGGAAACTAAGACTTATAAATGCTTTATTTTTTTGATGGAAATCAGCCAAGAAGGCAGATAAAAGACTTAAGAATAGCTAGCTAGGAGACAAATCAGAGACCTAAATGACCCTACTGGAAAAATAAATTCTAGAACTTAACATCTGGTTCTTGCAGTTGTCAACTCACTCAGCAAATGGTCAGACTGATTAGCTGCTTGTCAGCAGAATATAGGGAAGGGAGTAAAGACCACACCGTATCAACAGTAGCAGGCAGTGCCAAGTGAATGCTCATAATCTACAGTGATATTGCTATAGGTAGCAGGCAGCAGTGTCTAGATAAAGTCTAAAGTCTAAAGTTTGTGCCTGTGCTTCAGTGTGGCCCCTCTTGCCGGTACACCCATACATACAATAAATAGTGATGAGCTGGTTGTTAAGGAGATGGATACGGAATCTTAAGTGTCATATGAAACATTCAGTACCAAATTACCTTGGACTTTGTTGCAAACTTTAAACTGAGGCCAGGTTTATTCAGGTCATGAACTGTTCTTCCGAAAGTTTCCAGTCAGCTTTGACTGATTTACAGTCACTGTCTTACTGACTTAGCTCAAAACCACATTTTGATTCAAAAATGCAAACAAGCCAATGACTTTGAAGAAGATTTCTGCTTGAAACAAAACTTCAGAATGAAGGATTTGGGAAGCCCTCTCAAAATGAAAGAGAAATACCTTCACCTGCATGCCCTGAACGTGCAAAAAGACTAGGACTTTACATAGGCTGTATTCACACCATGCAACAAAAGGAGGTTTAGGGAATTACTATACACGAGGAACCTGAGACAATAAACCCACTCAATGCAGCTTAACACAGTGCAAATCCAGGCATATCAATCAGCTTGGGTCTTACCAGTCCTTGCAAGGTGTGCAGCATGTGTTGTATCAGGCACACACTGTTTGGCTGCTTCCAGACCCCAGCTGTCCTGCCCCAAATCAGTACAGGTGTCTATCCTGGCAAAGTCCTGAGTCCTTATGGGGACAGGAGCCACAAGGCTTGCCTCTGAACCACAAGTTACATGTGTTAATACTACTGGTGACCCTGCAATTACTCAGCATTGGACAGTTATTTTCGGTACTAACCAAAGAGTCAAGAACACAAAAACTTTTTCTTTGTTATTTAAGGAAGAGTAAGTGGAGTTCAAGTGTTTTTGCTTTGTTACATAAAGTACGCTAGTGTGTTTGAAGCTTGTTTTTGTGGCCACTAGTCTGCCCTTTGTCCAGGTTGGCAAATCTAACAGTAAACAATAGGTCTACCTGGAGGATCACAGTCTTCTTGCATTATTAGTCATTCCCACCTTTAAGCACTTCATCATATTTTGCTTGCAGAGAAGTGTTGCTCCAGTGTAGAAACTGGGCATTGGTAGGGGTCTTTTGTAACATTCTCATTTGTGGAAAGCAGTCTTCTTACCTAGATACTCAGCAGCAAATTAATGGACCAGTTTTTGATCATGCAGTGATTAACGTGAACGAGAGACAGGGTGCTAAGACACACGCACAGACACACACAAATACACAGAAATTTGACTGTTACTCTGTCAAGCTTCTTGATAATGAAACATTTTGAAAGGATACTGGTGTACCTCCAAACATCCTCCATTAAAGTCCAGGGAGACATGCCAAAAAATGCAGGCCTTCCTTGGGACAGTAGTAAGAGAGAGCTAGGACTGCCTGTTTTTCTGCCCAGCTTACTTTCTGTGAACCATATTGAATGCCACCCAGGCATTTCCATAGAGCTGCATTTACTTACACCAGATTTGAATGTGATGGTTGACTTATAAAGCTAATCTGTTTGTAGCATTCCTTTTTACAAACATAGCTACATTTAATTATTTGCATTTTTTTTATTCGTAATCATGTGGCTCCACAATAGCTCCATCAGTTCAAGATGCCTCGACATAAACTACACAAAACTCTTCAGGCTAAATCCTGATTTATACAATCCAGTGGAATTTTATAGTTCTAACGGGGGACAGACTATGGCTCCAAATTTTTTTTAGAAGTTCACAGATTCAATCTTTATCTTGTCATCTCCTACAGTCCCTGAAATAATCCGTCTTTCTTAATAGAAACATGTGCTACCGCACATTTTAACTGTAAAGGTCACTGGACCGTGCTCAGAAACCCAGCATTTATACATCACCCTAGGTTACAACAGCAGCAGTTGATTATCAGGAAGCATTTCAGAGTGGAATTTAAGTGACTTGCATTTTTAAGACCAGCACAGGGACCATAAAATGGCACTTTGGGATATCTGAGCTTGAGTATCAAGTATTCAAGTACAACTTCATGTTCATTCATTGTGATTACTGAATTTGATAAATCATTTACTTGGATGGAATACATGAAACCTTCACATTTTCTGGGACTATTTCACAGCTTGAGCTGGCAATGAAAATGGAAAAAGGTTGATCTAAAGAAACATTGTCTTGTTTCAGGGTCTTGCACTCTCGCCATTAAAATTCTTTTGTAAAACAAAAGCATACCATTTCATTAAACAAAATAACTACATAGGCTTCTTCGTATGTTATTTTCTTTCAAGGTCGATGCATGTAAGAAATCTGTATTGCATTAAATAGGAAGTGAATGTAAATATGACATATGGAAATCTTCCAGATGATTGAACTGTAAAATACGATTTAATGCTGCAGAATATTTCTCCTCTCTTAGCTAACAGCATGCATTTCTATATAGAGACAATACAAAACTTTTCATGTGTTTATTTTAAAGAGATTTAACCAGTACTTTGAGCAGAAAAATCTCATCCTATTTCTGAATTTCTGTATTGGGGTTTTCACTAAAATCAAAAGAAAAATAATGACTTTAACGTGAGGTCTAACTCTGATCTCATTCAATCTGTGTAAATCAAAATCAACTCCATTGAAGTAAGTGAAATTCAACTGATACAGAAGTTACGAGTTTAGGGTCAGTTCCGTTGACTTCAGTACAGTTACCTCTGACCTGCCTCAGTGTGAGATCAGATTCAGTCCAATATGGATAGACTTGCACATTCAGTTTAACTCAGGAATGGGCTTGAGACACAAAGTTTAAATCCACAACCACACTTCCAAAAAGGTAGGGTGTTCAGTACAATGATTTGGGGCTTGACAGTAAGAAAAATAGGAACCAGCTACAAGTTCAGGATACTTGTATATAGTTAAATTTCTAATGAATTTATTTTAAAACCAAGTGTCTGCAAATCAGCACCCCTGTTTTTATTGCCGGGACCTAACTGCATGTCTCTGGATTTCTACTATATGAGAAACTAATACATAAAGTAGAGCATATCCTTTAGGTGTGAGCAAAATTATCTGCTGCTGCAGAAGAAATACAGAACTCTGGACTCAATTCTTGGCAGGTAAAAGCCTTTTGATTCATCTTTATACCAAAATCTAATGTTGACATTAAAGAAGGGTAAGATTAATTAAGTTTGGTGCTCTAACTCTTCTGAGTGTTCAGCATGAGGGAACCTAACAAAGCTGACTGAAGTGGTGAAGGGATTTGGTGGTACAGAGGTTTGAACTGGATGGTCACATGCAGGCAGGTTTCTGTATTTCTATAACCCTTGAACCTTCCCCATTCCTACAACTACCTCCAAATTGCACTGTTTTTTGAAGTTTAGAACCATTTCAATAAGTATTTTCCACTTTTGGTTTCTGGTTGCATCTAAAGTGCCAAATGTCTTGAGGAAGGCTGGTCTCCTCTCAATTTATTCAAGATGTTTGAATACATCTTAAATCCATGTGGAAACCCAACCTAAATATAAAGCCTTTGGAGATTTGCACCTCATTACACCCCTACAGGTTCCAAAAAAACAGTGCCAACCCACCTACCAAAGTTGTGAACACGTCTACCTCATGTTGCACGCTAGCTATGTCAAACCAGGGAGCAAGCTGTTAGTAAAGATCACGTTGTCAGTAGAGCATTATGGACACCTACATAAGAATGTATATTCTTCTTTTGTTCGATTTCTTATTTTTAGAGCATGTCAGCAGAATCAGGAGGGAGCCATAACTTGTAATTTCTTTGCAGTATTGGTGTAAAGGATTCTTGCTGGAATCACGCAGAAGGAAAAGGACAAAACATAGCACATCTGCCTTTTTAGCCTCACCCAGGAATAGCTGGACATCGAAGTGAATTCAGACCTTTTCTCTCCTCTCATTCTCATGTGAAGTGAATTTCCAAACAGAGGAAATTAAGGAGGCCAGGTGACGGTCTGGTCATGACCATATAATCATAGTAAGGCAGTCTAGGGAGCGTGCTGCAATCTTCAAGAGGCAGTACAGTGCAACATAAACATGGCATTTTCCCTGGAGACTCTTCCTTAATGTGTTGGAATGGCAGGAAGGTTCTGAAACCCATTAAGACTTAGACTGGTGAGAGTTTAAATTCGTGGAAATCCACATAGCTGGAGAGATTAAAGAGCTAAATCCAGACAAAAAACTGCCTACAGGATAGGAGTTGAGTGATAGGCCAGCAACCTATCCCTTAAAAAAACAGTAATATGATAAGGCTGCCATTCTGACAAACAGCATGATAGATACAGATGGCAGAGTTTTGTTCGAAGTCTCTAGGCAATATTTGATGATACAAAAAAACTTAGAGTGTATACAGTAACTATAGACTTAGCTTGGTGTGTTTTTTTAAGTTTGCTTACTTTCATATTGTAGCTGTAGGATGTATAGTTTGAGATATAAAATAAATAGGTGATTAAGATGTCATATTAGTTTTACTTGTTTTTTTTAAAGTTTCCATATAAAAGATTTATAGATAGAACAAAATGCAAAAAGAATGTATTATTCCAACTGAGGTCTTCAGTGAAAATAGATTGTTTGCATCTGCTGTGCTGCATGATACTTCATTGAATGGCAGATCACTGAGAAGATCAAGAGGCAGCAAGCAATCCCAACAGGAACTCCAGACATGTGATAGAAGGGCCCTCTGAGACCATCTCACCCTGGTGCAATTATCTCCTGTTGCTAGACAAATGCTGAAGTGCATTCGAGTCGCTATCAAAACGAGATGTCAAGAAAAAGCCAAGATGTTTATTTTCAAAGCTGGAGAGACTGCCCCAGGAAAGCAACCCTGTGAATGACCCTGTTCTTCCTGACTGCATCAGATGACAGATGTAGGTGTAGGGTCATGTCATCTGATAGGCACCAGAGCAGGAGGGTGACATTTCTCCGTCATGAAATGGGATGCATAGAAGTTAACTATTTAAAAAATCATCTGTATCTATTAAGATTCTGATAATACTTATGATTTTAAAAAGGCTCCTGGGAGTTTAAGATGCCTAGTGAATGTGAAACCAAATCATTGAGGGGAGCCCCAAAGGGCATGTCTCCATTGAGCCTTGGCTCTAGGCTCCTGAGACAGAACCACATCAGCTTGGTCAATCCATATGGGACATGATGGTCTTTTGAGAGACGGCAGCCAAAAGTTATGAGCACCATCCCTGCATAGTGGTGCCTGTCAGCAGCCTGCATCTCAGCAGGACTTTTCCCTCAACTTGCTCTGCACTGATTATGCTTCTCTTCAGGATCCGAGGGACAGGAAATGATTCTCTCTCCTGTCAGAGGGGTAAGTTACAGGTAGCTTGTTTTTGTTGATCTGTTTTGGTTTATACAATCAAAATCAGGATCCCACAATACTGCTTTTCATGAGAAAGGCTTTGGGTTTTGGGGGTTTTTTTTAGTTTTATTTTAATGAAATGGAAAGTTTTATTTCGAAGTTTTCCATTGTGAACTATCCTGAAGTCAACACAAAACTGAAAATGGTTGTTAAGAATTTAAGTTGTTTATTCCCTTTTTGGACTTTTATTAGAGGGAGGTTCATGGTGATGATTTTTCATCAGAATTAAAACAGAGGAGAGTGAACAGCATTTGGATGTGGGGGGAAAATATGTCTCTATAACCTGCATGAGGCACCAAGGAAAGAAGTCCACGCTCCAGACATGCATTTATCATCCATTCAGCCTCTGCAGCACCTGACTGGCAGAAATCCATGACATTTCCAGAGCAAACCTATAGAACTGAGAATTCGGCTGAACAAATTCTTGTGTCATGTTTTGGTTTAACTCTTTCAAAGCACCTCCTCAGTTTAACTTGAAAGAAAAAAAAAAACGTTTGCTTGTTTTTCCACTGTGTTCTTTTATCATTTCCCAGTAACACAGCTGGAGAAAACCAACTTTTCTGGGATGATGGAATTAGTATTGAGAAACAGAACTGTTTGGCTTTAGATCACTGAGTTGAACTGGAAAGGGGCAAAGCATATCAAGATTTAGTGGTTGTTCCAGGCTGCATATAGAATGAATTAGTAGCTTCAATTTTATTCTCAGTTGCATAAAGATAAAAAATACCACTACCATGACTTAAGCATTTGTTGGCAATCCCAGCAGAACAAGATAGGTCAAGCTTGAAAGCAAATGAGTGGGGTGGGGGAAATTCCTTCTCAATCCTACAGGTGCACTATCTAAGTCAGTGTTGGAGCACATGGAGGAGGCAATATGAGGAGGCTTGTGCTGCCAGAACACCAGCTGGATCTCCTTTGAGCTTAACCAAAAGACCTGGATACACAAATTCAGGTTGGAATGGCCCTAAAACACTTCATTTAAAGATAACAGGTCTCCAGTATCTGTCACCAGAACTCTTGAGTCTTCCCAGGCCTCCACTGGGTCCTTGCTTAATACGGCATTGCAGTTGGAGTATTTTCTCTCATGCACCAATAAGTCAGCTGACAATATTTAAAATATTTCAATTATCTCATGCTTTCTGGGATGAAAATTATGTTAAATGGATGCTTCTCAATTTTTTTTTCATTCTGCTTAGCTCCAAAGTTTGAAAGTTTTATCCTATTTGCAAGTTTATCCCCTTCATCCCCATCAAGAAAATCTTGATAAGTTAAAATAGAATGGACTGCAAGTGGAGTAATCCTGTCTAGCCCCAGAGTACAACAGAGCACTAAGCACGGTGCACTTTAACTGCGTTTGACAAAAGGAACGCTTTTAGCACATTTCTATCAGTGCCTGTTTTTTATTTGCTCATTTGTAAAGTTGCTGATACTAAGTTCATCTTAAGGCAAACATTCACTGCGCACTGATGAAAAATTGGGACAGTTTGCATTTGATCATGATAAAGTAATTGCTGTCTTCCACAAAGTACAAAACATATTTATTTTAGCTAAGGTTGCCTAGGAATTAACGTTATTTATCTTACAGTACAATGAAGAACAAGCTTCATTAGGCTACATAAAAGAAAAATCCATGTAAAAAGATTTGCATGTGACATTAGGAAATCTCTGAATCATTTCTATCAATGTTATCAAGACAGAAAGGTAAATACTGAACATTTTTCATGTGAAAAGCCTACAACTTTACACTTTGCATCTTAAGAAATTACTGCTGCATTTTAAAACAAGTGGTCATCTAATATTTATAGTATAATATTAAATGTTTGAATTTTAGTTATTAAAATGAAGGGGAGAGAATTGCAGTGAACAACTCACTAGCTGAATTTTATATTTTATTTTGTATTTTACAGATTGTTGTTAATACAGTGCTATTTCCAGGAATGTATCCATTCAAAATCATGCCAAAATTGTGAAACTGTGCTAATTCAAAAATTTTTTGAACTCAAAGGAACTTTTTAAATGAGGGCAGTATAGGAAGTATTAAATATTAATATATGAGTGTTCACATACCTATATCTATAAATAACTATCATAAAAGTATACTTAAGCACACTTTAAGTCTCGTGTGTTTGCTTCTGTTTAAATGAACTTTACTTAGAAATGTCATTTGAGGTCCAATTCTTGATTTAACATACATTAGGAATTAATTTTCCTTAAATATTTTGTAGTAATTGCTCTAAGTGTGCTGTCTTACTTATTATTCCTGAAAATATGCTTCCTTGAGAGAAAAGTCACAGAAGAAATAAAGAAATACAAACTGATTTTTTGATTTAGTTCAAAATTTGGAGCAAATGTTCCTTTTTTTTAAAAAAAAGAGATGGTTTTACCCAACTAATTGAAAAGGTGTCTTTGACTGACATATTTTATCTAATCCTACTTATTTAAGAAAATAAAGGTGCTTCATAATTTTCCAGCATTAGAGTGTTTGCCAAGTTTTTCTTGGCTAAGACTATGGATAATTATTTTTCAACTACGTGCATTTTAGCACTTAAACCACAATATTTACCTACATAACAACTACAGAGAGCGCAAGTTTCCTCAAATCAGTGTGGCCCAGGCTTTTTTGTAATTAAAAGCCATAATGATAAGAAACCAATATACGTGATAGCTGTTTCAATCAAATGTAAAGATTTTCAGATCTGTTGTAAGCACAGAGTTATGCTTTAATGTTGTTTACACTGGTGTTACCAAGCTCAGAACCCAGCCCAGAACGTTTCTTTAATTCTTGACATTTTAACAAGTTGCCAATAAACCTGACAATTAGTGCTACTAGCAGTCTATATTTTACAGTGAAGTATGTTTTTGTCCTCTAGGAAACGAACAGAGACTGACTCATTTTTCACAGATCACTGAACGGCTTTGTGCAGCTTAATACAAGCTATACCAGCAGCCTGAAGTTCAGAGCCTTTCCATCACTGAATCCTGAAGGATGAACAAGAGGGCTGCTTTTAATGACTGTATCTACCTGCTGGATCCAGGCTATGCATGATCTTCCCATCTTCATGGTACCTACACATACAGAGGAGGAGGTGAATATCCAGCTTTCTAAGGAAGAGGTACTGGCTAGTTCCCAGCAGCTCTCAAGTATTTAGATTAAGTAGTCTCCCATAGGACTGCTTCAATAAGGCACAAGGCTCTTATTTAATCTTTGCATCAGTTGGTTTATTTGAAAACCACTGACCCATCTTTTCATAGCCTATGTCCCAGGAATGCGTTCAAGTGAGATTTCAAACATTGATTTTTTTTCTGTTATTAGTCCTTGCAGCTCTAAATAATGGAGGCCAAAAAAAAACCCATCAAACTTTCCAAAGTTTCTGCTCCTCTAGCTGCCACCTCATCTAGCTGTAGGGGTAAATGTTGAAATGCACTGGCATTCAGTTACTAAACTGAAGACACCCAGGTGGAATGAGCTGTTTCAAAAACAACTAAATTTTATTTACTTTTAAGGTGGATGTTAATCTCCTGCAACCCACCCCAAATGGTAAATGAAACCCCATCAAACTTTCCAAAGTTTCTGCTCCTCTAGCTGCCACCTCATCTAGCTGTAGGGGTAAATGTTGAAATGCACTGGCATTCAGTTACTAAACTGAAGACACCCAGGTGGAATGAGCTGTTTCAAAAACAACTAAATTTTATTTACTTTTAAGGTGGATGTTAATCTCCTGCAACCCACCCCAAATGGTAAATTGAGTGGGAGAAGCTGTGATATGTGAAGAGGACAGTCTGGAGTGATTCTTGATTGAGTCATGGCTAAAGGACAAATAATTGTGTTTGTATAATGTTTGTTGCTATAAAAAGCAACACTGATATTGATGGGTGGAATATTCCTTGATGTGGAGACTGGGGGAAGAAGCTGTAGTAGAGAGGTATACCTGTGTTCCATATTAGTTAACATTAGTTGCACTGCTGCTTGTGTACAAAAATTACAAATATACCAGTCTGTGTGACCCATCACAAACAGATCCTCATTTCCTTTGAATGTGCCCATTATTTTTCAAATGATTGCCAGGAGCTCTGCTAAACAATTTTTAGAGTATCTTTGTGAAACATTCTCCATAGAACTTTCTTTTTAGTTTTCTGTTTGGTTGCCTGAATCTTGTGTTGCAAACAGGAAGGAAATTTAACCTGCAAAGAGGGGCAGTACATAGTTTCACTTCTGTGGCCATACCTCAGGGAAAATCTTATGACTCTCTCCTCACCTGTGATAGGGGAGTGATCTGTTCCTTGTCCATATCTGTTCAGCATCTGAAAACCTCTCTACTTACATAGACCCACTCCAGTTGTCAGCATGCTTTGAATACTGGCAGCCTTGTTTCTGACTGGTGGCCCAATTACTGCCCATGGTAGATTACAGGACATACAGGACAAGCAGTATTTTGCACAGGGTATTCTTCTGGTTCCCAAACTTAAAGATGAACCGGTGAAGAAGAGAGATCAGATTTCTGCTATCGTTAATCATTTGTGCTAAAATCCACAACTCCTTTATGATTTATTAGCATTCTCTGAAAGATTGGAAAGTTGTCCAAATAATCATGATTCAATAATGTTGTAATTCCCTACCAGTCACTCTGCAAACTGAACTTGGATTTTATATTTATGTAGGGATTCACATAACAGGTTTATATACAATTTCATTAGCCAGCTAGCTCTCTCTTCATGAAGCTTGTTGAACAAAACAAACAAAATAACCCAACCTTTATTGCATGTTTGCTTTTTGATGTGTTGGCAGCCTGGATCATTTTTACACCACACATAAACACTCCCTAGAGACAGATGTCAAAACGGTTCAGCCTAAAAAAACTAGGGTAAAGGTTCAGGTTCTGATACTTGGTTGTTGGTGCTTCTCTTTTACAACATTTGAGAAAGGCAAAAGCACAACAGAGAGGTAAAAATCTGCCTACTTGCTCAGTCCTCTTCTGTTGTCCGCTTTGGATGCTCAGGCTGGCAAGTCCTTAGAGCTGTGTGAAAAGGTGACCAATTCCTGCAGCAACAAGGCCAAATGAGTCCTTCATAGTTTTGCAGGAAAGCAGAATAATTTCCCTGAACTTGAGTTCTTATGGTAAAAAATTCATAGGGAGCAGGAGTCTTCGGTTAGAAGCTGCCCATTTTTTTGAAAGTCCAATAATGACAGTTTGAAAAAGAAATGATTTTGCACACACACATCAGCCTAGTACAAAACTAATGGCCCAACTCCAGGCCTGTTGTTGTCCATCTGGTGGGGTCAGCTGTCCTGATCAGGCTGCCCTGGAATTGAGGCGCCTAAATGGGTAAATACTATCAAATCTTCATGGTTGACATGGGTAATGGTTGCACAGCTACAAAGAGCTCTTCACATCCATGAGATAGCTGTGTCCAGCCTAATTAATATTGTCATATTAATTAATTAGGTAAGGTAATAATATCTCCTGGGCCAATTGTTTCTGCTTTGGTCTGTTGGTATTATAATGATGTCATAAGTGACTTATCCAGGAGATAATCATTTGACTACTGTTCCAACCTCTGGAGACTAGGCTCCCAGAACACACTGGAGACAGGAGGGAATGTTTCTGGCCCATTCCTTGCTTTTACTCCTACACTGCAGAACAGTAGTCACTGTAGATGTAGTCGCATGAGGTTTTCCTTCATAAGCAGCTCTGAGCAACCATATTGTCCCTGCTGCTCTTCAATCTTGTGCTTCTGAGCTGATGTCCTGAACAAAATCTGGCTTGTTGAGTTTGCTGGGATAACCTAGAGATAGAATATTTTGTGGGCAAGTGTTGGGGTTGAGCCTACTAGCTGCAGGGTGATTTTTAACACAAGTTTTCTCCAGAACACACCATCCTAAAGGGCTGACAAGCAAATCACTGTTCTGGGTGACAAAACCAGTCACCCCATGCAAAACATCACAGGACGCATTCTCTAACCTTGATGATCCCAGGGGATTTATATTCTTGTTCTCTTTACTGGGTCCCCTTTGGCTTTCCTTTCAGCTCTGGACTCTTCATGGCCTCCGCCTTTGCCAGCACAAAGTCACTGAGACATCTGACAGCCTGGCTCTTCTTGTTTCAAGGCAGCCGCTACTCTGTCCCTCGCTGGCCACTCCCTTCCTCAACAGGGGTCTACATCTGCTCCTGCGTGTACCAGCAGCACTGAGATGTGGGAGCAGCTAGAAGCAGCAGGCCTGTACATCTGAGGCCACGAGTAAGGCTGAAGCGACGGGCAACAAGCAGCCAAGAGAGGTGCTGCTGCAGTCGGAGAACAGCCGCCCTCTGCAGCCAGCAGAGCTGAGACATTGGCAGGGTCCACTGTAACCGATACAAAGAAAACCCCTCCCAGCCAAAGCTGGACTCTTGGCACATCTCTAACTGCCGAAAGAGTTACACAATTTGAAACAAAAAAACATTTTTAAGGCCAGCGGGGAGGAGGAGGAGGAGGCTTCTGCCTACATAAAACCTGTCATGCACTGTGTGCACAGACATTTAGATTTTAGTGGCATTGGTGATACAACTTTTTTTTTTGAAAGTATATGCATGTGCTGTAACAAGAAAGAGTTACTGGGAATGGATAACCAGCTGGAAAAATGTGGTCAAAGTTAAACTTTTCAGGTCCATTCACGCCTGTGAATTAATTTAGCTTGCCATTTTATGATCTTAAGTTATGAAATGTTCATGCAAAGCATTAACAGCTAAAGCAATCCAAGAGACGGTCTATTATGCCAAACTCTAATCACTAGACAGTAATTAGGCTGTCAGTTACAAAACATAGCATTTGTGCTATTTCCAAATGAAGCAACAGCCAGCGCCATGTGTTAAAAACAGGGATTGGTTCAGACAGGTAAGACTGTCTTTATTTAGTTGCCAGCTTGATTTCTGAGCAAATTAAAACCTTGTTCCATTGTGCCAGTGAACCCTGGTTTGAAAGAGGAGCTTACAGAGACATTCTCAGTGAAAGCCCACAGATAAAAGAAAAATTTGCTAAGAATACAGTAGAGATTTTTCCCTTGAATTTCAACACAGTGGCAGATTCTTGTTCATCTCATTATCTGAGACCTCAAGGCATTCTTTTAACACATACACCAGCAGAAGTTAAATATCACAACATCCTGAAGAGTTTAGTGAAGCCTGTTTTATGGCTATTGAAAGTGAGGCACGTGTTAAGTCCAGCAATTTTGAATAACCACCATGAAAGTCATGGGACAAGATCCATTTTCAGGGTTAAAAGATGAAATCAATGGTTCGCAAGGTTAAGGGCCCAAAGTACACTTAGTTGTCGATGTGCCCATATATTTTACTTCTAGGCTCAAGGGAACCTTTTACTCACGTTTACCCACTGACAGCTCCCCAAAGCCTGCTAGCTGGGAGAGGTAGAAAATTAAGATGCACTTAAATCATTGCACTTATGCACATTGTTTTACTAACATAAACATAGACAAAGAAAGCATTTAAGCTCAACCGTAGAAACAGTAACTGATGCTGACTTTGGGTGACATAAACAAACAGTGATATTTTACATTCAAGTACGCCACTTGGGTCTCACGCAGCAGCTTGTTTGTGGCTGAACTGTCCAGCCTGACAGCAGGAAAAATATCTCACAACCCTGCAACTAACCATTGCAGCAGGAATTTGACATTTTGCGTGCTGATGATGAAACCTTTGCATTTACAGAGTAAGAATTATTTACTGAAGACATGGATGCTCAATTTTCAGCAGTGAACAAGCTGGTTCCTATAATGGGCAAAAAAAAGCATGGTCCTTCCTCGGTGCAGAGAACCACTGTCTTTTTCCTGAGAACACCCATGTGAGCCTGTGAGCCTGCAGGTTTCATTTCAGGTAGCAGCAAAACTCACCTTGGGAAGGATTCACATTTAGTACTGAAAAAGGAAAGACTTATTAGAGATCAATATTATCTCTTTTCATGGTTTTATTATAAGTTTTACAATATTTTATTTTTTCTTACAAGATCACTCCTGGAAGTATGCATATGGCATTCTGAGCTTTTATTTAAAGTGGACACCTATGTAACTGGAGCTCCTGCCTGCAGATGGGCTTGAAGGTCTCACCAAAAAAGGGTCTCCCTCAAAATTTCAGAAAATGTTTTTTCTTAAAATGGTTTTTGAATGCTGATAGCCAGTTCTCAGCCTCACAGCCCTATACACAGATGCATATATATTGTACATATCAGCTCATAGATGTAGACATGAGTTTACCTCCTAAATAAATACCAGGGGCGTTTTCCAGTTTGATGTACTCACAAGCCAGCATTAATGCTTTGGCAATTGCTGCCAGGAACAACCAGCCCACCCACTGTAGCCATTTCAAAGGCTAACAGATACAGCTCTAAGTACCAGCAAGCTGTAAGACAATGCGAGTAATTTTACTGCCTTGCACAAGACCAGCACCAGTTGCTAGTGAGTCTGTGTTTCTCAGAAACGTTTATTTGGAGAAACAGTTGCTCAGATATTCAGACAACATATAGACCCTTGGGAATTTCTTTTCTTTTGTCAACATGCCTTTTATTTTATGTATCAACCTATCTAGAGTCATGCTAAACTTATGCAGATATTTGGCAGATACTTAGGAGTAGGTTCTATGAAATCCCACATAAATTGGGAAGGGTAAACACTGCAAAGGACAGAAAATACTAATCAAATATTTACTGAAATTGAAAACATGACAACAAAAAGAGACTTTATCTATGGCATTTAAACAGCCCCAATATCAGCACATATAGGTGTTTTGCAGTGGTGAAATGCACTTATGCTCACAGCACCATTTAGTGATAGAAAGTTATATTGCCTCCTTTTCCATAGAGCAGGAAAGTAAGCACAGACTTCTCAAATCTTTTACTAGTATCTTAAGCCATCATTCTTCTATTATAACTAGAAACATACAATGTAAACAATTCTGGGGAAGGAGTTACTGCCAAATGAGGACAAAAGGAGAAACATGTAGAAAGAAAGAGAGGAAGGGAGAGATATGGCAAAAGATTTGAAAGAGACACAGATAAGACATTTGACATGACTTTTCAGTGCAATATGGTGGCAAGAAAAAATTTAATTACAAGCTGTGGGGCATTAGGTCATGGGGAAGAGAGGTTGTATAACCCTGTCCATATGGTTCTGGTGAGACCATACCGAAAAAATACATTTGGTTTTGAGCAACTTACTGTAAGGATGATTGTGCCAAACTGGAATGGATTCAGAGAACAGCAAAACAATTATTAAATGGCTGAATTTATGAGGAAAGATAAAACAGCTAAATATATACATAGCTTGGCTATGAGATATCTAAAGGGAGACATTAATTGTCTGTTAGTACAGTATTCAAAGGCTTAAATGCCAAAGAGGTTGAAAAATTGTATGAATTATTTACTGAGATATTAAGAGGATGTAGTTAAGGCTAATGAAATGGAATAGTCCCAAGTGATAGTGCTTGAGAAAGGCTGGCCCTCAACCATGTAATATATGAATACAGTCTTTAGTTTAACTGCCACGTTATCTGTCTGTAGGCTTATCGAGAGTACATGTGTGTAGGCCAGGGAGCAGAAAGGAAGGCAATGGAGGCAATTTCACTCCAAAATTAATTTGTAGCTAATAATGTGCAATTTATGCTCTGAGTGAACAAATGGCATGATTTATGTATGTAAACTCTTCAAATCCTTGTGGAAACAAAGCGTTTGGTATAAGGACTGCAGCATTTAGCTATCAAAAATTGGACGTTTCCGTGCTGCAGTTTGCATGCAGGCTACACATTCATTGCAAACTCTGATATTAGCCTTTCCATTACTGGTTTACATCTGCAGAAAGTACATATGCAGTACAACTGAATAAACTTAAACTGTTCAGTGGATTTAAAAGAATGTACTTTCCTGCCTACTGGATTTTCCAGCATGAGAAAGAAATCTCCAGAGGTTTTTCTTTTGTTTCCATGTGAGATGGATGAAACTACACAAACACAGAGACCCCAAACTCATTTAATCTCCCCTCATTCCCTGGCAAAGAGTGTATAAAACTTTGGAGATCTTTGGTTCTGCTAAAAAAATAGACTTCATTCATTTCCGCTGTGCTGTTACGGTTTTTATCTATGGTGCTTTGTATGGAATTTGCGAAACAACATCTGTGTTGCTCATGAAAAACAAATGAAAGTGTTTTCAATTTGTTTAGATCAGCACAAAAATATATTTTCACGTGAAATAGTTCTTGTTCTAGCAGCTATCTGATGAAGAATTGACTCACAAACACGAGTCAGAATTGCTCCTGGCATTTTGCTGCCTTAGGTGAAATACCAGCCCAAATACCCATTCAGTTCTTTATCATGTTTGACAAGTTAATTTAAGAGTGCTTTCTATTCAGTCAGAATTTTGTGAAATAATTTGTCTCTTTTGTTTTTGCTGTGCTTTCTGCTCTTATCCTATTGTCTTCAATCAGCTTCATGCTTCAGCATGTCTCTTTCCTCTTGTTACACTTACTTATTTCCTTAGGATATTACAATTATTTTTGCCATCCAGCCTTGCTTCATGCATTTCCTTTCTTTTCCTTCCCATGCACTGTTTTACTGGAGTCCCATATCTTCTGGTCCAAGCCATCCCAGTTGTCACACATTGTCACCTAACGAGCCCTGAGGCTCATGAATGCACTTATCCTTGAAGGAAGAGTACTCTGCACCTTGGCATTTTTAGGGCCTGGGATTTATGGGAGAGTTAGAGTGATCTGATGATCTCTAAAGGGGGATAAAAGGCAATAGTTACAGCTGCAAAACCTCCTTTACCCTGTTTTTATTTAATTTTAATGATTCTTTATGCTTGTACTTTAGTATCTGCATTCTTTGCTTCCTGTCTTTGAAATGCTGCCTCTCCAAATCTGAAAGCAGAGAAGATCTTGCAGTCCAGCCTGCTGGCACTGGGGCAGATGAGCACATGCAGATAAGAGTTTCCTGACCGTATTGGTTCTGCAGGAACAGCTGAGACATGACTGATACAGATCCTTAACACACAAATGTCATCTTTTGGAACAGCTTTAAAGTAGTTGCTGGCAGAAAAACTCTGCCTGGTCCCAAAGGATTTCAGTTTAGCAAAAGCACCCAGGTTCGTGATCTAGAAGATGAGTGTGGGACGGGTGTGACAGCACAGAGCCTTATTGTAAGTCCTGCTTTAAACTTCACATCAAAGGCCTGAAACTCATGCATGTCCTGCAAACAGGAGACCTTCCCAAGCTCTTCCAAAGAGCTGCAGTTCCTGCAATTCCTGCAAAGGGCCAGAAGCAAACTTCACAAAGAATATGCTCCTTTCCTGTCCTTTGCTGGGAAGTTTTCCTTGGTGAAACCTAGCAAGCTGAGGTAACCCGTTGTTATAGATCTCCACAAAGAGTTCAAGTTTACACTGAGATTCAGGAACATTTCAAAGAATGGGAGGTGTCATACACATATAGTATACATGTATGTATATGCATACACATATTCGTATGCATGTACAATACACATATATTAAGCCTTTTGAGTATTCATCGTATAAAGAGAGTGTAGTTTAAAATTTAAGAAGATGAGACATTCAGTCAGTATTCTTCTCTTAATGCTTTGCCCTGCTTGTTTCCGAACATAATTTCTCCCGGTCTACTTTCCACAGTTTTCAGCAAGTGTTTTTAGGAAGATGTCTTGTGAGACCTTAAAAAAAGATGAAAGTGAGACCTTAAAATTGCCAGATAACCGTATTCAGACTGTCTAGGGAAACTGTGAAACCTGATGCATGAGAAATAGGATGCAAACTGATTATAGAGAAACTAGAAAAGTGTCAGGAGTTTGGGAGTGTAGGCATTTTTTCCAAGCACCATAGAAGCACTTAACCATGTTTTAGATGGAGTGTATTACTCAGGTTCAGTTGTTCCTTGATTTAGTTTTAGAAAAATACTCAAGAAAATTTGAGGCCTCTCCAGGACACACTAATTTTTGGTTTTGCAGTTGCAGCTGTCCACTGAGATTAAGGAACTTGGATCAGTTCCAACCTTCATTTACATGCGTTGAAATAACAAAGTTCTGTTTGCTGTATCACATGGTGGTGCCTTTAACGAAATGCATGAATTTGTGTCCTAACTGTTGACATTGAGATGAGGATAGAAATAATAGAGGAAGATAAGCATTGTCAAGCTTCCTTCCTGTTTCTTATTTTATTTAAGTTACAGTAAACTTTGAATATGAAAATGCATATATTACTTTCATTTCAATATTTGACCTTGATCCTAAACACTGCTTCAGCTGAGCAGATTTCCTGCAGCCTCAACAAGCACACAAAACTGACATGCACACCCGCAGCAGACAAGGGCGTAATCTTGTATCGTTCGTAACAGCACAATAAATGAGACAGCTGTTTGAAGCATTCAGAAGAAATAATTCAGCAAAAAACTCTTAACATATCCAAAAGGAAAAGAATACACCAAGGGCACTGGGCCTGCTGACTTTGCCAATGTGAATAGGCTTTGCTCATGGGAATAACTCTGTTGTCCTCACTAGGAGGGAAGTACCCTGCAGCGGCTGAAGAATGCAAGAAACGTTCCAGAAATCATTTCATTGTTAGCAGTATTCATGGTGTATTTGAAAGCCTGTATTATAAAAAGCAAATAAATGTCCCAATTAAAACTTCACCAGGCCCGAATCTTTGTCGAAACTATTATCAAAAAATGACTAATTAGAGGTCAGCTGTGGAAAGGACCAGTTTCTTACTACTGTTCCCAAACATGCCTGCAACAAAACAAGGGATGTATGAAACCTTTTACTGCCTACCAGCAGGTACCATCAACTACTAAATTCTAGGCACTGTTAATGACATCACCAGGGAGCACGACTTAGGTCGAAAGCTTGGCAGGAGGTGCTGGCAACTGTTAAATCAACAGCAATCAAAACTGGAAAACCAACATGCTTACTACCATCAAATTTAAAAGAGAACTTATTGTGCCTCAAACACAACAGCAGGTTTAATAGAAAAGTAGACATGTTTATGGCTTCAGATTTACAACAAGACTTATGAACACCTTATTACTCAGAATCCAGTCTGCTGCCCTAGAAACTAAGAATGTTACTTTGTTGAGAAGTATCTGTTGACACGAATGTCTTGCCTAAGTTTGCCATTGTGGTTAACCAAAATACATTTACTACTGAGAAGGTAAATAAAAGCAAACAAGATGCCTCTTATACCACAATACAGTAAGGTTCAAATTGACCAGGCTTAATGCTATGGCATAAATATACTTAATGGTTATGGAATTTTTCTAGAAGCTATTTTCCCTGTTGGGCTTAACATCTTATATGAGACCTACTGAATGGGAATGTGTTTTTGGTATTACACGTACTTAAAGACATCATCAAAAATACGCAGAGGAGCTGCCATGAATACCACAATAAACCACGCTGCAAATACAATGGGTCATGGTTTACTCTTACATTAACATGAATAAATCTATCTTGTCCCATACAGTATGTGTACGCAGAAAAATTAACTGACAATTAAAATGATAACAGTAATGGAAATGATGCTGTATAAATGTAAGTCAACTACACAGACTGTGCTGAAATAACACAGTAGCTCTTACATCTGCAGGAGAACTGAGAAACTGGGAAACCCAGGTCTGGTTTCCGAGCTTCTGTTCAGGGCCGCAGGGTCTGACACAGCTGCTGGGCTGCTTCTCCAGTAAGTAATCAAAAGCATGCCCAGCATCAGCTGGTGCTAACGGAGAAACCCAAGCTCACAAAGAGGCTCACGATGTCCAGTCTTGGATTGCTCTGCTGCCATGGGATAGACTCCTCGTTTTTGTCTTCCTCCTACATGGAGGAGAAGGAAGACAAAAAGAGGGAGAGGGGAACTACTGTGAAGAAAATAAGGCCATAATATATCCATTTCAGTATACAGCCTTGAACTGAATCAGGCTGGTTTGCAAGCTAAGAAATCTTGAAAGGCAGTTCCCTTTCATCTGAATTTCTTTTTAGCTAAATTCATGCTTTAACACTCCTTTAATTCTATTTTTAAAATTAAGCTTGAAATCATTAAAAATAATGTAGAAGACCAACCTCCAGTGACTTTTAAAAACATCTGTTATTAAGTCTTGCTCCAGAACACATCTATGTAAGTAGAGATTGAACATTAAAATAAGTTTGTTTTCTCAGCAGAAATTCTTTCTTAGAGTCTACGATGACCCCCTCGTGCACATCTGTGAGCAAGAACGGAGCCTCACATCAGAAGTGTTACAATTAATATGAAAGCACAAAACAGTCAGCAGCTGTTGAAGGGGAGAAAAAAGAAAAAGGTCAAAGTATTAAGATCATGTGATTGCTCAGTAAGGCTATAGTTTACACTGTGCCACAAATCAGCATGGGAAGGGCAAATTTTGCTCAGAGATCACAGATTCCTTCAGAGAAGATCCCTACAGCGCAGCTGTAATTTGTGACAATGTGTGACAATGTGTGACAAAACCACTCAATGGAATAATGCTAACCTCCACAGAAAAAGCCCCAGGCTCTGATTTCTGCAGCTTCTACCTCCTTTTTCTGGCTTTTTTTCTTTCTTGGTGGTGGTGGCAGAGGAGGGGCAACATTTCCAGTCACTCTATATTTAACAATATTGTGCAAAAGCTTGTGAAACAACATTTCTTACATTATATCCTGAAAGAATCAGGGCTCAGGAGTTGGTTAGTCACATGGTTCATCTGTGGAAGATCAGTACTGCCCTGAGATGTCATTCTCCCATGGCTCTAATGTTTAGATGAAGCGCTGTAACCACTCCTTCTCCGTACCATTACCAAATAAACCAGATTCAGTTCTATTAGAAGTGCTCACATGACTAGTATGTGAGCTAAACAGCAGTAACTTCTCGAAAGACTCCAACTAGGAAGGAAATGGTTGGCTGACCATGCTTGAGTAGCCTGATTTCCAGTCATGCCTTTCCATGCTGAGAAGCTTTACATTTGGTCCCCAGAGTTTCCCTGCCATTTGTTGTAAAAAAATGAGGTAAGCTAGAAGGAGGGAGATAGAGGCTATATTTACAGTAGCTGAACCATGGTTCCCTGGGGGGCTTTCCAAAGGACTGGTATCAGCCATGCTTTTGAACTATATCCAGAATTACACAGGCTTTCCAACTTTCCAAAACGCTGCTGCTAAAACACCTTCATCAGCTTCTCATCTACAGACCTCACTGGCAGGTGAGATCCTCTCTAACCCCACTGAGTTTCTCAGCTGGTCAATGTGGTTGTAAGGTCCCTCTCAATAGTTTTTGAAAAGTCATGGTGATCTGGGGAGCTTCTC
This sequence comes from Aptenodytes forsteri, assembly GCF_000699145.1. Classification (NCBI taxonomy): domain Eukaryota; kingdom Metazoa; phylum Chordata; class Aves; order Sphenisciformes; family Spheniscidae; genus Aptenodytes; species Aptenodytes forsteri. The sequence continues at coordinate 3,185,415 of NW_008795938.1, forward strand.
GAGAAGTAGAAGAAAGAAAATGTCACTCCTGTCTTCAAGAAGGGCAAGAAGAAGGATCTGGAGAGCTACAGGCTAGTCAGCCTCAACTCAGTCCTTGGGAAGGTGAAGGAGCAAGAACTTACCCGCTTTTGTCTGAAGGTCAGAATCCTGTGTTAATTAAGGTATGAAAAGATAGATCAGATAAATTAATAACAGGTAACTTCAGTTACCTGTTATTGAACAGGTGACAGACAGACTGACAGACAGTCTTCAACTCAAGAAGTCCTTAGCCACTAGCTTCTGAAACCTCAGAGTAGGCTGGAGGGAAGATCAGTCTGTACAGGCCATTCTTGCACTCTCATCATAAGCGTTCACTGCTGCTCTCTGTCCCAGACATGGTAACATGGCAATTCTTAAATAATTCATCCCTATTTACAAGCTTCTAGGCCAAAACCAAGCCATCTCTCAACTGTAACAGAAAACTGGTCATTTAGCTAAAGCTGTGAGTTATTGTTTCTTGAAAAATAACATAGAAAAAAGATAAATAGATAAAGAAGAGAGGATAAAAATATAGTAAGTAAATTATAGCTAAAACTAAATTGGTAACATCAGAGAACAGAGGCATTTGTGTACTGAGTTTGCAAAACAAAAAGAGTTAAAACATTTTCTTTCAAATTTTGGCAACAGATTTTAGCTTTGAGAGTTAACATAACTCTTCCAAAAAATAGGGAGGGAGTTTTCTATAGTGTTCATATGGCACAGTAATCACTATCCTTTTAAAAATATTTCCTCAGAGACCTTAATTTTCTCTGAATCCAGCAGGTAAAGTACAGACATCAGTCTCTGTACACATATGTTTAAGTAGTGTTTCAGGCTCTAGGTACTTCTGGGATTTTACAGTGAGTAATTCCCTTGTATAGGAAGTTGAGATGTGGATTGTAGGTGATTGTACGCTGGCATAAAACTAAATTTGCTGTGGGGCTGAGGTGTTTGTGTGGGTGTTTGGGTATTATGATTTTCTTTAATAAGACCCACGATTTGGGGTTAGTATGGTTGGTTTGATGCCTTTATTAACAATTTCCTGGAATTTAACTATGACATTGATAGGAAATGCAGTTGAGCAATTCTGACTCTAAATTAAAAATTTTGTTTTAAGGAAATAATTTACTATATACACTTATCATAAAAGGAAACAGTTATGTTTTTGAAGAACTATGAAAAATACACTGACAAAAAGATTGCATCACTCATTCATGATTTAAACTGTTAACTAGAGGTTAAATTGTTAACCTCTGGGAAGTGTAATTTAAAACAGCTTTAGGATTGACTCACCAGAGGACAGTTTTTCCTTTCTAAGCCCTTTTCCAGGCTAAAATATCTGGAAAACTAACCCCACGAGCACACTCCAGCCTGGTTTATAGGAACACATGCTTGATTCAAACTCCACTGAAAACAGTCCATTTTTCATTGAGATCAGCAGATCTCGGCAGGGGTCCCTGGTCTACCGGCTCCAGATATTGAAATAATTAATGTACCTTTAACCTAGGAACTGGCTTATTTTTGAGACACTTAGGAAAAAATATCTATCTTTGTTGGGCTAACATCTTTCCACGTAGAAACATTCTGCCATCTTCCGAAGATCTCTGGGAGTGTTGAGTGCCTTTCCTGGGGCAGATGTCCAGGGATGGCATGCTTTTAGCTGCAGCACTTTGGGATACTTTTGTTCCTGATTGATAACCGACGTCAGATGCACCTGATTAGTAGATCACAGTAATAAACATGAGTGATATCTGCAGAAAAGCAGACAGGTAGATCAACTGCACATTTCGTATTTGATATGTGAGTCTTCATTAATCAAGTTCACAGTTACTTTGCATTGTACAGAGCAGATGCAGCACACACCGTGACTCTGGCCGTTGGTGCTAAGGTGCTCCATTGGTTTTGAGGAAGGCACTAAAGCAATTTGTTCATTTTTTCATCTTTCAATTCATTTTTTTTGCTTGGAAAAATGCTTACACAATACCTAAGGATGATGTCTTTATGAAGATATTGCAGATAGACGTGACTCAATATACTAAATTTAGAGACAGGGTAAGCTCTCTTGCCTCATAACGCCTTCTACACCAGCTGATTCACTGAACAGCTCTACAGAGCCTGACAGGATCTCTCATGTAGTTCTCTTCCTTCAGAAACAGTTTAATATGCGGTCCAACCTAGCTGCTTTTGATCATCCTGTGATCATTGTGACAAAAAAGTTAGGGCATGGATTTTTTTAAACTTTGAGCTTGGAAATCCATCACCCTAAAGACATTTTTACCTCTAAGAGGTTACTTAATATTGTGCATGATCTCCACAAAGGGCCATTAATAATATAATTATCCTTTTTAAATGATTGTACCATGCACATTTCCAATACACAAACTGATACAGAACACATGTTCCAGTGAAAAGACACCTTTAGGATACTGGTCAGGCTACCTCCTACTTACAGAGGGAACAGAATGAGTTTCAGGGAGAAAGATTAAATATTCGTAGAGGTAGTAGATTGCAAAGGCAAGACTAGCTGGAACAACAAGCATATTCCCTAAGAAGAAGAGGGAGTGCATGTGCACAGCCTGAAACTCTAAATACCAGCTGGTCAGGAGGGTACCAGCCAGACAGATGCTGGAAGGAGAGGCCTTTCTTAGAAAAAAATCTGTAGATCAACTACAGATTTTCTCCTCTTTCTTCACCTGTGTCTTTAAAAAGCATTTTTAGCTATGCTGGCTATTTTGAATACCATAGGTGATGCTTGGATTTGCATTTTGTCTTGATTTGACTTGAGGCAAGTATGATTTAAAGTAGCTAGAGAACAAAAAGGGTGGAGTAAATCTATAAACCAAGACTCTGGGACATGTTAGTGAGTGTCCTAATTCCCCTGCACATCCTAGGGGTAACACTGCATTTCCCGTTTGGACTTTGATAGGTAAGATGAAAAGCTAGTGAGACAGGGCAGGGAGTGGCAGTGGGAGCAGAAGTGTCTTCCAGCAATTGCTGGTGACACTCAAGGCATGTTAAGGGGCCCAGACAGAGTGTTCCAGTTGCCAGCTTAAATTCTTTTTTCTCTGCTGTAAAAATGGGAAATCCAAATTAATATTATTTCATCAATAGAAAAATCCGATTTTTTTTCATAATGAGGGACTCTACCCAGCCACAGACTGAACATGACTCAGATTAACCAAAGTGCCACCCCTTAAAATAAATCTGTACCTAGTCTGAAGAACTTCCTTTTCAGCCTGAGTCAGAGCAAATACGTTTCAAGCCATGACAGCATTACTGTTTCATAGCCATGAAGCCCATTAACTCATTTACCAGCCTCCATTTTCTGCTACTTATTAACATTCACAAAACTTATTAACATTCTTTTTCATAAATAACATTGATTTTTTTTCATAAAACTGGTCCTAGCTGTGAAGTGTTATCTATAAAGTTACCAAGGAGAAGGTGCTTGCACCATTAACTCCTTCATGTCTGTGCTCTGAAGACTGCAGGAGCTTCCAGCTTGTTTCTTGGTGTAACTAGAATTGGGTTGATATGGATGACTGGGAAAATGGTTCATTGACTTTAGGACTGTTCTTCTTTTTGTTTTGAAATTACTCGAGTATTCCTACATTAAACACTAGCAACAAAATCTGTTTGGTTTTATTTCGTTATTTTAAAAGTGAGACAATAAAAGTTATTCAAAGATGGCACATTGGAGCGAAGACTGGTTCAATTTTCCTATGACTTTTTCTTGATTTAAGACCTATGCTTCTAGCACAGGGAGATAAGAGCACCGTGAATCAAATCAAATACATTAAATACATCAAATATAAGACACAAAGGCTCAGTTCAGTGCAAGAAGCCTCCCAGGAAGGCTAAATGAGCACTTGTATTCAGTACCACTCTCCTGCTTTACCGGTAGATGTCTCTGTGTCAGCTTCTCCCTCTGTCTTGCCTCTGATAAAAAATCTGCATTTGAACACTGTAAAGTGCTGTAGAAGGATGCCTAACATTTTTCATTGCACCTGCTAATCTACATCTATATCCAAGTGATTTTGAAAGAAATTAAAAGAATTTGGTTTGTCTAGCTTATTTTAAAATGTAAAACAATAATTTTTTAATAGTCAAACTACCAGCAATTAAATCAACATTAATTAGGGCATCTTCATCTTGAATATCTACATGTTATTTATGAACTAATCTAATAGATTAAATGCTAATTCAGCAGAAGCACATCACAACAGAACTATTGATATAAGGAAAAACTGAGTTGACACAAAAGAAGAAAAACCCTACAATAAGAGCAGTTATGAATTTCACATTATCTCAATGCACTTTTACATCAAAAAAAGAAAAAAAAGGCAGAAATATCACCAGAATGCAAATATCTTTCCCTCTAAATGTTAATTATCCTTTACAAAATTGCCTGGAGGAAAAAGACACTGCTAACCAATAACAGGAATTATTTGGGACGTGCAGTTCACACATACACATGACAGTCTGTCAAATACACAAAACCGAGAATTTTTTCTACTGCTGATAAAGTTAATCTTGTTAGCACCTGATAGGGTGTACCAGCCCTGCATCCAGAGATTGTGCCTATGCTGGAGTGCCATCCCATGCCTACCTTTCCTCTCAGTCCACAATCTAATCAAAGAATTATAGGACTATAGTACAGAACGGAATGATGTTAGGAAGCAAAGATGCATACTGACTGCATATCTTCATAAACTCTGAGTATACCAGATACCTCCTTTTATCTTCAGGTAGAATGTACATGCTCTATCAAACTTTCTGCAGTTGCAAGCAATACACACAGAATTACCTTGTGAGTGGTGTCAGTGCTATTAAAGAACTGGGATGTCAACACAGTCCTGGTTGTGCTTAGTAAAGGTGTGAATGACAGTCACCCATCACTGTCAGAGAAGCAGGTATGTCATAGGAAGGCTGCAAACTGAAGGGAATGTGACCTGGTCTGAGCTGTTTCATTTCTGTCATTCCTCACATGCAGAGAATGGCAGTATGGGAGACCATCTCAGAGGAAAGGGAAGGGAGGAAAGAGCAAAGAGCCCTCCCTCAGCAGGGAGGCAGGGGGCAGGGAAGTCTAGGATTATAGGGATGATGAACACAAGCAAAAGAGGAGTAAGCAGAGAAGATAAGTAGAAAAATAAGTAGAAAAAGGGGGTAGTACAGGATCAAATACATTGCTCTGTTTCCTCATTCTATGGGGTTAGAAAGACGTCTGAGGGTGAATGTGAGTTCAGCTTTTCCCTGAAGTAGAATACCTGCCAGCCTGTGGGAGTTGAAGGCCACTGATCTTGGGGTATTGCCTGATGCTGCAGAGATTCAACAGAAAGGATGTTCAAATTGCCTGTGATTGAGAAGTTTGCATCAGCTGAGGTCATTTGCCGAAATATGGAAGGTAAACCCAGAGCTTCATACATGTGAGTATGTATATACATAAGTGAATTATGGGGCCAATATCTTGATTAAAAAGGTAAGGGAAAAAAGCAAGGAGGACAGGAAGAAAAAAAACCTCATGACAGTAAATGATCTGTGGTTAGAGAAGAATACAGATCTAGTCAATGCTCTGTCTGGTAGTGAGCTGAGAATAACATAGTGTGTGCTGTGACCACTGTGATATTTGCTAACGTCAGTGAGGACATGTCCCACTTTCAAAGTTTAGTGCCATTGTGGAAAAGGAGTCCAGCCTCTAGCACAGCCAGAAGTCTGAATGGACACACTGATTATTGCTGAAAGTGATCACTGTAAGTACCTCTAGGACACCTCCAAAAAGATAGTTAATCTGAAGTACAACAATAAGACCTTCAAGTCTCAGTTAATTTCAGAATAGTTATGCAAATGACTAAAAAACAGATCTTCAAGGAATTCCAGGAAGAATTCCCTCAGTTCTCCATGGCAGGCTGCAAACCACTAGAACAGACCACTACAGAAATAATCCAGGGAATTTCTCCATCAAATCTTTGTTTTCGAAGACAGTACATGAACATTTAAAAAATTGGCTTCAAATCATGAAAGAATTAGGTGTAGAAATTAAAGCTTCCTGGCATAACACTTTAATGGAACACACTCATCACTTATGGAACAACTGATCCACATGTACTGGATATGTGAAAACACAGTATTTTCTCACAAATTAACTCTTCTCTGTTTGAAGTAAGGCTCTTCCCTGAATTGCTCCACCAAATTGCCACATTTTTTTTCTGCCAGGTACTCGTTAAGAAAATCGACTTGTCTCAGTCCACCTCTAAGCATCTCAGAAACAGAAAACAGAACAGCAGCTCAAAGTTGCAGGCTATTTTGTAATCTCCTCCTGAAAGACAGCTACGTAAAAGAGGATCTCAATTTTAACTACCCAGAGAAGGTGTTCATACAGTTTCACTTGAAGTAGCCTTCAAAGAACAGTTACATTAGAAACCTCCTTCCTTCCACTGATTACCAAAAGAGGGGTCTGGACTCTTAACTGGGATGGATCCGTTAAATGTTAGTGTACTGTCATTATGTGAGGTTAATATCCCCTCCAACACGGTTTGTGCCTAACAGCATGTTCAGGTTTCCTGGGTAAACAAACTGTAAACAAAAGAAAGGAAGAAAAAAATAGGCACTTAAGTTGAAGAGGGTCAAATAACAGAAAGAATTGTTTATAAACATGGCATATTAAAGAACTGTAAGAAATAGGCTACACAGACATGGTTAAACATACTAGATTTCAGCGTGTAATAACTAAGGAATTCAACAAGGTACAAAGAACAATGAAGCTAAGCCTCTGAGAAAAAAGATTTAGCATGGTGCAGGAAAGAGGCAAGTTGCCAGTTACTGAACCTTACACATTGTTTCATGTTAGTAGATTTTTCTCCCCCTGAAAAAAGCTTCTTACATTTAATTTCATATTAGTTCTGACTGGTTCGGCTAAGTAAGAAACAATCAAAAATCTTTGTTCAAATGAAAATCAGACCTATGAGTTCAAGTACATTCATTAAAGGAATACATCCATTCGCCTTTCTTTTCAAATATCAAAAGTCAGCTCTATCACTGTACTTTAGACCCTTGTATCAGTGTGCTCCTCCTGCCTTTTGCTTAGCACAACCTTTTCAAAGACTTACTTCCCAAATATACTCAATTCCCTTCAACCCTCATCATCTCCATGCACTCATTACCTACCCTTTCTCCCTTTTTTCTTCTTGATTTGCAGCCTTGTATTCTGACTAATTCTAAACTCACACCTCACATACTTGGTAACTTCTCCCAGTACAATACTTCCACATCACTCCAGTTTGCAAAACTGTAAGTAAGCACCTGTGTACTCCCACTGAAGTTGAATTCCACCCTACGGCTATTCTTAAAGAATGATAAAAGTATCCTGCTGAAGAAAAGCTGTGATGTGAACAGGGGTTAACCCACAACATTTCCATCCAAAGCAGAAAGAGTTTGACCAGCTGTGGTAAGGTGAGCATTTCTAGAGGAAAAACAGTAATTCAGCCTTGAAAAAAAAACCTCTCACAAGTTGAACAGAAATGGAGTCGTAACCAAAATTAAGAGAAACTATTAAATATATATCTGTCTGAAGGCTGTGGCAAGGAGTTTTAATTTTTTGTATTTGGAAATGAACAACTGAAGAGAAGCATTTACATTATGCTTATCTGTCCAATTAACTTATGGTGAATAATAACAGTGACTTAGCACTGTTCTCTTGAATGCCCATCATTATGTTGCTTGTAAGTGAAGTGTACTCAGCAGGACAGCAATGAAATTACAAATGTGAGAGGCTTAGAATTTGTGCATGCAACCAACCAGTTTGTAATCAGTGGCAGCCAAACGAACACAAAGATCTTCTAAAGGAAGTAAGCAGTCCTGAAGGGTAAAGGCATTAATGTTTTATTTCATTCATTTAAGTATTCATAGGCTTCCTAATTACTTAGATATCTAGAAAACTCTGTACGGACAGTGCATTTAGAAAGATTTTCATGGACTTCTTTCTATTCTTACTAAAAACTTCAGAGATAAAAAGTAATCAGAAGTACTCTAAGGAATCTCCTGTAAGACAAAGAAATCCAAGTTATCATTGTCTGTTCAAGAGCTCCCTCATTGACACTGCTTGACAACGAAACAGCGAAAAAGAAATCATGGTTTGCTTCTCTTCTATCACAGTCATCCTTTGATGAACAAACCATCGTACTCCTCCTGTCACTACTTAAAAGTCTAATGTACTCAAAGAGATTTTCCTTCTTGCAGCACTGTGTAGTTCGTTTTCCCAGTAGAAGATGGGTATTTGTAATATGTTCTCTCCTTGTCTTCTTTCTGCATCTTGTTCAAATTTCCCCCCCTTGCTCTCTCTTTCTTCCCCACCAATATTACTACCACGTGTACACCCTCCTCACACAAGGGCTATTTTTTTCTTTTTTTTTTTTTGGCCCTCCATACTGAGTACAAAAATGTAAAACCTGCAGTTCTGGGTATGTTACCAAAGGAAACAGTTTTACTTAAAATCTTGTTTTTGCCAAAATATTTTCAAAGTATCTGGAGAGGAGTCAAACCACAGTGGCTCTCAGTTGTATTTCCTTTTACTATTTCCCCAGGTACTCCCAGCACAGCACTAAGTAATTGGATAGTCTTTCAGGAAAAAAAAAGCGGCTGCACGAGACGGTTTGTAGATTTAAGAATTATCCTTCTGGGGCCTGTGGGGATGAATACAGGGCACACAGTTGCCAAACTTGAAATCGTTGCTTGTGGTAGTTGTTCATGAAGACAGGAATCAAATATGACAGTTTGTACTAAATACACTGATTATGTTCAGCCTTTGTAAAGCTGTTTCAAATCTGCTTAATTTTTGAAAATTAGGAATCAGGGATTGAAATTATCTGTGATTTTACTTGATTTTGGTATCTGATCCTGCCTTTATTTCAGATCAGCCTTTTCCTATAATGTAGATATGAATTATGAGTTTAGATACACATTACTCGCAGAGCATTAATAGTGCAGTGGCAAAAAAAAGTTTCTAATGCAGCTAGGTTTGCTGAATTCATCATATAATTATATGCTATAACTGCTATCATTCCAATTTACATGCCATCTAACTAAATCTTGTTACATCCCAGACTTCAGCTTATATTAAAAGCACAGCTGCAAGGCTTCTTGTTATAAGCCAAACACATATTCCTTGTGTACTGGGGGTCTTCCCACAGGCCACCTGTAGTCTATTATTTTAAAATTTTACTTAATTCTTCTCAAGCTATTTGTGGTCTTGCTGACATCTCCAGAAGACTTATTCCACATCCCCCTTCAGGAGTGTTAAGATCTTGAGAACACAGGCACTTCACTTTGGCACTAAGGATTCTGTCTGCTTCTCTTGACGGTTGCTGAATTCTCTCCCACTAAAACTGGAAAAAATGTTTTAAAGCTGAGGTAGGAAAAGTCTTTTTGTCCTGTGCCTTCATTATCCTCATAGAAAGCTTGATGTGAATGAATTCTCATTTCCTTTCATGTTTTCATTTCTTTGCAGGATCATAATTTCTGGGGGAAGAGGGGTATCAGACATTGTTTGGTGAAGAGCACATGAGAGATTGCCTGAGGGAGCAGCAGAATAAACATAATTCAAATATCACAGCCCACAAGATACAGAGTTTATAGTTAGCCCCAGAAGGATGTCTGTTGTATGCAGTGCGTGCAACTAGCGGTTTGTTGGATAGACCTTTCAGTGAGTCAACTGTTCCCTTACATCTTTGAGGAGCCAGTGTTAGCAGATGGACTCTGTCTAATGGTTTTGTAAAGAGGAGATGACAGTTCCCTGGAGTACACATTGCTGCTATTCAGTATATGGGCCTTACTGCAATAATGTCTTACAGCCCTAATACGCCTTCTCAAAGATTATTCATTTGAAAATATGCACACATAAACAACATATATACAGCTGGAATGATGGCCAAAACACAGAACCTTTCACATCAAGCTGGGATTCGCTCATCACCCAGTGTTATAACAAACACCCCTTTTCAAAAAGTGTTAGGAAGAATTACATACTCTGCGGTTTGAGTTGAAAGTCAATATATTTACACTTGATGGGATGGAAACTGATATGATTCTGTTCCATTGCTGTGCTGGTTTTGGCTGGGATAGAGTTCATTTTCTTCATAGTAGCTGGTATGGGGCTGTGTTTTGGATTTGTGCTGAAAACAGTGCCGATAACACAGGGGTGTTTTAGTTGTTGCTGAGCAGTGCTGACACGGAGTCAAGGCCTTTTCTGCTTCTCACCCCACCCCACCAGCGAGTAGGCTGGGGGTGCACAAGAAGTAGGGAGGGGACACAGCTGGGACAGCTGACCCCAACTGGACAAAGGGATATTCCATACCATATGACGTCATGCTCAGCATATAAAGCTGGGGGAAGAAGGAGGAAGGGGGGAACATTCGGAGTGATGGCGTTTGTCTTCCCAAGTAATGGTTACGCGTGATGGAGCCCTGCTTTCCTGGAGATGGCTGAAGACCTGCCTGCCCATGAGGAGGAGTGAATGAATTCCTTGTCTTGCTCTGCTTGTGCATGTGGCTTTTGCTTTACTGTTAAACTGCCTTTACCTCAATCCACGAGTTTTCTCACTTTTACCCTTCCAATTCTTTCCCCAATCCCACTGGTGGGGAGTGAGCGAGTGGCTGCGTAGTGCTTAGTTGCTGGCTGGGGTTAAACCACAACAGTCCTTTTTGGCGCCCAACATGGGGCTCAAAAGGTTTGAGATAACAACAGATTTGATTGGAAGATGCTAGGTCGAATTTATAGCTGTTATTGCTGTTCAGTTATTAACTGGCAGGCTCCTGTGCCTGCCATGGGGCTTGCTTGCCTTACTGTGTATTAGAGTCTAGTGCTCGTTAGTGGCTGCTTTTTGCTTTTACTGCTTGTTGTACTGCTGCGCTGCTTATCATCTTATTCTGCTGTGCCTGGGAAGGGACTGGACCCAGGGATGACTCCACGCGGGAGCAGGACACCCCTGGAGGGACTGCAACCATGGGTAAGGCCGTGTTGGAGCAGGTTTGCTTCTGAAGGGACTGTGGCTGTGGGTAAGGCCACGCTGGAGCAGGTATATCTC
>NW_008795938.1:3197736-3199491 GCF_000699145.1 Aptenodytes forsteri
CTTACACAGAGTCAAGGCCTTCTCTGCTTCTCACCCCACCCCACCAGTGAGTAGGCTGGGGGTGCACAAGAAGCTGGGAGGGGACACGGCTGGGACAGCTGACCCCAACTGGACAAAGGGATATTCCACACCATGTGATGTCATGCTCAGCATATAAAGCTGGAAGAGGGAGGAAGGGGGGAACATTCGGAGTGATGGCGTTTGTCTCCCCAAGTAACTGTTACGCGTGATGGACCCCTGCTTTCCTGGAGATGATAGCTCTAAAAACCTGCCTGCCGATGGGAAGTAGTGAATAAATTCCTTGTTTTGCTCTGCTTGCATGCGCAGCTTTTGCTTTACCATTAAACTGTCTTTATCTCAACCCACAAGTTTTCTCACATTTACTCTTCTGATTCTCTCCCCCATCCCACTGGTGGGGAGTGAGCAAGCAGCTGCGTGGTGCTTAGTTGCTGGCTGGGGTTAAACCATAACAATTGCCCTGAGTGAGAATAACCAAAAAGTGCATCAGAGAGGAAATTATTCTCAACTATAAATACTGTATTGCCATCCACTACTGATATCCTAATATGTCACAATATCTTATTGCTTCATTCAGGTGTGTAAAGTCAGATTTGATTGCATCACTGAGAGCAGTCCATACTCTGAAAATGCATTTTGGATCTATGTATGCAATAGGAAGTAAAAATCCATCATAACTTTTCAGTCTTAAATCCTTGTTCCTGGGGTCATATGGCAGAATATTTCACTTCAAATCATCTTTTCTTGCTACTAGGCTCACAACATAGGTGAAGTAGCCTGTCTTGGAGAAGACATGGCACATGGCAAAAGGTCACAAGGACCTGCAAGTAGGATTGTTAAATCAGAGGAACATTTTTCATTTGCTATTTCAGAGAGAATAAATCATCTGTTCATTCTGATCTCGAAAATGAAGATAAAAGTCTTTCTGCCCCTACTTGAAGGAGTTACAGAGACAATGGAGCTGAACTCTTTGATATAGTGGCAGATTACAAAACAAAGCTGTCAGCCACAAGTTAAGGTTTGAGAGGTTCAGACTGGACATTAGAAAAACTTCTTCACTAGGAGGGCATTACAGTACTGCAAAAGGTTACTCAAAGAGTAGTTGGAATCTCCATCCTGGGAGGTTTTCAACACTTCACTGTATAAAACAATTGCTGGTTTGATCTAGTATTGGCAAAAGTCTGGCTCCAAGCGAGATAGCGAACTGGGTGACCTCCACAGCTTCTTCCAGCCAACAGTTCCGTGATTTTATCATAAATGACAGATGCAACAAATGCTAAAAACAACAGTAAGAAAGGACAGCAGAATAAAAATCAAGTCAATACAGCTTTGCAGGAAAGAAAAGCGGCGGGGGGGAATGGAAACAGGTCCCTGCTCGGGGTGCCAGGCAATCCCCGCCCGGCCTCCCTCACCTTCCCGGTTTCCCTTACAGAACAGATATGGGGCCCTGGAACTTGAGGGCCAGGCAAACAAGGATGTAGCCGAAGGTCCATCCAGGAGGTTGCCTAGGGTGAGGCAGTCAGCCCCACGCGTTATGACTGCCTCTGCTAAGAAAAAAAGGAGGGTAATTGTCGTAGGCGATTCCCCTCTGAGGGGAACAGAGGGCCCAATATGCCGACTGGACCCATCCCACAGGGAAGTCTGCTGCCTCCCTGGGGCCCGGGTCAGAGACATCACTAGGAAGCTCCCTGGTCTGGTACAGCCTTCCGACTACTACCTGCTGTTGGTTATACAGGC
>NW_008795938.1:3203163-3204961 GCF_000699145.1 Aptenodytes forsteri
CCCCATCCCTGGAGGTATTTAAAAGACGTGTAGATGAGGCGCTTAGGGACATGGTTTAGTGGGCATGGTGGTGTTGGGTTGACGGTTGGACTCGATGATCTTGGAGGTCTTTTCCAACCTCAATGATTCTATGATTCTATGATTGTAGGATGAAAAAATATCTATGAACATCTATGAATATCTATGTTCTTATTCTGCTTCAACACCAATGAACCTAAACAACAGCTGATAATGGGTATTCAGGAGCATCCCTAGAAAAAGGGCATCTGGAAGCATCCTCCATCCAGTCTTCCCTCTAATGCCCTCCCACAGTCCTCTGAATTTATTGCAGGGAAACCAATATAGGTGGTCAAAGAGAAGATTGCTCTACCAGAGCACAGTAAATCAGGCACATCACCTTTTTAGCTTTGATGTAGAGTCCACATTGGAACATAACGGTTGATGGCAGCAGAAGTGGAAAAGCAATGCTCACTTTTATATAGCTGTGACTGTGCTGCAGTCCCTTCTGAGATGTTTGGCAAATGCCTACAGTGAATGGTGTCTTATGGTTTGAATTGCGCTCTGTCTTTCTGTAGGGAAAGCAGGCTCATAATGCAGGATTAATAATCCCCATAACAATTCAATTTCCTGTGTTTTGCCCACTCACACAGGCACTTTCCTTTTTCCCAAGGATGAGAGAGCCTGTATTTCTTTAAAAGTATTTATTTAAGAATACTCCAGCTTCTGCCTTCCTATTGGCTGCTAAGTTTTAGGAGAAAGATTTCACTCAATATCATCCTGCAGTCAGACTCCAAAAAGAAATAGAAGTATTTCTTTTTGAACATCATTGTTTTTCTTGAAGGCACCCCAACTTATAATTGGTCCCAAGTTGTTTCTTAATGTCTCCATATTTGTTCTTACTCTGTTTTATTATCATGAGGACAGGAAATATGAGTCAGTAACCCTAAGATCATCCATTTCACTCACTTATGGGGGGTTGAAGCCCAAGGCAAACAAAAAGTGTCAAATATTTCAAATAAACTGAAAATACCTCTACCATTTACCACCCACAGCTGAGTTCACATTTGCAGCAGAATCATAGCTGGTCTAAAACATGTTTAAAGAATTAAGCATAGTAGCCCCACAGAAAAGAATGTTTAGGCTCTCAACAGTTACTCCTGAAAAGGAATATATTATGAGGTGTTGTGGTGCGTTGACCCTGGCTGGATGCCAAGTGCCCATCAAAGCTGCACTATCACTCCCCTCCTCAACCGGACAGGGGAGAGAAAATATAACAAGAGGCTCATGCGTTGAGATAAGGAGAGGGAGAGATCACTCACCAATTACTGTCACGGGCAAAACAGACTCGACTTGGGAAAATTAGTTTAATTTATTACCAATCAAATCAGAGTAGGATAATGAGAAATAAAACCAAATCTTAAAACACCTTCCCCCCCTACTCCTCCCTTCTTCCCGGGCTTAACTTCACTCCCAATTTTCTCTACCTTCTCCCACCAGCTGCACAGGGGGACGAGGAATGGGGGTTGTGGTCAGCTCATCACGCATTGTCTCTGCTGCTCCTTCCTCCTCAGGGGGAGGACTCCTCACACTCTTCCCCTACTCCAGCGTGGGGTACCTCCCACGGGAGACAGTCCTCCATGAACTTCTCCGACATGGGTCCTTCCCAGGGGCTGCAGTTCTTCACGAACTGCTCCAGAGTGGGTCCTTTCCATGGGGTGCAGTCCTTCAGGAACAGACTGCTCCAGGGTGGGTCCCCCACGGGGTCACAAGTCCTGACAGCAAACCTGCTCCAGCGTGG
>NW_008795938.1:3205417-3232890 GCF_000699145.1 Aptenodytes forsteri
GGGGAAGCTTCTAGCAGCTTCTCACAGAATCCACCCCTGTAGCCCCTGCCACTACCAAAACCTTGCCACGCAAACCCAATACAGGTGTTCTTTTAAATGGAGCATTTAATGTCTCTAGATAAATTTTATATATTCTTTGATGTGTAAATAAGGTATTCACATTTGCCTTGGACTGCTGAAAATGTAACCAGTCCCCATATTTTCTTGATTAAAAAATTTCACTGTTTTCTTTTAACTTTTCATTTTCCTGACATTATCTTCTTGTTTTCAGCTGAATAACCGCTGTTATAGAAAGTCCGTTCTTTCAGTATTTCCTGTTAGACAGAAAGCACTATTTGCTGGACTTCTCTAGTACTCATCTGTTCTCCAGAGACTTACAGATCTGTATTTAAGGTCAGAGGTTCAGAGCATTTAGATAAGTTTATATGTGTTTCTCTAGACCCACCTCAGAACAGCTAATAGGCCTCAGTCATCCAGAGTAGCACGCTTACCTGGAAATGGCAACTGAAGAAATCATAGAATCATAGAATTATTTAGGTTGGAAAAGACCTTTAAGATCATCAAGTCCAACCATTAACCTAGCACTGCCAAGTCCACCACATCTACATGTCTTTTAAATACCTCTGGGGATGGTGACTCAACCACTTCCCTGGGCAGCCTGTTCCAATGCTTTACAACCCTTTTGGTGAAGAAATTTTTCCTAATATTCAATCTAAACCTCCCCTGGCACAACTTGAGGCCATTTTCTCACTAGTTACTGGGAAAAAAGCCCGACAACCACCTCACTACACCACCAAATCTTCCACCACCAAAACCCAAAAATCTTAGGCCAAAAGTTAGGGGTGACTGCTGGATCTCTAATTTTTTCACTTACCAGTTACACTACAGTTGAAGTGCCTTAATTAAGTGGAATCAGACACTGAAGTCTTTAAGTGCAGAGTATGGCAAAACCACTGTGCTGTGAATTACACACTT
The DNA here is from genome assembly GCF_000699145.1 of Aptenodytes forsteri. Lineage (NCBI taxonomy): Eukaryota > Metazoa > Chordata > Aves > Sphenisciformes > Spheniscidae > Aptenodytes > Aptenodytes forsteri. The sequence goes on from NW_008795938.1 coordinate 3,206,393, forward strand.
GATAACAGCATTCACAGAAGCCAGTACATAGAAGAAGAGGACATCTACACTAGAAAACAGGAGCAATGATGGAGAAAGATGTCTTAACAGCCACTTTACTTCTAGGTATAGGCACTGTCTGCAACACCACACCAGATGCTTGTATGAGAATGTGGATAACAGTCTGAAACCCATCCTTGATAACAGTCTCAAACCCATCCTTGACTTAACTTTTCCATTTGGTGTGGGAGCCTGCTTACTCTATTCTTTTAAAAGATGAGAAGAGATCCTGGAAGTGCCACATTTTTCGTAATAGCCTAGTGGTGAGAACATTTGTGCAAGAAGTGGAAGTCCTAGGCTCAGTGGTACACACGTACACTGAAAATGTCCATAAATAACTTACTGCTATTGACTACATTCCCTGGAATTGTTAATGCATTTAGGAGAAAATTAATTTGCATTTCGGCGAATAGTGGCACCACAAATTCTGGTTTTCACAGGAAATTTGCAGTACTTCCAGAGCATTGCTGAACCGTAGGCTGCCATTCCTGAATGACTGTTTTGACCTAAAGGTTACTGTACAAATGTCTGGTGGAACCGACTTCATCAGCTGCACGTTTTCAGTTAAGGTGGCTGGAGTTGCCATGGGTGAGTAAGTATCCAGGAGCTTTGCTCTTAGCCTAGCCCTGCGATTAGGTCACTCATAAAACTCGCACGTGGGATAACCTACTTTAGGAGATTCAGGTGTGCACAAACTGCTGAGTGTCATTTAGGCGATACTAATCAAAAACATCTCAGGGTATATGAAACAGCAATATTCTAGATGACTAAATGTCTTCACTGGTGTAAATAAGTGCCTGTGGTCCTTCTGTTTAATTAGGGAACTAGGAGTTGTAGATTGCTCATTCAGTTTAGATACCTAAGACACACACTAGAGACCTAAATGCTTTTTCAGACCTATCTTTTAGGTGTCTGAAAGCAACCCCCTCCCCCTCAATTTGATGGAATTTTTGTCCCTTCACAACTTTTAAAAATGTTATCTCACCTCTCATGTCTGATATGAAGAAATATGAATCTTAGGTTACCACATACTTTTCTAAAACAGAGTTATACAAGCTTACCTGGGATAGCTGCTCAGTAATAGGGCAGAGGGAAAGAGACTTTGTTTCTGTGCCTTTTCATGGGGGTCTCGTGCACTGAGAAGAGCAATCTGTACCATTGGGTGGTTTTCAACTTTCTAATGAGTTCCTTAGTTTTTCCTGTTGATATAAACAAAATTATCCAAATTTGACAAAGATCTTTAAGTAAAATTGTCTCAGGGTCATTCTGCTGATTAAGTGGAGACACTGCATAGAGGTATTTGGCCCCTCTTTACCTCTTAAGACCTGTATTTCATATGTTAGGGAATTCAGCCAACTCAAGGCAAAAGTTCTTTGTGGGAGGTTTGTAGGATATCCACTGCATCATTATACATTTCTTTGCCATGGCATAGACTGATTTGTGTCATGTTCTTGAGGTGTTCAGCAAGCCTGGGAACTGGGACTGGGAACAAGTCTCTTCTTACATATTTGGCTACAGAAATGAGTACATTTGGGAAGAAAGAAGTGTTGTTAAACTGAATTATGTTATGCCTTTGTTTTCTGCTTCAGAGCAGCATGATATAGATTGAATTAAGTCAGGTTTGGGGCCTTTGCTTTAAGGCAATGAGTTAAACATGAATATGGTACAGTCTGGGAGGTGATTTCTACCAAATTTCAAAGAAATTCATTAATCTTAAAGTAGTCATAGTTTCCTCTTAGTCTATCTGTCCAAAAAACTCTGTTAGTCTGATTGTCTCTTGATCTTTAACACAGTTTTATACATTTATGCTTAGTTTGGCTCAGAATCACATACAAGGCTTATGCAAAAAGATGGCTTCTCTAAATATTACCCCTTCAAATGCAATCTGATCTAAAGGTCAAGCTAAGTTCTTTCTTGTGACTCATCAAGAATAATAATGTTTCTGCAAGCCAAATTCTGGCCTTAAATTCATGGCCTCACATTCACCTGTGCAAATAACTAAATGCAGAATTTGATCTCCAAACAGATCCCTTAGGAAACTACATTGTCTTCCATACGGTTCTGCAAAGGTTCTGTAAGGTCCAGGTCCCCTCAACCTATGACTTGCTAAATAATTTCTCTTAATTCTTCTATAAAAGAGAAAAAAATATATACTTTTGTTTCTAAAGCATCCAGAGAATTGTCTCTCAAATGATTTTTTCTAAGTCTCTCCACACTCTAGCCACAGACCAGAATTGGGCATTTGTTGTAATACAAATTGGAACTGCTGTATTGTCCAGCTTTCTGAGTGTTTTGATATGATGTTTCAATTCAGATCCATTTCTAAATATCTGGAAGATGAAAAATCTCAACCGCAGTAGTCCTAAATAACAAATATTTTTTGTTAAATTTTTCCCTTCAAAACTTAGAAATAAATATGTTTAAGTTTCTTGTTTTATTGGTTAAAAACTTGGAATTTATGTAAGCACTTTTGAAAACAATAACTATTAAAGGAAAACTCATAAAATTAAGAACATTTTAAACAATTAGAAAAATTATTAAACTAGCTGGTAAAAGTGTCAGCACAAAAGAGTAGCACTAGCAATGATTCTACTGGGAATGTGGAGTAAGTCAAGGCAGGTTAGGTTGGCAGGTGTGAAAATAAAGTAAATGATTTGGAACAAGAAATATGTTTGAACAATGAGAATATAATTTATGATGAGTAACTAATGCAGAGAGAAAAAGAAAAGCATTCAGTCATGAGCCTGGAGGAAAGGTGATCCACCCATAAGCTTTTCTAACTTCTCTATCAGCAGCACTATTGTAATAAAACTTTTTACGTTTCCCTCTAAGTCCTTCCTTTTATTATAAAAAAAAAAAAAGAATATATTTGTATTAAATACTTTCACACAAATGAAGATTTTAAGATATTTTGTGAATCAAACCCTGTACTTGCCTGACGTTTTGTGGAGTTTTCTGCCAATCAGAATGTCACAGAACATTTGTTCCCAATCTCACGAGCTTCCTCCTCAGTTTTGTGGTCCTCATTGCTTTAAAGGAAGCAGTTGTTGCAACGGTTGAGACCCCACAATTCAAGAGCTAAGATTTGATCTAAGACTTGATCTGCAGTTGTTACTGAAATTAGAACCAAAAGCTTGAACTGGCATCACAAGTGAACTAGGAACCAGATGTCAGCTTGAGCACAGTAGAGATGAGGGGTTCACATAGCAGCCAAAGTCACAGGTCATAAGCCATATTACATATTAACCTGGGAGTCAACATCACAGTTCAATGCAATAAAACAGTCCTCCAGAATGAGTGTGGCAAACACATGGGCTGCTGTGGCCAGGCCTGCTCTCTGAATGAAGTTTTCTAGCAAACCAGAAAGTAAAAGAAAGGCAGTCATTCAGACTCATCAGGAAGAGTATTGCAAAGTTTCTGCAGTGTTGTGGGTTGAATGCCTAGAGGGACAAGTGGAAACAACATCACGGACAATTCTTTGATGTGTTTTTTTCCTTCCCAAACATCACTTTCATCTTGCTTGTTTCAGCTTGAGTCAGTCGGTTGTCATCTGAAAGGTTATTTCCTGACCTATGCTGATGCATTAGACATAATGACAGCTGCATGAGCAAAGAACAAGATAAATAGTTGGGTGTTATCATTCTATTGTTGGTAGCTAAGACCATGGTGTTTCTCCCCTTCTCCCAGAAGCCTCACGTAGATTTTGAAAAAGAAGAAAAAAACTCCAAGGTTAGCACTGGTCTCTGCAAGATGTTCAGAAAGAGCAGTTGCACATTACTACTAGGAAGAAATCTAGTAGACCATGCCTATTTATTCCTGCTACATGACAAAGATGCTGGCAGTAGTGCTAGTGTGCTTTGCTGTGTCAAGGCTACAGGAAAGTCTAGTAGTTTGATAGGAGTATTTCATGTATGCCTATGGCCTGGAGGAAGTTTTTAAGTAGCCTCAGCACTCTGTCCTAGTTTAAACTCTGCTTATAAGCCTTCCGTGAGGTCAGCTAATGTCACCTGTTGTTTGATCTTGATGGTTACTTTTTTCTTGGTTATTTTGCCCAAAAGGAGAGGCTGGAATCAGGACAGTAGCCAGAGAATACTCTGCCTACCTGTAAGCTGGAAGATGAAACCATAGCCTATAAACTCACCAATTCAGTTTTCAGTGCCATTCTCTAGGCTAAATCTTAAGGAAGTGGTTGCAGCTGCTATTATCCCATTTTGAGCAAAAAAAATGAGTTTCCACCCATTGGCATGACTTCAGTTTCCAGGTATTTTTCTGTAACAACTTTTCAAGAAAAATTAAAGTTATTATTCAAAATCCTGAAACTACAACTCAGAGACTGAAGCATTATTAAATGCTTCCAAAACTTTAAGCAACTTACTTTAATATCTATCAAGGGAGAGAAGACCTCTCTGTTTCTCTGCTTTGCTTATACTTCATGGCCAACTCCTTCTTTGCAAGCTGTATGTTCAAAACAAAGATACAGCCTTTTAGCTGTATCTTTTTGAACATGCAGGTGACTCATCAGCTGTTCTGTTTATCACCAAGACAACATAACCATGTGATTACGTCTCTCAAAGTAAATCCTCCTGTAGGCTGTGAACTGAAATCAACAATATTCAATACAAATATCCAGACTTTGGATTTCCTTAGATGATCTTTATGTCTTTCTAACTAAGGAAATCTTTCAAAGACACTCCCCATGGCTCTTGGCAGAGTGAGCTGACAATTAACAGGGGAATAACATACCTAGACCTCCATTTAATGTGTGTTATCTCACCAGATAAAGATTCATACTATCTCTGGATAGAAACACAATATGCATATCCTAGATATGTATACATACCCCAGAATTTGATCTCTGGGGTCTACTACTAATAGTGAGCTTCTGAATTGCAAAATAACAGCTTTTAGAAGAAAAGACAAGAAACAAGGATCCCAAGCATCCACTGGGAAGCTGCTAAGTGCTTTGTGGAGTGGCAGTTAAATGGTTCTGGCCTCCAATGTGCAAAGCTGATGCAGTTAAGGAAAACACAAAGTAGGACGTTTTAGGATGGCATGTTACTACAGACATCTTAAGAAAGAAAGGGTCCGGCAGAAACTCATCTCAACCTGATCTTTTTCCAGGCAATATCCTCTGTAACGATGAGGTGGTCATTTCCATACCAATTTGATATTTCTAGGATGATATTGTTTTTAATTATTTTATCATTCCCTCTCCCATAATCTGAAGCTCCGTGCAACGTTCAGCTAAAGCTGTCTCTGCACAGTCTGGGTGAGCTTTGTGTTTCTGAACAAGTGAGCGTTATCGGGATTCCATTCATTCCAGCTGGGGAACGGCAGACTGTGGGAACGGTTACAGGGAGAGAGGTTCCCCTCCTCCTCCTCCTCCTCCTCCTCCTCTTCTCTCTCTCTCTCTCCCCCCCCCCTCCCCTTTTTTTAAAAACCTTTTTTCAGGATAAATATTTAAAGACCAGAATGAGGCAAAACTCCCATAGGATTGGAAACACAGACAAGCTCACACCAGACAAGTCTGCAAAATAGCTTTTTTGTTTTGTTTTTCTTTTCAACATCCAAGCTTTAAAGATTTCCAGCTTTTAAATTGTCTTTGAAAAGAAGAGAAACCATATTATGGACTTTTTGGTGAACATAACATACTGGGCATTAATTTTAGTTCCGCGCGTGACCCCCCCCCCCCCCGCCTCCCCCCCCTCCTCTCTCTCTCTCTCTCCCCCCCCCCTCCCCTTTTTACCTTTTTTCAGGATAAATATTTAAAGACCAGAATGAGGCTGAGGCCCCATAGGATTGGAAACACAGACAAGCTCACACCAGACAAGTCTGCAAAATAGCTTTTTTGTTTTGTTTTTCTTTTCAACATCCAAGCTTTAAAGATTTCCAGCTTTTAAATTGTCTTTGAAAAGAAGAGAAACCATATTATGGACTTTTTGGTGAACATAACATACTGGGCATTAATTTTAGTTCCAGGAATTTATGCCATGTAATTACTAGAATCTGTCTTGGTGAATAAAAATAATAATAACAATAACAGTGTCAAAGAAACACACTGAGAATAAAGTTTTTTTAAAAACCTTTTTTCAGGATAAATATTTAAAGACCAGAATGAGGCAAAACTCCCATAGGATTGGAAACACAGACAAGCTCACACCAGACAAGTCTGCAAAATAGCTTTTTTGTTTTGTTTTTCTTTTCAACATCCAAGCTTTAAAGATTTCCAGCTTTTAAATTGTCTTTGAAAAGAAGAGAAACCATATTATGGACTTTTTGGTGAACATAACATACTGGGCATTAATTTTAGTTCCAGGAATTTATGCCATGTAATTACTAGAATCTGTCTTGGTGAATAAAAATAATAATAACAATAACAGTGTCAAAGAAACACACTGAGAATAAAGCTGTCGAAACCTGGTTTTCACTTTATGATCAGAGGTTCAAATGCTCACACAAATGAGTTGTCACTGTAGTTTTGTCACCTTTTATCATTTTTGTCCTTTGGCCATATAGGCTTACAGTCAGGTGAAAACAATTTCCCCACTTTAATCCTTTGTAAAATACTACAGAGACAGCAACAGTTCTAGGGGTTTTTAGGCTTTCCCATGCAACATGGTACAGTTGATGAATAACTTCTAATTCAGACTAGCTTTGGTCAAGTCTTCATCAGTATAGCCAGATATTCTAGAAGTTGTTTTAATAAAATTCCTGTATCCCATATCTTTAAATCTCTCACACTATACAAACACTTACATCCTAGTTCTGTTAACATGAAATTACCACTAGTAAGACTTTACTCCCCTCATCTGAACAAACTTTTTTTGTAGAATGCTAGGTTTCCCACTACTAATTGACTTAGTTTAGGTTTAGCATGGGAAAGCTGAACAAAATGTTAAGACCCTATCAAGAAAAAAAATTTCTAATGTGATTTTAATTTGTGGAAGAAAAGAAGAATGAATGAATGGGCTTATTGAGAAATTGTCATGGGTCATATTTAGATTTTTGCTATAGTAATGGAGATTCATGCAGAGGACACAGCCTGTTGCCTACAGTTTCCATTTTGATCTATCAGAAATTCCTATATTTTCATTTTTAAAACTAAACTAATTTCTATTCTCATACCAGATGATAGAGATAACTTTGTCCAAAGTTCCTGCACAATTTTTCTCAGATGCAACTTGGATTTCAGTCTTTGTCAGAGGTACCTGTTTCAGTGTCCTCTTCGCCATCCACGTCTACTATTTTTTCCTATTTCTTTTCTCTCTTTACCCCATCAGCAACGTAGGAATTAAGCTGCAGTAAAAGCTTGTTCAATCTCATAGTGTTTTCCACTGACTGTGAACTCAGAAATTGGACTGTATTCAACTCTTCTATCCATGGTGGAGGAATGCAGTATATTGATTCTTTGGGTGTAAACCTGTTATATTTCCCAGCAAATTTCATTGAGGACAGAATTAAATAATACCCTTCCAAATGATTCAAGGGTAAGTGTTAGACTGCAGGCCATTGGAGAAAAATATGTTTATGCCTATACTAGGGCACTGAATGTGCTCCAGACTGTTTTGCAGCACTGAGTCTAACTGGCACACAGCACCCTGTGTCAACACGAGTAAAGTCTCCTAGCCTGACAGGGGTGCGTGCCAGCAAACCTCCTATTTGGGAATGGTTGCTCCCAGACTGTGAGCAGAAGTAGTTTGGGTAAGGACTCTTCATCCCCACAATGCAGCAGAGAATCCTGTTTTATACTTCTGTGAAGTGCAGTAGCAAGAAGTCTGATGGCGAGAGAAGACTTGTGAGGGCCAAACTGTGCTGGATAACATCCTGATAGTGTACCAGCACAATTAACTAGCATGCCCTGGCTCTTATTTACCATTTATAGATTTACTATTATGGATGTAGCCACTGAATTTTCTGGGCTGACCAGTGAAAATTTCCCCTCCAAAGTCATGTCCAGGTCTTCCTGGCTCCTACTACTCTCATTAGGTAACAGCATGGCAGCAGCAGCTCTACCTGACCCTCCTGAGCTGCATTTGACTCTTGTCACCTTTTGAGGACCAACCTCTTCACCAGGAGTGATCAGGGGGATCTTTGGCAAAACCCTCTTAGAAACCTTCTGTGGCATCCTCCCCACAGAGAAAACAAACAGTGTCAACACATCTGACAACTAAAAAGGACTTACTTCTTTCGGAAGTCAACAAAATATATAAAAATTCTGCGCTTCCAGGTAAAAGCAGGATGAAGGAATTGTTCCCTGGTTATTTGCAGTTACTAGTCAACAGGGCTTGCCTTATATGCCTCCTGAAGGATAACCAAATGAGGAAGTTGTCTTTTAAATGAAAATATGTTCTTTCAATCATGGGGGAAGGGAATTGCTTTTGTCAGGCCATTTCATAGAAGAAAAATCAGTAAAATAGTCCTGTGTACCTCTTCCTAATTTCAGGCCACTTGTCTCTTCCCTTGTCTGAATAGTTAAGAAAAGTAGTTACCCTGACAGTCATAGAGTACATTTCAAACACTGTCTGTGACACAGTAGGCTTCAAACTGTAGGCTGGCATTTCAGCTGTTGGATGAATTCTACATTATTTGAGTAACACGTTATTTTCTTGCTGTAATATAATATCCAGCATTATCTGAGAGAATTCTGAGTAATGTTTTCCTTTATGTGCTGGACTTACTATGGTGTTTGGTTGTTGCATTGACGTTCTTTGGTCTTGTCACAGCAGGAGCTTTTTTCTGTCCTACACTTTAAAGTTGATCTGTAAATGAAAGAATTAGGCTGTGGCCTATCTCTTTGATATATGAGAAAATCTTAGTTATTTGCAGGTTTCTTTTTACATCTTTTTTACTCTACCTTTTTTTGAAAGGAAATGATGGGTTGTGGTGAGCAAGAGCATTCATAAGACGCTGACAGAATGCCTGATCTTCCATGTTTTGAAATCTATTTGTTTCTTTGTTGTTAAACAATGATTCAAAAATAAATGTTTAATGACAGTTAGAAAACAAAGACTCTGACCTTTCCTCCTACAAGGGGAGCCAAGAAAGTTCCCATTCCATTTCTCTGATCTCCTAAGCTGACTGCCAGCAATGCTAAAGAAAACAAGAGTTGAAATTCTTTGCATTTCTGAAGGGCACTAACCTCATTTTTATTTCCTTACATCTCACCTTCAAATCTTAGGTCTTATTTGTATAAAACAAACAAAAAAAATTTAAAGGAAAAAAAATAATCTGGGTTTCTAGTTTGTGTATGCAATGTTCCCTTCTCTCTGAGCAGCAGACTCCTTGCTACTGCACTTTGGGATTCCTTACGGAACTTTTATCCATATAGAAGCATAAACCAGGATTCTTTGCTACATGGTGGGGATGAAGAGGAACGTGTTTCCTTATCCAAACATTTTGCAACAGAGAAGGAAAGTTCATGTCTTCTTTGCTTAGAAATCTTACCTTTCAATGGCCTGCTTGTTACTCCCACTGAAAGTGATCTGTACGTGCATTATATGATGTACATTGCATAATCTGTAAAACAAGTAAGCATTGTCTAATTACAGGTTTCTTTCCAGAAGCAGAATGGAAAGGTTTCTGGGGGAGTTTTTGGACATTCTACATTTTAGAAGGAAAACAATTGTCAGATTTATATCCCAGAATTACCAAGGATAATCACCTGATTTACATCCATAACCCCACTGAATTACCTTTTTCACAAAATCAGAATTAACAAAATAAACTGTCAATACTTTTCCTCTCTTTAGATTAATTTCACCTCTCTACAGAAAACCCATACAGGTTTTGCGCACCATTTCAATCCCATTTGCTCAGCTTGAAGAGAATCTCACCAACCAGAGTTCAGACTTCTTTTTCATTACTTAATAAAGAAAATCAATTATTCAGTAGAAAAGTTTTCCTTCAGCAGGATTTTTTTCTTCTTTATGAACTTTGAAATCCTTAAAGAAAAGAAGAAGAAGGAAAAAAAAAAGTAGAATTAGCTAATATGAACAGCTGTGACACAAACTGATCTCCAGGATTTGGCATTTTATCCAGTTTTATAAACTCTTGGTCTGAAACTTGACTTTCTGAAAAGCATTCTTCCACCTTTGTTTCCCAAACATTCATTCTTATGGATCACTACCCATAAGGTGTGAGGAAAAAATGATCTATCACTGAGCTCATTTAATAAGAACAAAGTCATGCTCCCTATATCCTATCAAGCATAGTATTAAACAATTCAGGCAATGTTTTTTCCAGTACTAGTGTACAGCGTAAAAACTCTCCATGCAGTAAGACATCCCCAAATTTATCACTTTTTTTGTTAGTTCCCTCATTAACTTCTCTATTTTAGCTTTCTGGAATAGACTCATTACTATTAAAACTTTTAAAATTACATGGATTATATTTATTTCACTGTATTCTTAAGCAATCCAGTTATTTCCACAGCGCTTTTTAACAAACCACATACAAAAACCAACAGCAACAAGCTAGAGTAAAATATATCAGTCAAAAAAATCACTTTTAGATAATTTTACCTATTAGTATTTTTCCAAAAAGAGGATTTTTGCTTTGTTTGTTTCAGTGTATACATGAAGTGTCCACAGATATGTCTCTGATCTAAGTCATTTTTGGGCAATGTGCAGGTAAATTCAACCATATCTTATCTACAGTCACAGAATAATCATTCCTTTAAATACTGCTCAGAAAATAAATCTGAAACATGGTCCTGATTCATCAGAGCACTAGCCAAGTACTTAAAAATTTTATTAGGTCTTTTATCCTTGTTATTTAAATTGGTACCTTTTTGCAGCCAAAATAATTACTTAGTTACATGTGATTGCAAATGCTGGTCTGTATTTTTTTCAATGTGGCTAATGATAATGACCTCACCATACTGGTTTGAGCAAACCAGTGTTTAACTTCTACCTACTTTTAGGACAGAAGCACAGATCCTGGGCTGAATACAAAAGGGGTCTAGCCCAGCTTTATTCATGGAATCCCATTGGATTCAGAAAATTGCACAGGGATATCTCTTATTTCTTTCTCTTAAGTTCTGTTCAATTCCTTTCAAAATGAGGCTGCCATGTATTTCATAACAACTGGGTCAGGATAAATTTTTGTTGACTTGATTTAAACCATAAGTGCATCATACTAACATGGGCCTTCGCTGACTTGTAGTTTTACTTCTTTGCAATTAGACTAATGAATACCTGACAAAAAACTTTTTATGGCTCTGAATCATCTCTTCTCCCTCTTTAAAAGAGGAACCAGCATCAAGCGATCAGCTCTTCAGCAAGCTGCTTTCTAAAATGACGGTGCATTTCTTGTTACTCTACTGATTTCTTTCTTTTCCTGAATGTTGCACAAAATGTGTCTAAATGAACTGTACTGTTTACTAGGGTTATTCATGCAATGAAACAAGTGCATGTAATGAAACAACTGCTTGTACAGACACTTATTTTGCAGGGCTGGAGTTTGGCACAGAAGAAGTGCCAAAGGCTTTCATACACTAGTTCCCTCTAGGAAAAACATGTTACACTGAACTGAATTGTTTGCTGCAGGTTGCATATGAAGCTCCTGTTGGCTTTAGTGGGAGCAGTACCCCCACTGATGCCTAATCATGATATGATCACCACTGACAAATCCAGGTCATACCCTACTGCTGAGGTTGCCTTTCAGGCTTTATGATGGCAAGAAGTCCAAAAGGAGTTAATGTTAATATGACACTGTCCAAAATGCCAGGATGAAAAGGGTTACATTGTTTTGGTTGTAAAAAGACTAACCATTTGCAAAAGAAAAAAATTGGTTTTATTTTTAAAAGAGACCAACCCCTTAATTTTTTCAAAATTAAAATGGATGTTATGGAGTCTAGCAGAAGCAGCAACAAAAGACTCTAAGATCAATCCCAAGTGCCACTCTAGAAATATATATAGAACAATTTTAGAGACATAAAATGTGAAATGAACTTGGATTTGAATATTGTTTCAAGGAGCCAAATAGTAAACTCTAAAGGCTATTTTTTTTACAATGGAGACATCAACAATGTTAACAATGGCAGCTCTGCTTCAAAGTTCTAATGAAAGCCTTAAATGCTTGTAAAATGTTAATAACTACTAAGCCCATTTGTTCACTACTGGAAAAAAATAATTTCATTTCCATGTTTTCTCCTCAGATCTTTTATGTTGGGCTATACTTGAAGTGCTGACCACAGTAAGAACCCCAGACATATAAAAGAGCTTGAGCTGTTATGCTGCCTGCCAAAGACAACTGTTAGTTTAAGCAGTAGTATGGTGAAAGGACATCACACCACTTGCTGGGGTCAGACAAACGCACACAATTTAAAGAGAGAGAGAAACCAACCATAACATAACTAAAATTTTGAGGAGCTGGCATGAGTCTCCTATCCTTTTTCTCTCCAATTGAAAATGCAAATGTAGGTAATATTTCTCCCTCCACCCTCAGTCCTACTAATTAGGACTGAAGCAAAGTCAAACTGATGTTTTCCTGCTAGGTGAGCAAATAACAGACCAGTATATAGAGCAAGAGGTACCTGAAGAGTTGCTTTACACACTGGTAATTCTGCTTCAGTTTCAGTTACAATTGCTCTGAGGCTACAAAGCAGTTACTCCCCTGGTACAGAAGTAAAAGGGGATTATGCTTAAATGTCATAGTAAGCATAAGACCTATCTGTACCCTAAGAGTTTTCTTCTTAGTCATTCAAGGAATGTCTAACTGTCTTCAGTGAAGTTGTTATGTGAGGAAGGATTAGAAACCAAGAAAGGACCTTTGTTGCAAAAGGTATTCTCTTTCTGTGTCTGAAGATAATCTGAATGAGTCTGATGCATGCATCACAGGTAAATCAGCTGCTTTAAGTCCATATATTCTTTTCTCTCTCAGTGTAAAACTCCTTTAATCTCTGGTTCAGCTGGTTGAAAAACAACTGAATTGGCTCTTTTTGAAGACACATTGTAAAAGGTATTTTCTAGAGACCACCCTTCTGCTGACAGGAAGAAGCTCTTAACACAGTTTCTTCTTTATCATTCTGCCATGCCATGCATTTGTGTATTCAGTGTCTCTTGCTCTCAGACACTGGAAATCATATAGCCAGTAAACTGAGGCCATCTGGCCAATCCAATAATCATATATAGAATCATAGAATCATAGAATCATTGAGGTTGGAAAAGACCTCCAAGATCATCAAGTCCAACCATCGACCCAACACCACCATGCCCACTAAACCATGTCCCTAAGTGCCACATCTACTCGTCTTTTAAATACCTCCAGGGATGGGGACTCAACCACTTCCCTGGGCAGCCTCTTCCAATGTTTCACCACTCTTTCAGTAAAGAAATTTTTCCTCACGTCCAATCTAAACCTCCCCTGGCGCAACTTGAGGCCATTTCCTCTCGTCCTATCGCTAGTTCCTTGGGAGAAGAGACCAACACCCACCTCGCTACAACCTCCTTTCAGGGAGTTGTAGAGAGTGATGAGGTCTCCCCTCAGCCTCCTTTTCTCCAGGCTAAACAACCCCAGTTCCCTCAGCCGCTCCTCAGAAGACTTGTTCTCCAGACCCCTCACCAGCCTCGTTGCCCTTCTCTGGACACGCTCCAGCACCTCAATGTCCTTCTTGCAGTGAGGGGCCCAAAACTGAACACAGTATTCGAGGTGCGGCCTCACCAGTGCTGAGTACAGGGGCACGATCACTTCCCTGCTCCTGCTGGCCACACTATTTCTGATACAGGCCAGGATGCCATTGTCCTTCTTGGCCACCTGGGCACACTGCCGGCTCATGTTCAGCCGGCTGTCGACCAACACCCCCAGGTCCTTTTCCGCCAGGCAGCTTTCCAGCCACTCTTCCCCAAGCCTGTAGCGCTGCATGGGGTTGTTGTGGCCAAAGTGCAGGATCCAGCACTTGGCCTTGTTGAATCTCATACAGTTGGCCTCAGCCCATTGATCCAGCCTGTCCATGTCCCAATATATATTGGGACCAATATATAGAGGGGAAAAAATATAGAGGGGGAAATACAGGATTTCCCACAGCTTGCAACCCCAGTGCCTGGACTGACAAAGGCAGTACAGAGCTAATCGCAGGGTTTGTATGAAAGGAAAAGTGAAGGGCAAAAACTGAGGGAGATTCTTTATGAGGAAGAGAGGAGAGGTGGGACATTACCAGAAAGGTCTAACTGTTTATTTAGAGAGAAAGACAGTATGAAGAACTGCTATTAGCCCTGAAGTTTACTGTTGTGTAAAGGTGAGAGGAAATAAGGTAAAGTAAACAGACAAGTCAGGATCCTGATTATCCAAAGTATTTGCTGATATTAAAAGAAAAAGAGCATAATTTGGGAATTTGTAGAAGGTATGTGATAGGAAGGCAGAGTTTGCTCACGTGAGAGAAGACACTTCGTCAAAAAGACAGGAGCCCCTTGCAGCAATAGATGCAGGATTGTTAGTGCAACAAGCCTTAGGAAACCTGAAACACCCTTGTATCTTGGCTACTATCTCTTCATTTCGAGAAGTGGTGAGAGATACTTTACATATGATCTAGTTTTTCTATACTGGATCCAAATATGCCACCATTTCCCTTTAATGTGGATTTATAGGAGTTTATTACTGCACTGAAACTCTTTATGTGCTGAAGCCCTTTTGTTGTCAAAGAATCCAGGGTCCACTACTCATTCACATGCTCTTTTTTGAGAATAATTTACATCATTTCGCCAGCAAGACGAAGAATAGCAAAATATATTGCAATTATATTTCCCAGCTTTGGGCTTCAACCCAAGCTCTGGGCTAAAACAAGAGATTTTCCCCAGTTAGTCTCTCCCTTTATTTCTGTAGCTCTTGTTAATGTCATTGTCCTCTACAGGACACATGCATGAGCCAGAGTTGCTATTAATTTCAGCATTTGTCAAATACCATTCTCCTCCTAAAGGCCCAGATGAAAAGTGAGATACTGCTTGTAAACTAAACAGAAAGCACAATAAAGTTGTCACTGAGAAAGCATTGTAATGTAGGAGGAACTGAGAGCAGAAGACAGAGGCTGAAGGGAAAGGGTATGAATGATGGTAACTGGAAACTGCATTTTTACCAAGGCCCAGTTCCCTCAGTTTGAAACACACCACAGCTGGATGATCCACTCCAGGACATGGAATATATATTGAGATTTGTCTTGGAAATTTTGTGACCTCCCTGGGCAAATGGTCTCCTTAAGGTTACAAATATCTCAGAGCAAGCAATTAAATTCCCAATATTGTGCTGACACAGATGTGTTCAATTGGTTTGTACTTAACAACGCCCAGCTGCAGTAGTCATGAGTACAGTAGAAAGGTGTGCAATAAATGGAGCTGTGGCTGTTCAGTCTTCACTACAATTTTGGGCTGGCTTTTTTTAAGCTTTATATGTGAGCTTTGCCAATAAAGGTGGATGAATTCTGGTTCCAGTTTGTAGTTATCTGTACTCCTGGTTTCTTTTTACATAGCTCCGTTGCCTTTGACAGCGTCTTGCTTGAATGAAACCAGAACACAGTGCGAAACATGGATAAACTATCTATTTCTGAACTGTCCGAGGTCATCATACAAAACCAAAAAACGTCTCACAGAATTTCCATCTGGAAGCATGAATTGGCTGAGCTGGATGCACAAACCCTGTCAAGCCTTCCCTTAAGTCTCGCCAGGATATTAACTTTGAAATAAAGCCTAGTTTTTCTGTGTTCTGTTTTGAAGATTTCTGCTCTATTCAGAATGTCTGTCTTGCCATTATTTTTAAGAAAGAGGTAAAAGCCAAAGAGTGGAATTTGGAAATACATGTGTCATCAGTGCAATTATATTGTTGTCTAGAAGTGAACCATGCTGGCACCTAGAACTAATTTATGGTTGTAATTCTATGCATGAGACATTCATAATACCTTTGCTTGATCCCTCTAGTAGCTACTGCCACAAGTACATCCATCCCATGTAAATTCAGCTATTCAGCTATTCAGCTACCCTCTGTAAACCCCAATTCTGCATCCTGCCTTAATATAACAAAGAAGAAAGAGATTTGGAGGGTTGTGAGGAACATTTCAGAGAGCTCTCCTTGTAATAAAGGTTTCTAAAAACTCATCCCAAGTTTCTACCTTCAGGGTCACATTCCTGACATATAAAAATTTTACCACCAGGTTGTAAACCACTAGAAATTAGGAAATTCACTCAGACCCAATATCAACAGTGCTCAACCCTCACCGGCAGTACTATCATACAACAGGAATCACCAAACGGCTTGATCCAATGCCCACCTAAGTCAATAGGAAACTTTCTGTGGGTTTGAGGGAGAGCTGGTTGGGAAAAGGAAGAGAGGTCCAACAGTGATTTAGATATTAACGTGGCTAGGTAAATTTTCAAACCTCAAGTTATAAGACTTCTTGTTTTTGTAGAGAGGACATGTGGTTTAGTGACTAAAGAGCATTATTTCTTTTTATTCCTAATAGCATCAAAACACTTGTTGGATGAGGATAAAACACATGTGCACACACACACACACACACAAGCAAAACATGTCACAGCATTTATGCTAAAATCTTGAGGTGTATACACTAGCCAGTTCTTTGAAAATACTAATTTTTAGAATTTTTTTTTTTCTGACTGGTTTTCCACTGTTCTTTGGGAAATGAGGTCTTATATGGCTCACATTTTGCACTGTGATTCATCACTTTAAAACATCAATCATGTTTGGATTGATGAAAAGCATGGTGTTTAAAAAGAAAAAAGTTTTGCCTGAAAATTTCAAACTGGGTGTTCTCTGCCCACATATTCATGGATACATTTCTTTATACACAGTGCTAAAAAAATGTTCAACCAACCCTTCACTCAACCAAGCTCATCTCAGTTAGTGGAAGTGAAGCAACATACCCCTGACTTAGCTTTTGTTCATTGCAAGGGTATTTTGTATCAGCTGAATTCAGATTAAAACATCAATTGGAAAAAGATATGACAAGTCATTATCAAAGTTAGTATAAAACCAGAAAACAGATCTGACTGAATTTTGATATGTAGGCTAAAAACATGACAGGAAAGCACTCACCTGAAAAAGTATTAGTGACTGGTGAGCAGGGATGAGCAACAGGGACTACATACTTATATGATTGTCAAGAGTTTGTCATGAGGTGCCATCACCTTCTAGCAGCTGCTGTTAGCAAGCCTTGGTTCCAGTGCAGCAGCAATCCCTGGATGAAGAGTCTGAATTGTTTGTGCTCCTTTGTTTCCAGCTGCTTCTACAGGCCCCCAGGCTTTTTCTGTAAGCAGTCAAATACCTATATTAGCAGCTGGAAACACTGAGAGCCAAAGTTGTTCTACATAGACCACAAGCAAGTGGACCATCAGTGGTTCAGTCATGAACCACAGCGTGGGAACTTCTGAGAATACATATAAAAAACATATGCAATTCGTGGATGGAAACAGATCAGTCCAAATAGGGAAGCTGGAGCAATGCAGCTGCACAATAACTTTGTGTGTGAAAAGTGAGCATGTGTGGGTCACTGCTAATGGGAGAGTTAAATCCTTGTTAGTCCCTCTGGTAAACTCATGCCGACAGTTTTGGGTCAATACAACATAATTAAGTGCATCAAAATGAAAATGTAGCATATTCCCTAGCAAAGGAATGATTTGTATGAGACCAGAACAAAACAGGTCTGTATTGCTAAAACTTCAGAGCATCTAGCCTAACGCTGTATCAGTAGAAGTCATTGAACGAAGTGAACATTTAGAATTTGCCCAAGTCATGCAGCCTAAGCAGTGAAAGCTATAGCAAACAATGCTCTTCAGACTTCCGTGTTACGGATAACAGATACAGGCTGCATGGTAGGAACACAAAGCTTTATGTTTCACCTGCCCAGTTTTGCGGCTATTTTGATGTTTCTCCTCTCTCAGCAGAATATCTGACCCAAACGACCCTCTGGAGGACTACTTGAGCCTGACCTGAATCCAGACCCCAGCAAGACTTTTTCTGTATTCTAGGTCTATGCTTCTGCTGCCAGGCTGCCTTATTCATTCAGCCCTTGGAAGCCCCTTGGAAGAGTGTGCTAATATGCTTGTGCATTGTTACTTCATTAGGTTATTCCTCCTTTGCTTTCCGATTACAATGTCTTTCCAAATTCTGAAAGTTCAAAGTAAATACTGTTTATGAGCTCTTAGACTGGGATTCATGGCACCTATTTTTAGTTGTAAAAGTGGAGCAGCTTGTCTAAGCTGGCCATCCAGACTCCTCCTCCAGGGAGGGACAAGGCTCTGCAAAAGGCAACTCTCTCCAGCCAAAAATGGATGCCTTAAATAAATGGGATGAATCACCACCCTGAAGCTTCTGTTGTTCTCCACTGATAGTAGAGGAAGCTTGGGCAACCGGTTTAGACTACTAACTCTGTCTAAACTTAGTTGAGATGCATAGAAACACTTTACCATATTTTAAACTGTTCATTATGCAGATCTTGAAACTTTGGAAAAAGCCTCACAGGTAATTTTGAAAAGCCCCTGAATGAGGTTAAGAACTGCACCCTCCATACTTACAACAGAAGGCAACTTACAGTTAGAAATTATTCAAGAGACAAACAGCAAACAGATCAGCCAAAAGGAAGTAGAACATGGCAGGTTACAGAATTTCTACCACAGCATGTTATGGATGCTAAAACTTTACATAGGCCCAATGGGAGACTGGAAAAGTTCAAGGCAGAGAAATTCATGGAAGGTTACATATATACCACACACTGTCAAGAAGCCACATGTTGTGACAGGCTGGGAGATTGCTCTAGGGATGCTTTAGCCGAATTTATATACCTTGCCCTACACATCTGCTTTTGGCTACTGTTGGAGTGAGACTGTAAGAGTTAGATGACATTGGTCTGACTGAGTATACATGCTCAGACCATAGATTCTCACACATCTACCAGCCCCACTACCAGTTCTTGATTCACAGATTTACTGGCTGGGAATTGTCACATTTGAAGAGCAGTCATGTAAACTAAAATTAAAATACTTGCCAATTAATATTATCTATCAATAAAGTTTCATCTCTGGTAATTATTTAGGCTGAAGCTCTTCCTGAAACTATATCCATAAAACTGGCAATGATAATTGGCTACTTTTGTTGACAGTACATACTCTTTTGAGGCTCTGCATACTCCTATTTATGCTTAGAAGATCATAAAATATGCTCAGATGAACATTTCTTTATACTCAGTCTTTTTCTCATTATCATCCATTTCTTTTTTTTTTTTTTAATGAACTACAGTAAGTTTGGATGTGCTATTTCGCCTCATCCTACTACTTTTGTTGTCCAACCTACTAAAAAGCCACATGAAACAACGAAAAACTTAAAGCTTTTATGTGGTCACCACCACCTGAGCCAAACCAACTTTTTGGTATCTTTGGACTTTGAGCATCTGAATTTTAGCTTTACATCCTGTAAAGGAGAGAGGTAATATCACAGGGCGCAGACAAGAAAAATAGGAGCAAAAGAACTGCTTTAAACGTAAAAATTCTGAATCAAAATTTTCAGACTGTAATGAACCTATTAAATGATTGTTTGGGTTAGTTTTCAGTAGAAGTTGTGGGATGTTGCAATAATTGTGAGCTGTACTACTAGGGCTTGTGGGACGTTTCACTTTTTCTCTTTAGACTGAGAATTCATCACAAAAATGCTCACAAAGACTTTAAGTAGCTGTGAGTACCAGGGGTTCCCACCAGTTTGGACTAGGCAGATATTCTGCCCCTCACTTCACACTGTATACTGCGACAACACAGTACCATGCCTGTTACATCACTGACATCAAGTTACTCTCAAGTAACTTGATATACCTCCAAATGAAACCAGAAACAGCAGAAATAGAAAGGGGAAAAACAATGGTAACAGATCATGACTAGATATGATTTTTGCGTGAAGGGGAACACGTATGAACAGTTCAGGGAACGTCAATTTTTTTGTTTGTTTGTTTACTTGCTCCTGTAATATAGGATCAAGGGGACATCTGGCAAAATCAAAAGGCAAATCATTTAAAGCTATTGAAACTAAGAAATACATAAAACCAAGCATTTTTTGAATAATAATGCCTTACATATTACCAACTTTTTGCTACAGGACTAACTGAAGGACAAAGCCGTTATAGGACTCACAGAAAGGTTAAAAATTATGTGAATTGTACAAATACCCTCTCTTGCATAAAACATGATTAAATTTTGGGACCTCATTCCTCAGTGAATAAGCAACCACCAAGAAATAGGGTTAGGAAGCAATTTCCCTTTAGGCATATTTTACCATAATTCTCTATTTCATGGTTTTCTTGTAGATTCTTCTCAAGATTTTGCTCATGGACAGTGCTGGAGGTAAGATACTGGATTAAGTGAATTTTTGTGTGTTCTAATAGGATTATGCCAAAAATCCTTAACAAATTGCTTGGTTTCTTATCAACTATGAACCCTGTTTAACACCTGTAAAGACTGTTAAAAATGTCATGGCAGTCTTCCAAAGATACCTGAATTTGATCCAAAGGAAAAAAAAAAAAAACCACTGAAGTAAATGGGATAACCTATGAGAGAAGCGTTAAAAATTGGACGGAGAATTTTTCAGTTGCTTTTATATATCATTTCCTACCAGTATCAGAAATTATCTGACTAGACTGTATCATTAGTGTGATTAATTTAATCTTTAAGAAGTATTGCTGCACAAAAGAAGCTCTTAAATTTAACTAATCAGTAAGACTAGACAACATTTTACAATTGTACTCAGTATTAAACTAAAATAGGTCTAAACTAAGGATAGGGAGAAACACATCCAAGGGAACATAAGATAAACTAAGCTAAGTACAAGAAGCAGTACATTCAAAGCAACACAGAGTTGAATGATGGCTAATCCACCTTCTTTAAGGGCAATGAGAGGCTTGAAGTGGTATTCTGCATCCAGTTTTAAACAATACATTTTTGGAAAGATGCAGATTTCCTGGGAGAATTCAGAGGAGAATAGAATAAAGAGTATAAAAAAAATAAGTTACAAAAAAGCTTAAGGACTTTGTTTTCTTTAGAAGAAAGAAGACCAAGAAGGACATGACTGTAGCCCTCTGATATATAAGACTGTAAATACTATAATGAAAAATTGTTTTTCCTGCAAACAGAAGAAACATCAAGAAGAAATCTTACTGTGACTACAGAAAACTTTTTGGTTGGATATCAAGGAAAATGTTCTAATCAAAAGGCACTGAAACACTAGGATAGGCTACTTCAGTATGCTGTGGTATCTCCTGGGTAATGTGGAGAACAGTTCAGAAAAATATCTGTCAAGTACATGCAAGGATATCTGATTCTGCTTCAGAACAGTTCTGCATCATAGAATGGTTTGGGTTGGATGGGACCTTAAAGATCATCTAGTTCCAACCCCCCTGCCATGGGCAGGGACACCTTCCACTAGATCAGGTTGCTCAAAGCCTCACCCAACCTGGCCTTGAGCACTTCCAGGGAGGGGGCATTCACAACTTCTCCGGGCAACCTGTTCCAGTGTCTCACCACCCTCACAGTAAAGAATTTCTTCTTTAATATCTATCTAAACCTACCCGCTTTAAGATAAGATGATGTCTCATTGTTCCCTATAGCCCTCCATTTTTATCATTTTGTGGTACGCTTGTGGGCAGATGAATCCCAAAGGAAGATTCCTTGTGCTTAGTGGGAAATCCCAGTGGGCTATGCCAAGGAGCACAACAGAGAATTTAGGACATGGAAAGCTCAAGTACTTGTAGATACACTGGAAAAACTGTAACATACCACACAAGCAGCTTTTGTAATTCCCAAACCTGGTATGTATTCATCATTCAAAACTAACATGACACAGATGCCAAAACCTACATTGTTTTCTGTGCTGATTTATACTGTGGTTAAAATAAAGAAAGTGCCTACATTTTCGTACAAAATATTGAATTCATATACAAAAACTTGGGTTTTTGTCTTTTGAGTTAGTGAAAAGTGAGGTCTTTTGAGATGTTTTAAGAATGTAATCCAGCCACCTTCAGGACTGACAGTAACTGACATTCAGCAGTCTTAACTGAGAAACAAAGAACTGAAAAGGCCTAAAAGATGAAGGATGCCTCTTCATGGCAGAGGCTGGGGTATTATCATAGGCAAACGTCAACGTTTAGGACCATGTTTCTGTTTCCTTTCAAAATACTAAGATTTAAGTAATTTTCTGATTCCCATCAGTTTTTAGTCGATTTAATTCTCAATTCTAGCACTTTTTCTAATACATATCAGTTTAAATTGCCTTAAAATCAGCTGCATCTGAATTTCTTTAAACAAATATGCTAAACCTTACTGAGTTAAGCAAGAAGTTTTGCTGTTTCATGATACTGTGGAAGAAAGGACTGATGAAAAGAAAATTATTTATCTCATTCACCTTTTATTAGTAATTTTCAGTTTCTTTCAATGGTAACAGGGAGGATCACTTCCCTTGGACTATTAAAGATAAAATAATGAGATGAGTTCTTTCCATGTTAGCCTTATTAGAATTAATCATTATAATGATAATGATTTTTCAAAAGTGTCACAATGCTGTCAGGTACCACTTGAAAAGAAGAGAAGCCACTGTTCATCTGAGAGAGGAAACAGTTTCTTGTCAGTCTGATGATGGCACTTCAGGTAAGATTTGGACTGGGAGCAGCTTTACAAACCACTATGAGAAATGGTCTACACAAAGGTGATAGCATCAATGACATTGCAGACAGCAAAAGTCAGAGTCTGGCAACAATTTCAGGGTAGCAGGAACAAAGATAATTACAAAAAGTCATATAGGCAGGTAAATGGAAAGGGTCAGACAGAAGTGTGGAAGGTGTTTGCAAAAGGTGTATTTCTACATCAAGTTGAAAACTGTTGCAAAAAACTAAGAATAGAATATTTCAGTTGGAAGGGACCTACAAAGATCATCTAGTCCAACTGCCTGACCAATTCAGGGCTGACCAAAAGTTAAAGCATGTTGTTAAGGGCACTCTCCAAATGCCTCTTAGGCACTGACAGGCTTGGGGTATCGACCACCTCTCTAGGAAGCCTGTTCCATTGTTTGGCCACTGCATTTCCAGTGAAACTGCTTTATTCGCCAGTATCAGTATTTACTTGCCGGTGTCAGTAGTGTGCCAGTACTTCAGAGACTGTGACTTCAGTTTTCCTTGACACATTTCATCACCTTTCCAATTCACTCATTATATATACACCATTAATAAATGATCTATAAATAAATTAGTACATGCAGAATGTTTAAAATTTAACTTAGAGGAAGAATTTAAAAATGCAACAAAACTGACAGTTTTGATATTTGACTAAAATCTCAAGACTTCACACATCCTTCTACCTCCCTTCTCTAGCCACATTAATGTTGGGTACCTTGAAGGTTGGCAAACCTGAATGGACACTGGGGAATACAGTGGTTATGGGGCTTTGTAGGGCACAATCAACTCTTTAAGCTTCCTGTTTCAATCTACAGTCAGGTCAGAAGTAACTTATATCATGCTTTTGCACTAAAATTTCTGTTTTAGAAAGCTAGTAAGTGCATACACCTTTTCTATACAGACTTAAAGACAACAGAACTAAGAGGTGGTTGCTACATTGCAATACTGTAGTTTTGAAGTGGTGGCTATAGGAGGAAGGAGTCTAATTGAAAAAAATTATTATTATTATCTCCAGAGGTGAAGCAAATGAATGAATTAACCTGTAATGGTTCTCCAGGGTTGCTCTGAATTTCTTCAGTTCTCTGTTCTGCTGATATGGTAAGGGCATTCAACTCTTTTCAAATCAGCGAGCAAGGAAGGCATTCAGGGCTTGATCTTGCAAAAGCTAAGTTATAAAAGTACGCATGTTTTTGGAATCCCAGGAATGTGCAAAGATTTAGAATTTATACTTCTAGGATTACATTTTTTAACCCAATTAAATCTGACTGTGCCAGATGCAGTAGCTGAAATTATAGATTTGGAACAGTTATTTTGAGGATGTTCCAAAGTATATGTAAATCAAACACCATGATTATTTTTAAATGAACTCAGAAGCACTTTGTTTTGTTTAACAAAATTTTTTTAATACCCCAAATTCTTGTATGTTTGCATGTGTATTTAGCTAGGGTCTGGATTACATCTACATTGCACAATAAAGCACCCAGGAAGGAGCAAAAGTGTAGAGAGATTGTGAGGCATCACTGCTGTTTCCCAACCACAGGGTAAGTGAGGGAGGCAGTATGAATTGTACAGCATGTTCAGATGTGTTGTTGAAGCTCATCCAGACTGTTCAAACCTCTGGAGGCTTCAGGCTGAAAATATCTCTTGAACAACTCTCCTTTTGCAAGATCTATCATACTTCACTAGGCTCAGTACTGGTACCCAAACTGAGCATGTTAATCCATTAATCCTGTGAAAGTCAGAAGGCCAAAATAAGAGCGGATATGTTAAGATTATTTTGATACTTACAGTTTTTGACAGAACTGGGTTATTCTATCACTGTGGCAACCACTCTCCTGACAGAAACAGAAGTTGTTTTCTGTCACTAAGGTAATTTCATTCAGAAGATAAGCTCTGTTCAGAGCCTTCAGCAAGAATGTGTGTGTCTGGGAGATGCAAC
Organism: Aptenodytes forsteri; assembly: GCF_000699145.1. Classification (NCBI taxonomy): domain Eukaryota; kingdom Metazoa; phylum Chordata; class Aves; order Sphenisciformes; family Spheniscidae; genus Aptenodytes; species Aptenodytes forsteri. The sequence continues at coordinate 3,231,019 of NW_008795938.1, forward strand.
ATGGCCCTATCTATATTATCCCCAGCTTTATAATAGCAGAGAACATGTTGAAAAATGCCAAAAAGCATTTTAAACAAACTGCAAATGAGTTCCCTCTCTATCAGTCTAAGTGGTATTTTCATTGCAGTTCAGGGTAGGAGATGGCGCACTGCAAAGCAAAGTCATGAGCAAATTCCTCAGTTGAGTTTGCCTTGAGTTTGCCAAAAGTTTGCACTCCCCTTTGAGCAGTAAAATACAAAATTCCAGTGGTAAGTGAATTAGTCAGGTATAAAAGCTATCCCTGCCAATAACTCAATCCTTCTGTGTCATTGTGGGAGAAACAGCAGGGGTGGAAAGTCAAATAGAAACAGTATCATCAGATTTTGCAAGAACCTGTTCACTGAATTGGTCGCTTGAATATGGATGGATAGGAGACCAGAACTCCCAAGAGGTCCCCAAGGAAACTAAGGATTTACTATGACACCATTAGTTTCCTACTGCACAGTTTTAATTTCCAGCTAATAATCCTATGAAATGGGTCTTCACAGCTGACAGAACCTGTTCTCAGACTGATACACCTGTCACCATGCATCTGTGTTTGTCCCAAATCCAAAACATTGAAGGCACCCTATCTCCCCATGCCTTCTCCACAGACTTCTTTGTGTACATGCCCCTGAAAACAATAAAAACAAAACAAAACAAAAAAACCCCACAGAACTCAGCCATGAAGGGAGAAGTAAATTTCTTTCTTTCCTAAAGCCAATATTATTACTACGGTGACGTTGGAGATGGAGACCCTAGGAGCACATGTAACATCAAGTGGTAATTTTTTTTTTTAACTGGGTAGAAAACAAACAAAATAAAGTGCAGCTGCCATCCAGCTGCTTTAAAGAACTGCCCAAAGTTTGCACAAATGGGAATGCTTTGAAGGCAAGACTTCCTTATGAATTTATTTAGCTTTTACAGGGAGTGTCCCTGCTCTTCTTTTTCCAAACTCTCTGAGGTAGGTCATGGTGGAAAAGGCAAATGATGATTCTACCCATGTGATGAGCTTTTCCATCAGTTATGAGACTAGAAATTGGGCAGACCTAGTTTCTAAAACTCTTGTCCTTCTCTACAGGATAGTGTATCCAACAACCCCTTTAATCAAAGCTCTAGCTTTGATTAAAGCCTATTTGTTCCCAAATGGAAAGAACCTGACATAAGTCGACAGATAAGGCTGTCCACGAGACCTGTAGAAACTGAGAAGACAGAGGGCAATGACTGACTGCTCTGGTTGTAGCTGCAACTTGCAAAAAAATATTTCACAGAATCACAGAATTGTTGAGGTTGGAAAGGACTTCTCAAAATCATCAGAGCTCCTCAGAGTTCACATCATAGAAAACTCAACAAAAGCACTTACAGTCACAATTCCAGAAGATCCCTTCTGGTCACCCGTCCAACACAGACATGTGCAGGTAGAAGCTTTCACAGAAGCTAGCCAAAAGTACAGTTCTTCAAAAAGATAGTAGATATTTCAGGAAACAGCTGACTCTGCCAACTCCACCTAGTAAGTCATGCCTCTTTCAGTAGAGACTTACATGCGGCAGAAGGTCCATGAAGTCTTCAAGGTTTTAAATCGATACCTGCAGCTACAAGAATCATAGAATCATAGAATAGTTTGGGTTGGAAGGGACCTCGAAAGGTCATCTAGTCCAACCCCCCTGCCATGGGCAGGGACATCTTCAACTAGATCAGGTTGCTCAGAGCCCCGTCCAACTTGACCTGGAATGTTTCCAGAGATGGGGCATCCACTACCCCTCTGAGCAACCTGCTCCAGTGTTTCACCACCCTCAGCGTAAAACATTTCTTCCTTATATCTAGTCTGAATCTACCCTCTTTTAGTTTAAAACC
>NW_008795938.1:3233198-3294548 GCF_000699145.1 Aptenodytes forsteri
GCCCATTGCTGGCTCATGTCCAGCTTTTCATCCACCAGAAGCCCAAATTCCTTCTCGGCAGGGCTGCTCTCAATCCCTTCATCCCCCAGCCTGGATTGATACTGGGGGTTGCCCTGACCCAGGTGCAGGACCTTGCACTTGGCCTTGTTAAACTTAATGAGGTCCACATGGGCCCATGTTCGAGCTTGTCCAGGTCCCTCTGGATGGCATCCCATCCCTCTGGCTTGTCAACCACACCACTCAGCTTGGTATCATCTGTAAACTTTCTGGGGGTGCACTCAATCCCACTGTCTATGTCATTGATGAAGATATTAGACAGAACTGGTCCGAATACTCATCACTGATCTCCATCTGGACATTGAGCCGTTGACCACTACCCTCTGGATGCGACCATCTAACCAATTCCTCACCCACTGGACAGTCCACCCATCAAATCCATCTCTCTCCAATTTAGAAAGAAAGCTATACAAGGAAGTTATACCTTGTTCCTACATGGAAGATTTTGCATAATGTTCCAAAACCAATATTTTTGGGACTGATAGAGCTCAACTGAAACCGAAAATACCATCTGTGGAACAGTGCTGAACAGCCGTATCCTCACAATGATCTGTGATCAACTTGATCTAGTTGAAGATGTCCCTGCCCCCAGCAGGGGGGTTGGACTAGATGACCTTTAGAGGCCCCTTCCAACCCAAACTATTCTATGATTCTATGATTTGCATCCAACATATAGTCATTCTGGTACGGGGGCAGAGGTTCTTAATTTATAGCAGCTCTTGAATTATGGCAGAACTAGCAGTTAGGAATGGGACTGGACTCAAAGGCTTGTTATCTCATGTACTGATTTTGGCAACCAAAGATGGAAGAGGGAAATGGACCTTGGACCTCACATCTGGACTTTGTGGTTGGTGTCTAGGACCCTCATTCTCATGTAGCGGCATTCCAGGTTCATGCCCATCACAGAGAAGAGAAAGGGGAGGCTGCTTACTCTAGAACCAGTTTCATCCCCAGCCTGTTTTACTACCAGGGAAGCTGAGGAATCTGGTGCACGAAATAACAAAAATAAATAACTCTTCTGAATGACTGATAAACCTCTGAATTTATTGTGGTGTCTGCTTTCTTTTGCAGCTTGCTATAGAAAGAAGTGAAATATCAAGTCCACAATCCAGCTGTGAGAGTAGGCAACACTTAAGACATTCCAGCATAATGGAGACAAAAATGTATAAAGTACAATTTCTTACTGAATTTACTGAGATTTTTTTGCTATCAGTGGGATGGTGGGATTCAGAACTAAGTTCACTGGTATTTCAGGAGTAAGCCAGAAAACTGAGACAAAATGCCCATTTTTTCATTGGAGCTTGAAATATGCAAAGACATTGAACTTTATTCAGATGCCTGAGAGACTAGATTTCTAATATTCAGTGGCATTCTGAATGACCACAACAAATGTTCTTTTCATCCACTAATAGACATTCATGCTATCTTTATGAACCAGAGATTGTCACATCTGTATCAGAACATGGACTCTGTGCCTAAAACTTAATTGGAATGTTTTGCAGGCACCTCACTGGGGATGAGCCAGTAAAAGAAATAATTTGTCTCTCAACCAAAGAATGCTTTCTTAAGTTTTAGTCAATACTAACCTAGAAGGTGGGTGGTAATGTGTGGTTCTATATCTCAGTAGCCAGTTATGTGAAAGGTAAAGAAAACATCAAAAGCAGGCTGAAAAACACAGCAATTCACTATCGTATTTTACCACTGGATCATATTTTACTTAAATGCACATAAAATGTTTCAAATTCTGAAGTTTAAAAAAATACTGCAGAAATCCCAGTACGAGCTGTTGGGGTTTTTTCATAATAAGCTTATATAAGTGCTACTCTCTAATTTTGCAGCAATTTACCCACTGACCTCTCTCCATGCTTTCTTCCATGCTGCCTGGAACGCCCTTGAGAGAAACACTTCCCTCTCTCTAAAATTTACCTGTGCTCTGAAGACTGGAAAAAGCACAGCTGCATGGTATGCGCTTATTTATATGCATTACTATGGGAAGAGTAGGAAACAGCTTTAAGTAACTCATGTATCCAGTTTTACTGATAGCTGACTACTGGTTAGTCTTATTCTCTCTTTTTCTTCTTCGTTGCTAATGGTAGCTATGTTCTGTCCTGCGCCATGCCTCTATTCAGCTAAATTCATTTAAATTGGTCTGAATGTGATAAGGAGGAAATTGCTATGATAGTAACAAAATCAGCTTCTAAATCTATTTGTTAAGTGAGCTGTGAGCTGAGTTTAACATTCATCTTGACTTTTGGTGCCACTACATTTTAAATATCTTGCAGTACAGATATAGCCTTTATAACATCTTTCACATTGTGTACATTTTTTTATTATCACACAGAGGGTAACAACACCTGGAGAAAAAGAAACAAGTCTCCTTGATACAAGGGGGTATCCCAGGCAATTTCACACAAGAGCCTTTGAAGAAAGAGCTAGGTATGTTTCATGTCAAGACACAATAGAAAACTCATCTGAAATACTATGTGCCATTCTCATCCCTCATGTCTGATACAGATGAACTGAAGTCAAAAAAGCTTCAGTGAAGAGCTAACAGGAGGATCCCAAAGGAAACATGGGAAATGGAAGGAGGTTTGTTCTGCTAAGTCTGAAAGGAGATAGTATTGTTCTCTACAAACACACAGATGGATAGACATCAGTGGTGGAGAAAAAGGTATTTAAACTGAAAGACAACTTTTGCAATATTTATACAAGGACATACCAAAAGAACCAGCTGGTAAGAACCAGTAGTGAATGACTAAATCTAAACATTCCTCTTTAAAAGAGCTTTTGGGAAAGCCTTTCAGAAGAAAGAATCAGGCAAAAAATGTAATTAGTTTCCAGATAGGGTTTCATTATTTGCTGTTTTCTGTCTTTCCCTATCATAGCTAGGGAACTAGACTTTATGGTCCCTTCCTGCAGTGTCTTCCTACACAACATAGTCACGATTCTCCCATTTAAAACCTTGGAATAGATTTAACATTTTCAGATGGGTTCAAATATTGATTTGATGTTACAGGCTGGAACTTGGGAAAATTTTCTTTCCATTTTTTAATTCACAGTATCTCTCTGTTGTTTTAAGTATCAGAAGATATTTTTTCTTCTGGACCTACCATGACCATTCTCACCTCCCCATATATATTAATGATATACAGGAAATGATATACAGGGTTCTCTGTCTTCATATAAAGCCAAATAAAAAGTACAGGAAGAGATCAGGAGACTATTGAGGCAAGTCCAGCAATGTGACAAGTCTTCTCTAAAGACTGTTTCCATCTGCCAACGTAGACACATCAATCCCATAAGTTCATGCAAAACTCTTCAACCCAAATTGGATGTCTGGCCCAGACTAGTCTCTCCATTAAGATTCCAAGTCAAATGATCAATTAAAATCCTATATCTTTGTTTTTAAAATGAACGCTTCACATCCAGCTACCAGTGAAAATACAGATCCTAGCAAAAACTTGTACCTACCTCTCTCTGTTTTATTCTCACAAACACTATGTTGCCAGTAGTACTGTGCTTGTATAACAAAGTTCTCTCCAGAGAGCATATTTTGGCAATAACTAGTTCACCTGTGACCGATAGACACAGGTATTACACAAATTGCCTAGTGCTGCTGTTGTGTAACTGAGAGCTTATGTCCCATTGTGACCTGAATTGCAACAGTGGAATCAAGGTAGAAATGAGATCCTGAAAATTAGTTTAGCTTTAGTGCTTTTCTTCACTAGATACAGTTTTAAAAAACATGTCACTTGGTTGCTTAGAATAGTCTTCTAGCTGCAGATTTTGAACTTTAGAAGAAACTATTATGATCAGGTACTCTGACATTTGTGTAGCACAAAACACAAAACTTCACTTACGAATTCCTGCCGTAAGACCTTAATTTGTGATGGAGCTAGAGCATTTGTTCCAGGGAGAACTCCTATCTCTGTCTCAAGAGTCAAGAATTCAAAATATCACAGTTAGTTGCCCTCACAGTGAAAATAAGACCCAACCACAGCATCTTGCCATGCCCCTATTACTGTTTACTTTGTGAAGACTTGCTTTGCTTCTGAAATTCCTTTGTGAGTTATGCTGTCTGCAAAGAGCTGTAGAGCAGTAACTTCATTTCTTTCACACAGCACCACTCGCATTTGTCTTTTTTAACAAGAAGGACTGTAAGAAAAATAAATTAGAATAAATTAATCTAGAGAGTACACTTCATTTGGGAAGAGATGGACAAGATGACAGTTTATTTGGGGTTTTTTTTTCCTGCATGGATTTTATTACCTCCTTGTATCTAGGTCTAAAACTAGATGGAACTTTCCCTCACACAGCTTTAGTGAGTTACTGAGTATATTACAATATCTCAGAGTCTTTGGCCATTTCCCAGAATATCTAGAGGTTGGAGGAGATGGAATAGGGTAAATGAGCATAGTTTCTACATGACATGGTGTCGATGACCAGTCCAGTGGAACAATGAGGAAGCAGAGATTCACAATTACTGGCAAGCTAACTGGAAAGGACATTCAAACACTTCTGCACACCAGTATCTCAAAATATACTCCTGTGTGATATGATTTTTCTCAGCATTAAGCATCACAGGGCCATTGGGAGGAAAACGCACATGTGCAATTGCAAGAAAAAAAAAATTAATACATAGAAACTAACCTCCAAGAAAAAAAAATAGTGGCAGGGCCAGCTAAGCATGTGCAAAAATGTTCACAGGACAAGCTGTGAAGTTAGACAAAGACATCCCTCCTGGGCAGTTCAAAAAAGACATCCCTCTTGAGAACATCTATAACAGCGGTCTGGAATCTGCCAGATCCATGGACTACAGTATCTAGAATTTAGCAGTGAAAATACCTGACATGTCAAGAAAAAAGGGATCTTATCCCCTTTCCCTGAAAGCCTCCCCTAGGTTATTTAGATGATTGGATATTTTTTGTAATAGTTAAAAAGAAAAAGTTCTGACCCCTGTGGAATCTGTCAGTTCCCTGCAGCACAAAATGTAGGCTTTATTTTACAAAACTGAGGGCACTTAGGTCGGGGATGACGAGCCAAGTGGAATTCATTTGCAGAAACAGGATTCAAAACTGGGCATTAGTCCAGAAGAAGGAAGAGTTCCCAATGGGAACATTTGCAACCTGATGCTTTTTACATAAGAAAAATTAACTCAGCTACCAGTAAATCCACTACCAGTTCTCAGCTTTGAGGAGGAGAAAAAAATATCTTCCTCTCCAGACACTTCCCCTAGAGATCCAAGAAAAGCATGCGGGAAATGCACAGAAACACCAACACGCCTCATCAACACCATTCCCTCAAACCTCAGCTCTCACGCTAATGTGAATGATTTCAAAGCATTTTGAAGGTTTTTATACAGATTACTGACATAGGGGTTATGCATAGGATAGGCAACTCTGAAAAAGGTGCCACAAATTACCTAATGCTTTATCTGCTGCTGCTTCTGCCAGGACTGTTACTTGTTAAAACAATGGACAGCTCAACCCAGAGAAATCACCTAAGGACACCAATAGCCACTATTTTATGAATTTACCTAACTCAGGAGTAGAAACTAGTAGGGCTTTCTTTTGCTGTACTGGACTGTACAAGGGAACTTAAGGTGGATTGGTACCTTGCTGTTGATCATGCAGGTCACATTCACATCCCCAATTGACTAAGTCAAAACAACCTGGTATGGCATGTACGAGGAGTGTAAGATGCAAGATAGGCACTGACAAAGCCAGAAAGACCAATCTTTTCCATATCTTTCCCCAAACTGCACAAATGAGGAGGCCTAGCACTGCTTTTGCCTGTGACTAAGCTGAGCTGGTTTAACTGAGTGAAGGAAATGCTACTCACACCAACGAGGCTGTGGGCAGCGTATTCAGTCCTTTTGTTGCCATGAATATCAAACTCAGTGAAAATATTTGATGAAAAATCATTAAATCAGTAACTCTGAAGAGTGAGGGAGAATAGCTAACACTGTTAGTCACTGTTGAACAAAGTGCTGCAGTGAAATATGTACATACAAGCCAATTTAACAAACTCTTTAGAATAATATATTCACATACCAAATAAAACAGCCCCTTCCAGCATAGTCAGCTTATACGAAACAAACTGACCTTTTGGGTATTTTTGTAATCAAAAGAGGGAGGAAAAAAGTGGAGGATTTATTTCATTTTAAATAATGGCAAGGTTACATAATTATTTAATTTTATTATTTCTGCATTAGAAGGATACTTTTCAATAATAAGTGAATGTTATGCTTTGCCTTGGTGTCCATATTATTGTTTTACAATGAGCTCTACAAACTGTAATATCTGGGAGCACTACAGGGCTTCACTTGGGAAATCTTAACACTTTGAAGGAATATTCTGCGTTGCTGGCAACAGTGGCTTCAAAGGACAAAGATGGGTTATAGATATAGCCAGTGGATTCAATTCCCATGATTACGAATCCACAGTTAATGATGGGACAAACATATTCTGCGATATGTTCGAAATAAGGAAAATCTTGGCTTTGATATAATTCTGCATAAAGGAAACCACAGAGAAAAGGGGTTTCTGTGAAAAGCTCCCTGCCCCCAGCTTCTTGGAAACCTAGCACAAAATTACTTCTGGTCTTACAGGGAGTGAAACAAGGCTTGCAGAATAGAGTTAATAATACATCAAGGAAGGCGTGAACACTCTCCATGTTGATAAAGTGGCACTAGCTATTATTGGTCACATGGCTGTGTGAAAAGTCATCTACTAGCACTTCGCTGATGGCAAAGAAATGAAAGGTTAAATTGCCCCTGCTAGAAGAAAAAATTACAGTTATTGGTATAGTTACATCTGGAATCACCACTCAACGTCAGTTTTAAAGGCAATCTATAAAGTAGAAACTTTATAAAAATAAATCTTATTTTAAAAAAGAAGAAAAAAAGGAAGAGGGAGTTCTAGCTGTTATTTACATGAGGAAATCTACTGATTTTTTCCTGGAAGACTATGGATGGCTGGAGGACAGGTGGGATTATCACTACAGTAGCATTTAAGTAAAACCTAATTAATAGACAGGGTAAGTGGTTTATTATTTGGACTGTTTAATGATTTATTTTTATTAACACCTACTTAACTCAAACACTGGGAGACACCTGGGAGAAATACCTAATCCATTTTGCATTTCAGTGGAGGACTGGGAAAGCTCATAATACGCATATGGGACTTCCAAAGAGCCTTTTAGGGAAAACAGGAGAGATCAGATTTAATATAGCTGATACTTTTAAAAGGAAAAGCATCCATGACTACAATACCCTGAAGAAGTATAAAAGACCTTACAGCTTCTTTCTTCTTTTTTTCAGTACTTTGGCAGGAGTACTTATAGTGCAGGAGGAGCCAATGTCCTCTGACATTATCTCACAGAATAAGGACAGAGCAGACTGCTATACCACCATACCTACACACCAACAACTTCAGTACTTCATTTTGCCATGACAAGACTTATGTTTCATAGAAGTGGAAGAGCTCACCCTAACTAACCCAGTAGCTGAAGGTTGTCAACCAGTTAAATTTCCCCTAATAGTTTCTAAACTGTCATGAGCATTTTGGTTGTAGGTTCAGAGTCACACACACTAGACAATCATTTCTGCAAGGCCAGGGTCAGGAGATGGCTGACAGCAGAGAGGAAAGAGGGGAAAAAATGGTACTGAAAAGATACTTAAAGACTCACAGTTGGCACTGGAGGAGAAAAATCTTTTAATAGGATAACGTTAAACTAACTTGGCAAAAATGGATACAAAATAGACAACAGTTTAAATAATACAATGGAAATACTTAGCAATACTAAAAAAACACTGGGCTAAGGATAAAATAATAAAAAAAAGTGAAACAAACGTAACTAAACCAGCATACACTAACAAAGTAAAACACCTACACTAACAAATACTTCACAAACACATTCTCTCTCAAAGGCAGAGTTTCAGATATGAGACTTAACCAAGTCTCATATCTAGTCTAATATTTAGTCTCAACACAAAAATAGGCACAGATTAGAAAATAAAATCTGAAGTGTGTCTGTATATAGAGTAGACAGATACTGACAATTAAGTAGTAGGTGATGTTTCTAAAGACATTATTGTTAATATGTATTCCTTCACTTTGGCTGTGAGTTTCTGGTAGAAACTGCAGATTTTCAAACACATGCACACAGGATACTAAATAAAATAACTTCCCAAGTTATTAGGACTGTTTCTCCAAATCACAGATCAAGATAGCATGAAATATAAAAGCCAGACAGTACTAGAAGGATAAAGATAGGGCATTACTGTCACCATTACCATTTCACTCTTCAGAGTTTGAACACTGCAACTTTGCATGAACTTGCTCTACAGTGAATTTTATTGACACTGCACATGTCTCAGGCCAAGAGTTCAGAGCATCTAATAGAAAACTTGGATAATCAAAATCAAGTGTTCAAAATAATCCTGACACCAAACCAAACACAGAGTTTTATTTACCACTTACCTCAACAGGACTGCCAAGCAAGTGGCTTTTTTTTCCCAAAGCACCCAAGCTGTTTTGGTAACAGACATGGGCCAGCTTCTCTTGTTATTCATGTCCAATTTACAGGAAGTCTGGTGCCTACCAACATTTAGTTTTCTCAGCCTTCGTTTTATACCAAGATCCTTGAATAAACCCCAGAAGGGTGGGGTTTTTTTCAGGTGAAAAGCAGACATAGAGCATTTCTGTTTCCTTTGTCAGAGAAATAGCATTTCCTAATCAATGTCCATTAAGGCAAATATGCCAACTAGCATTGGCAGCTGTCACATTTCCCAAATTTTTTACTTTGGACTCAAAGTTTGAAAATACTTAGTAAAAAAAAATTAACAGTCTTAGCATGTCTTAAGAACCTTCCATGATTTATCTTTCACAAAGAAGTCATATGGACAAATGCATTGGCACAAAACCAAAACATGCAAGCACTCAAAAAGCCTGCAAGTTTAAGAGAAGTTTCCAACAGACCTAATGATAGACGCTTCGTACATTTTGTATTCTAGTGGGATTTTAATGTTTCTTACCTCAAGTGTTACTTCCTTGTAATCTGATCCTGCTTTCATACTGCTACAATCTTATTATTTTAAATTTTATTACATGGATACTGTAAGTGGTTGCTAATATCAGAATCCCATTATGCTTTAAGACAAGAATGATCCTGAACAGCTAGCTGACTGTCTTGGTACATTGGCTTATCGTTAGCATCAATATCTCCAAAATCATAATTAGGCCTTGCCTTTCTTAACTTACCAGCATTCACCTTCCTGAAATCCTATGCCTTTATAAGGTCTTTGCCACTGAGTTTGCCCAGCATGTATGCACAGTAGGGCATGGGACAGAGGAGCTTTGTGTTTTGTCAATACACATTCTTGCTCTTCGAGGTTTAAACCAGGTGGAGTTTATATGACAGCTATAGATGGACAGTGAATGAGGAGGGATATGTTCTAAAACAGGCTGTGAATATATTTCTGGGTGGGATAGCATTGGGACACCTCAGCTGTGGAGTACAAACACCATCCCATCCTACAGCATTCTGAAAATAAATAAACTAATGGTACTTGCCCAAGAAGAACCTATGAGGAAAATCATAATTACATCTTCAGAGAACAGTGTTCTAGAAGACGGAAAATGAGGATAAAGCAAGGTACTGGGTTGATTAGTTAATGCTAAGATTATCCTCTGCACACTAGAAGAGGCAGAGTCCTGGTGAAAGAAAAAAAAAAACCACCAAAAACACTGCCTGATCACATATGTAAACACTGTCTCACAATGAATACCCACAAGAGTACCAGCCTCAGGTTTCATAGCCTTTTCTAATTCCACCATTGCCTGCCTTTACAGTGTCTGACTTTGCAACTTTACTAGTATCTTTTACTGGAGACACCTTTGTGAACCAGCTAAGTGATTGGTAATGCTCATAATGGCAAGGTGAAGGAGAATAACAGGGAACTTCAATTTCCTTTTCAAGTAGTTCTAGTGTTTGAGACAAACCAGTTTAATCAGTTTTTCAATTTCACTGCATTTTACATTCACATACATTTCTACTGATGGTCCAGCAGAAGGAAAACATGCAGTAGAGTAATACGGGGAGACCCCCGAGACTCCCTCCATACAGAATCTACTGTGAAACTCCCACTGAGCAACAACGGAAGAATTAGAGTTTCTAATTAAGTTGTGTTTATTTCCTGGTGTTTTCACCATCCAGCTTCTTTGCTTCTACATTCAGATTACTGCCATTTACCAGATACCACAAAAGTATCTTTATGAATGAGTCTATGGAGAAAGTAATAATTAAGTCCTCAGATCTGAATTTTGTCTGTAGGGATTTTAATATTTGTATCCACAATGACCTAGAGTCTTTCAAGTGACTCGCCCATGTCTACAAGGCAGTTCTGTCCACCACAGCTTTTAAGAGTCCTAGACCTTTCCTGAAGGAGCCATAAGAAGCAGCTATATCCTTCTTCTCAAATAATTAACCCAGGCTCAGGCTTTTCTTTCATAATGTAGCTGGAAGAGAAAACAGTATAAGTGAGTAAGTAGAAAAGAATGTGGCCAGAATTGTTACAAGAAGAGTGTGGCGTTAGCCATTATCCTGGGGGGAAGGGGATGTGGAGCTGAAGCCCAGCAAGAGGATGGATTGAACCCGGTCCTCTTCCACTCTCTTCCCTGGAATGTAACCTCCAAATTACTGCATAAAGAGTACTTTACCACTCTGGGAGAAAGAAGCCACTGCACTTTGTGGAGTTGAAATCTGCAAACATGCTCTGAGAATGGCTGCATGACCAGGAAGGAGATAAACACCATCTGATGCACTTCCAAGTAAATAGAGACGTAGGTATTGGAACTTTAATGTTAATATCTTTGGCTCCTCCAGATTTTAGGCACCTACAGGATTAGGCAACAGCTGAATAGGGATTTTGAGGATCTAACTGTTGGGTTTAGTCACCTAAATCCTACATTAGCATCTAAGGCCTTTTGTGGATCTAGGCATTGGCCCAATAGCATCTATTGCTGGGAAACAGAGCAATGTCCTTTGTTAATAGTAACAGTGAGGAGAATTATTGCAAAGCAAAGATACATACAAAGATACACAGGATGTAAAGAGAAACAAATGTATTTTCCAATCAGGCAAATAGAGATTAATCTCAATCTTTAGATCATCTGTAGTGCATAGCTTGCTATTTTCTCAGGCCAACTAAAACAGAATGGAGAACTCCTCCAATCAGTTTCGCAATCAGGTTAACAGAATAGTCTTTATTCTTCACGTTAGCAAAATTCTTACGACCTCTGTTAAAACTAGTTTGTTGTTTCTTCAATTTTGTATGAGTCAGGAACACAAAAAATCAGTCTTTAAATAAATCTCAGAAACTAGTAAAAACAAAGCAAGTCCAGAGGGTAAAACACTCGTAAAACAACCAGACAGAACAAACAGGTAGAATTATTTTTTGCATAAAGTAAGCCAGCTTGAAAGCTCTTGAAACTTTGCAATATAGTTTGGAGACATTCCCCTTAAATTAATTTTTGGTGAAATAAAGTAGAGGAGAAACAGACAAGCATCTTAATACAACAACAAACTGCTATCATGGTATTTATCCTAAGTTTCATGGGTTCATTTTTAGAAGGGTCCTTTGCCCCATACTGTTTACCAATATCGGAGCAATTAGAAGAATTATGAGAATTTAATATAGGTAGAGGGCCAAATAAATGATGCATATTATGGCTAAACCTTCTTTTAGCTTTTCCCGGAGTTCCCCAGCCTCCAAGACCTGACTGATTAAATAACCATTTCCAGCGCATTTGGAAATGTGTTCATCAGAGCTCACCCTAAAATAGTTTCTTTGCAGGGAATAATGTCCTGGGAGTTAAAAGTACTTCAGCACTCAGCGGCATTTTGAAAATAAGATCCTTGTGTTTAGGTGCCTAAAAAAAAAAATGTATTCTTTTACTTAAGCAGGAACTTTTCAAAAAATCTGAGATGGGACATCATAAAGGGATCCTAGAAAGAGGTGCCCCCCTAAAACTAAGTAAACCTGTCAGGACAAAGGACATTACCCCAGACAGCTGAAGTTCAATGAGATGCATCCCTTTTGTTTGCCTCTGGTTTCAATGAACAGAGGCTACAAAAGTTGTAGAGTTCTTCCTATCCTCCTCTGAATGACAGAAATACTTTTCTACCAAATCTGCTAAAATACTTTTTACGGAAGTTTCCTCGGACCCTTCTTGTTTCTGAGGAACGGATCTTTTTCACTGTTTCAAAGTGATCAAATTTTTCAAAAAGATTTGCAATTTTAAAATAGAACTGTTTCTTAGGACATAAATTGCTTCTGTATATACTTCTATTTTTTCCTCCTGAAGAAATACATTTATTGCATGAATAGAGCAAAGGGAGCACAGACTCTTTCCATGAACAGCACACCAGAGCTAATACGCCTCGCCTGCATTTGAAACATTTTGGTGAATCGTTTCTCTCAGATGGTCTTTTCTGAAAACTTGTTCAGTAAATCCACCCTGAAGATCTTTCTTTCTTTGGTTTAACATACTTTAGATAAAACAGAAAAAAGGAGTGCTGGATTAATCAAATGGCATGAATTGTTTAAATAAAATCTTGCAGGAAATTGTTTTTAAACAGTTGGGCTAGCTGATAAACTTCGTGGACTTTGCTCTGTTTCACTTGCCCTATCCAGAACTCCCCCTCCCCAAACTATACTGTGGTCTTTGTTTCTATATGGCTAAAATGCACCTTTCATCTGAGAAAACCAAAAAATTTTTCTGGAAATGTCGGACGTACATATTTGTGAGCATATTCCTGATATTTGCCCCCAGGTACTTGCCAAGTCTATTAAAAAGTCAAATGGTGCCTTTTGCTTTTTCTGGAATTTGCAAATAGTAGGCATTTGTCATGTCTTATGACCCTCCACCTCCCCAGAACTGTTATACTGGAAAAGAAAACAGATTAAAAGATGCATCTGTGCAAGTTAACTTCAAAACAACTTCTAAGCCCACAGTTATAAAAATGGAAAATATGTTTCTCTGTAAAGAAAACATGCAAGTTAGCTAATCAAACTTTAACCTCAGGGGTTCAGAGAGGTGTCACTTAGGGCTTTTAACGTTGCACACATAAAGCCAGCCTGCAAAAATAGCAGAGGTTTAAGCCATAAACCATTGTGTGACTCCTCTCCACCTTGCCCAGCTGCACATTCAGGGTTATCTGGACTCCAGACTCCAGCATAGCATAGAAATACCCAGGCTAGTTTTAAATACACTGATTGAGGCATTCAAATCATTCCAGGCTCAGGAGCACCAAAATCTAATTTATCCAGGTAAATTACCCAAGGCGGCCAAGGATGTTTTAACAGTTCCAGACTCTTCCCCTTCTATCCCCATCATCGCTCATTGCTTTTTTAAAGAGAAATTAATAAAACCAGGAGGTCATATCTTCCCCATGCTGAAAGAGAGAGCTGGAAAAAAATGCTTCTGAAGTTCAGGGGCAACAGCTTTTAGTCCTGTTTTTCCATATCTTAAGACTTGTGCTGATTTTTAATTTTTTCATTGAATTGCCGAAGCAGATCCACAGCCGATTTCAAATGAGGATAGAGGCTCTGGTTTCATCGTTCGCGGAGGGACTTTCCTCACCTCAATTTAGGCATCTCAGCGTTAGGGCTCCAACTCTTGGCTTGTTGCCGAAGGTGCCTTTTACAAGCCAGCATAGAAGAGATGGTACGTCTGGGTGGTTCATCCCCGGTGTCTAACCCAGGGGAGATGAATCAGCATCTGGAGCTGGCAAGAAAATGAGCCCAGAGTGATTATTTCAGACATAAATAACTAACTTTCCAAAGGTATGCCTCAGGCCCTGTTCCACCCAGCCACGTTACTGGGGAACCGCTGGCCACCACTGCCCATGTGGAAAACATGTCCGCCAAGGTCTGGAGGACCGAGCTCTGGGGTTTGGCCATCGCATCCCCAGGGCAGAAGTTTCTAGAAAAGCCTCTTCTGCCCTGCCACTCACCTCCAGTATTTGCTATTTTTCTCGACTGAAAGGACACTTGGGTTATCGTGATGCCACTCTCTCACAGCACATTCCCAATCTCTCAGCTGGCTGCTTTGCATAAACGTTATTCCACACCCCACCTCTCTGCTCCCATACAGGGCAATTCCCTCGGCGGAAAACAGGGAACAAAGTGGGTGTCAGGAGGCCATGAGGGTCCTGCTCAGCCCAGAGCAACTCCACGGGGCTGAGGCAGGACATGGCCCCAGCCTCCCCGCTGCCTCTCTGGGGCCTCTCCCCAGTCTCCAGTGGGATGATGGCCACCCTCGGTGGCCAGGTTGCCCTCAGCAGCCAGACTCCTGGAGGGAGAATGGGCGGGGCCCTGAGACCTGTGTCCTCTCTCAGTGAGGGGCATCCCGGGGGCCCATAGCCACCTGTGCCCTGAGGGACGGGGAGACGGGGCTGAGCATGGCAGCAAGGCAGGGCCTCACCGGCCTCCACCACCCCTGGCACTGTCAGACTGGGCTGCTTAAGCTCAGTAGGCTCCTCCAGGGGTGTTCTTGTGCCCCCAAACCAGTCCAGAGGCAAGGAGTGGAGTGCACTTAAAAATCCTTATTAAAAAAATCAACAAAACAGGTAAGCCAGGTCCCAAAGATCCTGTGCTGCAGATAATCGTTTTGCAGAGAAAGCAGCTTTCTTCTTGAATGCAGGCAACAGTGACAGTAGGCTGTTTCACTTCAAGGAAAGCAGAGGCTGGCCTGCCATGACAGAAATGAGAAGGTTTTGAGAAGGAATGAAAACCAAAGAATATTTGAGGCTGCAAGATGGGTTGAGACTGTAAAATCGAAGCACCACTGTTTGCTTTGCATGCTCACCCAGCAGACGTGACCTTGGCACATTTTGGCTGGGACTTACCTTTCCTTTGCAATGAAACAAGACTCTGCTCCCTCACTGAACAAAGTATTTTTAACAGAAAAAAAGAAAAAATAGCGAAAGGTCTTCGTCTTTCCCCCCCAACCAAATTTGCCATCTGACCATGTTTTTTAAATGTTTAGAGGCATGAAATTGTAAATGTCAGGGATCAGGCTTTTCATATGTTTATACTGGAGGCAAACCCCAGCACTTCCAAATACCATGTCCAAATTCAGGTTTCAAGTACAAAGAACCTGACTGTTAATTGAAGTTTTCCCTTTATTTAAAGGCCTGTAATACTTCAAATGCACCGTTTCAACATATATTATTTTATCAAATAAAATTAGAAGATTGTTGTGATCTTAAAATGAAAGGTGCTCCAAATAGAGTGAACCCTGGTCTCACTGGTGTGGTTTACATTTTTAAGGAATCTAATACAATATACAAGATTTTTTCCTGTGTTTTGTTTTTTTTCTCCACAGACACCTGCTTCCATGCAGATGGACTAATATATTCAAGATGTATCTTTATATGTATTTGAGTACATTTAATGGCTGACAGATGAAATTTGTTTCCTTATGGAAATTGTAATATTCAGAAGTTGATTCACCTGTAGACAACATTAAAGGAAACCATCAGGACCACTTAGAGTCCTTATGAGCTGCCAAAATTCATCTGAAGTGACTGGGCTGATGACAAATTACACCAGGCTCTGCAATCTTGATCTGAGCACATAAAACAAAATAATGACACCTGTTTTATGTTTAGCTTTCTCTACTTCTTATTCATTGCCAGCAGTGAAAGAGATTCACATAACAAATTTGCTCTTCTACTGAGAGTCTGACCACAATTTGCATAAGCATACATTTTAATGTACTGCATACCTCACATCAATACCATCTATTCTCATGCTATTTGCCCAAAATCTTTAGGCTGAGTTTTCATTTAGCAGCTATTACAACATTTACATTTCCATATAATCCACAGGGCTCTTTATATTTCTGCCTTATATTTATATATTAGCCCACACCATTTGGAGCCTGCTGTCACACACATTAAGAGCATTTTTTCTTCCATGATGAGTTTAATTATCTCAAAATCTCTCAGTCATGACTCAGTTTGGTATGAGTAAGCATAGATGTGCATTGCTAGCCAAAGTCAATGGCAGTATGTTTCATCAAGCCAACGGTTCACTGTTTTCAAAAGTCTGTGTCACCTCACAAGGGTTTGGTGGTAAACCTTCCAAAATATCATACTTAACAAATTCAGGAGGGCATGATTTTGTTAATTTCTACAGCTATACTAGGAATCTAGATATTGAGCATGCATGTTTACTTCATTCTTTATCATTAAATCATTCAGATTGTTATGATTATTTAAAACAGTTTAAGTACACTTGCAAAGGGATTATTAGAGACCATAAAGATATGTGTGTATCACCTTTTCATAAAGAATTGTAAGAATAATTTTAGCTTTAGAATAAAATACGCAAGAATCAGATCACTCACAATAAACTGGGAGTTAATATTATTAGTTTCTAAAATATCTGAATAGCATGAATGTAATAAATGTGTATTATTTGAATTGTATTTATCATGTTTTTTCAGCAAGTCACCAGCTGGCAATTTCTCACACCATTTAACATGCAGATACAAGCAGAACAAGCACACAAATCTGTTTGCCTTCTGATGGAATGCTGTTGCTATGAAATTGGTAAAGAGGTAATTATTTAGAGAGAGAAATCATCTTTCTGTTGTGTACATGTATTGTGTCTAGACCAAAAAGCCTTAAATTATGTGTGGGATTCCAGGCATCACCACAGCAGTAGCAATAATATTACTGCTTTGGCCTGGTGTCTCCAAGTTGCATTACTTACAGCCTGCAGGGAAGAAAGTTTACCTGCAAAATGGTTGTAATGTGTTTTTTCTTTTTGTATGTACTATAAAAAAGTCTTACCTTTGAGAGAGGTTGTTCCTACATTTCTGTGGAAAAAAACCTCTCTCTCACTGAAAGAACCCAAACTGCAATACCTATCATCCATCCCCTCTACAAAGATTGTATTTCTGACAGGGGACAAATAAATTTCCTGCAGATTGTTCCAAACAAGACTCTTGTTTTCTAATTTTTTGCTAAACTCCCAGATGGCGTGGTTTGTCCATGGCTATCCATGTGTAAGGACTATGCTAACAGTTAATGCCCAGACCTATCAAACTGAAACATAAGCAACAATCTACAGGAATGAAGTGAAAAGTCACACTCGCTATCTGCCCATGTTTTAGAAAAACATTAGGAAAAGGGGAATGGTATCACTGCCGACATGTAAGGCATGATGTTGCAGAACAGGAGAGAAGCCCAAGCTCCACGCGCCCCACCAGCCCTCTGCTCACTGGCACAGTGCTGCTCCTCCTCGGAAAGGAAGAAACTGGAGGCAAGTTGTGTGTGCACCCTCCCATTAGAGACAATGCCACCCAGCATGACAAGCACCACTTCGAGGTCACAGAACATTTGTTCTGTGCTCCACTCCATGCGAGAACATACTGTTTTCCCTCAGTCCAGCTTGCTCAGCCTTAAGCGGAGGCTTTAGGGCTTAGGTCTAAATAAGTTATTTACACAAAGGGATAATGTGTGGGTCAGGTTCAACAAGAGGCATTAGAATAAGCAGTACAAGACTGCCACAAGATTGAATAAATCCAAGTATTACCATATTTTCTGGGAAGAAAATAAACACCACCCAAGAGAAAAAGTGGTCAGAAATCAGAGACGTGTCTGACTCGAGTTGTACATACCATGGTGTTGTTGCTCAGGTTGACATTCCCACCAAATAACTGGCCAGAACAAGACTGCTGCTGAATTCAGTTGCCACACTGCTAACTCAGCCGTTAAATACTGGGAACTCAAACAATAATCTTTCTAATGCACTGAGTTAGTTTTGTTCCCACCCAGCTTTCCTATCTCCCCTTTCACTTTATTATTTAAGGATCTATTACCACGGGTTTGTACAACAATTTAATCATACAAGGCCTGATCCTGTGAGGTGCTGAATACCTTCAGCTAACACTTACCACACATCACCAGAGGAATGTTTTGTCTTTGGCTACATTTTCAGCCTGGCTGTTTCCCCTGTCTTTTCCACGTGTAGTGGTGTTATATGATCCATTTAAAGGGCACCTTCACTGTTCTTTGTATTCCTGATACACAGAATTATTAAAGTAATTGATTTAGTAAAGTAACTCTTTTAGCGAGGTAATTAAGCATGTTTATAAGTTTAAAAACAGAGTGTATTTCCACAGACTTCAAGGGAACTATTCATATGTTTAATGTTATTAATTAAACTAAATGCCAGCCAAAATGAGCTCTTTATTTTATTTCCTGTTTATGTCATACAGATCCTGAGGAAGTGGCTAGCGCTAGGGATTCACAAAGCTGCAAGGGACCCTGTGACATCCATTATGTCACACAGCCCCTACGCAGCAAAATAAACATCAGTGAAGCCGTAAAAACAAATCATAATCTTATACTAATAAGGCACTTCACAAGGGCTTTCCAAAACACTCCACAAAACAGACAGATTAAATTATGGCATGTTGTTTGCACAGTCGCAAATACATGTAATGAAGATCAAGTCCTTGTCTGAAAGAATTCATCACCTGAAACGCAACTACCTGTAGGGAGAACCATGACAGCTCTTTAACAGCTTTGTGCATATTAGATTCTTCAAGGACAGAGGTAACAGGTCGATCCACTAGGTCTATAAACAATAATAAATAATACACATCTAAGATTCTGAATCTATTTTAATAAAGACCTGTCTAATTTCCCCAATTGTAACACTTCCATTATAAAGCTGCCAAATTTCATTAGTTTTCTATTTCCAGTCAAACCTAAAAAAGAGGTGCCAGCCATTCAGCAAGAACTGCCAAGTTTGGTCAAACAAAACCATGGGACTACAAGCCAGATCTTTCCAGAGATTAATGAGAAGAAGGATCCTGACAAAACACCACCACTGAGACGGGAACTTTCATTGAGAGAGCTGATAGCCCTTTCCAGCTGCAGAGATTACAGAGGCAGAAAATCAGGGTCAGGCTGAAGTACTTTAAATGGTAGGTCTTCTGCTAAACTCACCCATTTTGAATGAAACATTGTGGAGTTGCCACCAGCAGAGAGAAGGAAAGGCAACAACTGTCTGCAGCAGGAGGGGGAAGGAGCAGCTCTGAGTGGGGACAAAGTAATTTCTCCAGCAAACACAGCTGAAGTGTACTCATGCCCTTGCCCAAGCAGTCCCTTTAAAGCATGATATAACTCATCCACATGGTTCTCCTCTGAAGCTAGAGCAAACATCTCTTGCACACATGGTTATCCTCTGAAGCTAGAGCAAACATCTCTTGCTCACCCCTCACCTGTAGCTTTCCAGCAGATAGATCCATCAGTAGCAGTTAGTCACAGGTGTATCATTCTTCATGTGACTTTTGACAGAGAAAACAAGACAGCGGCTGCTCTTATTCAGAATAAAACACCACTGCCCTAAGCAGATTTCAAGCAGCCAAGGAGCTGTGCTATGGGCTCTGCAAGCTACCACTGCCCTAAAGACCAAAATATGCTCTTCAAGCTTCTTGGTTGAAGGATTCAGCATCCTTAAGCAAGAAAATAAGTACAGTCAATCACATTTGCCAAAAGTCAGTCAAAGGATGAGCTATTAAACTGAAGCTACTGCATTTATCAGGCTGGAGCTAGTCTTTATATTCCCCCTTAGGCAAGCTACCAAAAGGTTTTATACAAACAAGTGTTCCACTGACTTTGAGAACCCACTTTTGTGCATAAGGATATCATACAAGGGGAAGACTTCTCAAGGTCTTACCACAAGCTGTAAAATTATTAGCTGGACATGCGTGCTAAACAGTGTGAATGTTAACAATGGTGTTTGCCCCTAGCCCATATGCATATCTCCCTCTGAGAACATGAAGAATAAAAAACAATCATTATTAAAATCAGTATTGGCAGATTGTCTGTATATTAGTGTGTTCTGGCCTCAGGTACAGGGAGATTTCAAGCTAACTTTTTAATTAAAATAAATTTATTGAGTTTTTCTAGCCTGTTTGAAATAGTTAATGCCCATATGAGTAGCATAGCAGTGTTTAATCAGTAACTGATTACAATGTCTGAAATGTGACAAAAAAAATAATTAATGGAACAAATCTTCCAAATTAATTTCTAAAATGGATGTTAATTTTCCTGGCTACATTAAGAAAACAAAATTTAACATTTACCAAAGTCGCTGACAAAATACAGCTCAGCACAGAATCAGATTTTCCATGAATATTTGTGATAAGTGATTGATGGTTTATATTATTACCATATGCAGTAGTTAAACATTTGAAAAAGTATACCTTATAAAGAAACACCATAGAAGACAATATTTAATTTCCAGTGGGAAGAATTTAAGAATTTTCAGATGAAAGTGGTCTGTATGTGAAGTGAGTAGATCATGAAAACATGATTTAAATGTTTGTAACAGAGTGGTTGTGATTTGTGATAGATTGATGGTTTATATTATTACCATATGCAGTAGTTAAACATTTGAAAAAGTATACCTTATAAAGAAACACCATAGAAGACAATATTTAATTTCCAGTGGGAAGAATTTAAGAATTTTCAGATGAAAGTGGTCTGTATGTGAAGTGAGTAGATCATGAAAACATGATTTAAATGTTTGTAACAGAGTGGTTGTGTAGAGCATCTAAAGACTATCTAAAACAATTAGCAATGTTTGAAACTAAAGTAATAATCAAGATTTACAAGTTGCAGAAAGTTTAAAAATAATAAAATGACATTTTAAGTACAGGCAGGAAATTCTTTAATGCACTTGGAAAACGCAGACAGACAATGAAATTTTGTTACCTTCAGTGATTTTTATGAAGAAAGAAGTGTACAAAAAGTGCCTGTTTTCCCTAAACAATATTCTTTCTGGATTTGAATTCTACACAAACTAATTTTTTTTCAAAAACTATAGGAAAAAATTATTTAGCTTGAGTCTTTGTTTTCAGCATAACAGATAGTCACAGTACAGCTCTACATTACAGTGGCCTAAGTTCAAATGCTGGGGGGGAAACCGAAGATTCACTTTTAGAAGAATTCTGTTTTGATTGTGCGTAAACATTCAACATTTCTATCATAAGGAGAAAATCTTTTAACTTAATGTAGACCTAATCCTCCTAAGTGTCTCCCATCCAGTCCTCCATTTAGAAATAAAGGCATGTAACATTTGTTACAACTAGAGGAGAAGCTGGCCTGGTACAGTTGTGTTAGATGGGATAACTGTGCACAATTTATCTGGCTTTTCTCTTCATGAAAAAGGTTCAAAATGTGCTCAGACTATGACTATGTTGGAATCGAACAGAACTGTGTGGAAAGAGAAATGTCAAATCTTCTTCTAACAATCATACATCACTGGTGTTGCAAACCATGTTCCAAGGAAAACAGAGCAGCATTTTAGAGTAGTGCATAGCTGAGTGGCATAACTTTAACTATCAGTCTTCTTAACTTACTCTATCCAGGAATGTTTTGATCTGAATAACTTAGTCCAGTAGCTTTATTCTTTTCAATATACTATTAAGAACACAGAGGGCTATAAATTTCATGAGTATTACTGCTGAACTTGCCTTTCTTTGTTGACTCTATGAAGAAGTTTTGGAGAAGAATAACAAACATTTTTTAAAAACTCTTTTATGCTGGGAAATGTCTTTTTCTCATAAGACATATTCCATAGGGTACTTTTTATTCTCTCTCAGTGACACCTGAGTTTATACAGATGAGCCAATCCTATGCAAGGAGAAACCTTGATTTGAATTGGACAGAATCCTATGTACACACTCATCCCCTGGAACAAAATGCTTATTTAGAAAAAAGATGTCTTTTTCTTTGAAGATTGGAGTGACGGGAGCACTGACGTTGGTAAGGAGAGTGGGGCTGGGAGACAGCTGTTGGACTGACAAAACCGAATCAATGAAACTAGTTTTGCAGCCTGGTGCCATTTCCTCCAATGACGACAATGACACAAAAAACCTGTTCTCTTCTAGAAAAAGAATAGAAACTGTGGAGATGCAGCACACTTTTGAAAAAACAGCTTTGTGCTAGGGCTGGCCAAATTGCTGTCTGGGCCAACGATGTGACATTTTTACAGATGAAGCTGGGAACTGGGAAGAAAATTGCTTTCTTTTACACTGACCTGGAAATTGATTTCTTTGGTTTAGATATTCTGCATTAATCTCTTAACCTCAAAGAAAAGTTTCCATATACATATATTGGAAAACCAACTGCCTAATCCCTCTGTGAGTGAAGCCAATTCAAATGTTGCTTGAGCAAAGACAAAACCCTGGAGGTTTTGTCTGGGATGGTTGCATGGCCTGATCCAAAGCTGATTGCAGCCACTGGAAGCAGCACCACTGCATTGCTCCAGTCTCAATCTGCTCTACACTCCTGATCACTTTGTCCTCTAACACTTCCTCTGCTGGAAGAAAGTGGACAGAAGTTTGGACAGTGGGACAATCATCACTGTTTTTCCTGAAAACAAGGATGCTCCTTCTTCAGGAGAAGCAAGAGCTTGAGGAAAGCTTCACAAAGCAAGGCCTCAGTGTAGGTGCTGTGAATTGCTACTTGAAGGAGCTCCTCGCACTCCACTGAAGGCATGTCAAGCCTGGGAGAGCAGCTTCCAACATAAGCACGGAAGGTAAATGCTGCCCATGACTTCCTATATTTGCCTTTGCAATATTTTTCAAACTGGCAGGCTGTTACAGGGAAACTCTTTTTTACCTGTGAGCTGAAAGCATTTCAGCAGCAGCCATTAAGGAACAGGAGAAAAAGAAAAAAGGCTAAACTTAGTGTCACTGTCACCTCTTAGTTTCATTTTCAGAGTCCATCCTAAGTTTAGCAGTGTCACTGGAAATAAATGCAAATAAACCCAGCACAAGAAAGGACTGTTTGATCTGCCACCAAAGTGGTAGCATTTGAATTCCTGTGTAAAACCTCTGAAATTTTAGTAAGACTTAAGGCTTCTCCAAAAGACTTAAACTCATGAAAATTCTTGCAATTTCTGTCCACAGTTAAATGAACTGCACAATCATAAGAGAGGGCAGAATTTGGGGGATACATTTTATCCTATGAAGACAAGGAATAAGCTGCAATTTTCCCTGCTGAACAAGGTACACCTGGATTTCTGCCCCTTGCTTTCTATAGACTGTACATTTGAACTCTTGCTAGCAAGAAATTTGAATAACTCAAGAACTCTTTAAGTGGGACTTCTAGATTGTACTGTGCAATTAATAAACTACAATTTATTACCAGAGTAGCCTAGAGCTCATATGGAAATGAGGTGCCTATGCACATATAACACCAAAAATACAATCTCTGATTTGAGATGAGTATGACTTGTGAATTATTTATAAAATTCCTTATGATGCTCAAGTGTATCTTCTATGTAACTGCTCATAGACATGCATAAACCTGTATATTAATGACATTTAAAAAGCAAACCCTGTCCTTAGTCATACCTTATAGGTAGGTTCAAAGGAGTTGTGCTGTGAAGGTAGTGAACCTCAGATGGGACTTCTGTGCAGGTGGAAAATTTGCACAGCTGGTCATAAAGAAAGTTGTCTTGCCAGAGGTACAGACCATTTCTGCTGTCAAAGCTAAACCCTGATCCAGAAAGATTCTCGACTACAGGTTTAACAATAAGCCCTTGAGTAGACTCACTGGTTTCAAATTAGGTATGTTCTTAGGAGTGTTGCTGGGTTGAAATGAAAGGTTAACAAGAATTTTTAAATTTCCTTTCCTTTGTTTATATATTAGCAAATAAACTAATTATAAGATCATACAGTATTAATTGCAAAGTACATTTCTTTCTACAAACATTCAGCATATAGTGCTGTATGCTAGTACAATGGATGTCAGGTATCTCAAAAAATTATTCAGAAGAAACAGAATAACATGCAGGAGAAAACTGCAAAGAGTTTGGGATTTGCAGGCCTTAGAAGAAAGCAAGGTAATAAGCATATTGCTCCTAACCAGCTACTCATAACTGAGACTACTCAGCACTTATTTTTCCTGGAGCAGAACCAGACACTGCTCAGGACTCAAAGCTATTTCAAACCCAGATTGCACCTTTCAAACTTCACCTTTTTCTCTGTAGGTCAGTTCAAAAATATTTTAAACAATGGGAAGAGCCTGATTTACAGAACACAACCCCAGAAATTCTGCCAGCCTCAGCATCTTCAAAAACTTTCAGATTAATTATTTTGAAATGAATTATTTCATTAACTCAAAGCTTCCCTTGAGAACATCTCCATTGTATCCATGTATATGAAGTGTATTTCTGTACAAAATTACTGGTGAAACCAGATTCACTGCCATTCCCTCATCTTTCTCTGTACCTGCTTTCTGTGTTAGGTTTGCTTTTTAATTCCAAATCTTTGGGAAAGTCTGTTTACAGGTTTGGAGGAAAAAAACAATGTAAATATCAAATCAGAACACTTCACTTACACTTCAGTTCACTTCTGAACCGAAGCTGGGAAATGCATATTTGAACCCAAATCGTGAATATTTCCAATTCTAGTAACCTAAACTAAGTCTTTGTGAGGAAATTGCTTTGTGATCTCACAACATTAGATTAATTACTGCTGCTTTTAGGAGAAAACACTATGTAGAACTGAAAAGCTTACATGTTGATGTACAAAATAGTTTGAAATAACAATGTCAGTCTAGTCATTTTTAAATGTATTTATTTCTCTTTGTTTTTCTTTACAAAACCAAATTTAACTAAAATGGGCCTTTTGTTTAGATATACTGAAAATTGCCCTGAAACAATAGATCATCCTCTCCCAAAAGGTTTCAACTATAATCAGCAGTGTAGAAGGAGGTAGTATCTCAAGGCTATTGAAAGGTATGCTGGTTATTAAAAAGCCTGATGAATTTTAAATCATTGCCATAATGGATGGGCTTTAGAAGATGCTGTAAATTATTTTGATTACACTCATCTCCCATTTCAGACCACTCTACTCTCACTTTCTTAGTAAACAGGCAACACAGGAAGCCTGCTCAAACTGATCTTTTTCTTTGCAATCTATAATACCCTACTTCAAAACCTCAGGAAGGTGACTTCAAAACTTTTCAGCTGTTCAGGAACCCGGACTAATCCGCTGAAATCTACTGACCTCACATATGGAAAATAACCAAGTAGGAACTAATGTGTATATCCTCTTTGAACTTCCTCTTACAAATTCAGACTTAAGAAAAAGGTTGAAAAGGAAAAGCATTCTTTCCTATAAACATTAAGCTTTACAATACCATTCACTTTCCGTTCTCAAATTAAACCGGAGCCCACATTTTGTTATGGTTTTAAATTGTCTGCAATAACACTTTCCCCCCTTCTAAAATGTAGAAGGCAAAGCATATCCAGGATCAAAATGTTTGGGGTTGTTTTAAACCACTTAGGAAGTCTGCAGAAACTGGACTCCCACAACTGCTTTGCATTAAGAGGAGAATAGGTTCCCAAAAAGAACAAGAGGTCTTTGTTTTGGGTTGTTTAAGATGCAGAACAAAGGAAACTCTGACAACAAACAAGCCTTAACAGACCTTAGAAACAACCAGGGTAAAAAAATCTTTCTCTTACAGGATATGAAAGAAACAAATTTCACTGCATTCCTCAAGCTTCCTATGTTTTTTCCCAGGCACTACCTGACATGTTCCCAAAGCCACAGAGGACTCCATGCTAAAAGATGAGTGCATTCAGCCCCTGCCCGCTCCACCATATCTCTTAGGAAGTGCTCAGAGAATTGCACACTCGTTTCCGAAGTTCAGCTTCCCGGATATTGGTGTCCTGCTAACTCTCAGCAGACAGTTTTTCTTCCATAATGCACAGCTTTCTCCTGTTAAGTGTGATATCTTTTACTGAATGCACCCTTTTCCAAACAGACTTTTTTCCCTGAAAGATCAAGCTTTCATTTGTTGTTTTTGTTCCGCTCACTGAGAGACCAGCTGAGTGTCCTAATATTTCTCTTCATCATATTTCCATTGTTTTGTAAAAGTCTTTTGCTGTTCTCTTGTCTCTGGGGTTGGTCCTACGTGGCTGAAATGAGTGGGAGTTTTGCTACTGAATTGCATGGGAACAGAAACAGATCTTCCAAGCAGGGTAAGCTTGTCAAAGCCAAATTTTGTCTCCTTTCTGAGCAGATAATGCATTTACTCTTCATACTAACTGATTTTTGTTTACAGCATACATTCTGGTTTCTAGTAAGCATATAATAGTGAAACGTTGGGAAACAACACAAAAAGTTGAACCTGTATAGGCTTTTCAAACTCAGTATCTTTATTATCAGTTAAATACATAATTTAAATTAGGGAATTCTATAAAACTGTTCTTGACTTCCATCTCCAGAACAGTATTTCAGGCAAATGAAGAAATCTGCCATTCGTGTTTGAAGTGTGTTTGAACTGGCAGAAAGCTTTCATCCATAAATTCATCCACCATAATGGAAAATTCATCACTACATCACCTTTGCTTTCTCTCTCTCTTTATAGGAACTATAAAAATACGTGTGTTATGAACAGATGGAACTAAAGTGACCAACTGTCACATAAATGCTCTGGAGCATGGAAGGAGCCATTTCCCTTATGACACTCCCCACATCATGTGCATGTAGCTAGAACAGACGTATGTGCTCGATTCCTCAGGTGACTAGAAGTGTTAGCACGGCTCTGCACTCCCAAAAAATAGCTGGCATTCTTCTCGACCTACTGACCTCCTCTGCAAACAAAAAACTGCCTTTCAGCATATGTTTCAAGAGGCAAATTAATGCTTTCTTCAAGATTTGAAGACAGGCAGCCCCAACACTTCTAGAGACTCAGGGCAGTTTGCAGCCAACCCTCACACAAGCACCTTCTTCCATTCATAATGATACATAAATAAATACTTATGCATGTGTCTCTTTTGCAGGGTCTGTGGCATTGATGGAGTCATGAGACAAATCCGTCAGAAAAAGGCAAATCTTGTGTACTGTTGTCATGAGAGCTGCATTGATGCAAAGTTCAGGGCAATGGCTTGAATTTACAAAACAGACAATGACTGAAGGGTATGGGAGAGGAATGGCACCACAGCTGCTGGTTCTGTCTCCTGTACTATCAAAATGTCATGAGGAGTCTCCGTGAAAAACATAAGCTATGACAGAGCCAGCAATAATAGACTGAGGGTGCATTTCATTTTTATGTACTTTTGGTAAAATGAAGCCATGAAAAATTTTGCTATGCAAGCCATGACCCAGAAAGGCTGCATCAGATGACATTGGAATGCAATCAGCTTTCTCAGGATGAAAGGGCAACATCTGAAAGTCTTTGTATATCTCAACATGAGACAAGGAACAAGCAGTAGATGGACAACACGCAGCACTCAGAAAGCCATATGGTTGTGCACAGATGTGTCATTTTTTCCAAGGCAGATACTGTTTGCTTGCTAACCTCACCAATTGCATAGTAATTTTAGGATCATCCAATCATGTAAGCATGTATGAGACAGTAAACTCACTTGGTAGTCTGGTTGTCATCTAGCTGGTGAGTTTGTATGTTCTCACATAATCATTTGCACTGGCTCCTGTGAAAGACTTGCCAATAATGAGAATCTTCTTAGCAAACTATATTTCTTGTTCTGCAACAGAACAGGAACTTTGTAGGTGCAAGAAATGTAAGACTAGCCATGTTCATGCCAATTTACTGAAACAAAACCTCTTTAAAATCATGCAAATATTGGGAAATTTACAAGTTTCAAAAGTGATGGGAAACTTGTACCCAGCCAGAGCCAAGGAGTCCCACAGAGACCTGCTTCTTGGGACACCGCGGTCCTCTGGTCAGTATCCCATAGCACAAGTTCAGCATAACACAACATCCAGTTCCAACCAGTGCATGCCAGGACTCTTCAAAGGCACGGTTCCCTACTTCTTCCCTTTCTATAATCATAATACAAGATTTTAAATACTAAAAACTACAGTCTATGAACTAACTTGTCAAACCAAATTAATCCCTCAGGTGTCCAGCACCACCTGGACCTGCAAACAGTAGCAGATGGCAAAGATCTGGGGCTCAAACCTCTCCTGGTCTGTGGTGGCTACAACCCAGCCTGGACTCTCAGGCAGGTAAAGCAACTGACTGGCTGCCCGCTTTTCCCTTCCCTTGGGATATGGACTGGGCAGTGGCGGTTCCCAGGACCCAGCATCACACTAGTTTCATTTTGCCTTCTCTGCCCCTCCCTGTATCACAGATTCCCAGGCCTGCTGACAGGAGGTCTTAATGCTGCTGATGTTCAACTCCTGTCAAAGAAAGTGGCCATAGTTAAATCCTATAGTTCAAAATGTCCTTCTTGCACAGATTTAAGACAAAGCAAAGGAGACATTATTCCCATTGCTATCACTGAGATCTCACATTACGTGACAGGGCTGTAGCCCACTGAGGCACAGCCCTTCTGCCCTCCCCATCACATGAAGACCCTGTCCGCATATGAATTTTTTTAACATGTTTGTCTCTCACTTCTTGGCAATTACAACCCAGCAACTTTTAAATAAAGGCTCATTTGATACTGACAGCTCCTTTTTAGAGTAACAATAGGGAGTGGGAGCACACGACCTCTGCTACTCAGCCATAATGGCTTTACTTATTTCTGAGCAGTGACTGACAGTAACTGCCTATTACAATACACATTTTGTCAGCGTCTTTTTTTTAGTCTGATTATGTACAAAATTTAACTCTAAAGTGCTTCACTGTACTTTAGTCAAATTTTGCAAAACTTACTTTTGTGGCTGAGGAGAATAACTCTGTTTTCTCAGGGGACAAATTTGCCAGACTCTTTCTGACAATGGGAATAAGTCTCATCAACCAGCATGAATCTCTCATAATAAGATGTTTTGCATCAGTGGGCAAAAAACAAATCTTCCTTCCAGTGATTCAGTGTTGGATGACCATTTTGGGAGTGATTTGAACAGTGGCAAGGAGGTGGAAATAGAGCTCTCATTATTTCTTTAATGTTTCAATTTTTCAAGTTTTCGACTTTCAAATGAAAAGGGGTTTTTATGCTGACCTGTGATGGTTTGCGGAATCTGCCCACACTGACTTTCACCCAGGAGCCAGGGAGGAGCATTCATTTTTCACATTTTATAGCCTGGTGATTTGGCAGTGACTGCACCATAGATTTGTTGGCCTTTACTCTGCAACCACTGTCCGTATCTCAGTGGACCACAAAAACAAGTAGCAGCTCTGAGTGTAGTCTCAAGTAGGAGGAGCTGTCAGGCTTTAGCCTACAGAGCCCATTAGGGCTGAAATACGCCTGACCTCTGCTGCTTCATTTGTTGTGTGGGTAAACTCAGCATTTCACTTCCAGCGCTATCAGACTTGGACTTTTGACAAGCATTTGCCTGCAATATTAAGGCAAGATCCTGTTGATTTTAGCAATTTTCCAGCATTGTTTGGTTTGGCATCATGAAGAAGTCCTACCAACAGTGGTGATCTGATACCATCTCTGAAACATCCCTCGTTATCAGAGAACACTGCGGTCAGGGAATAGCAATCGTGTGAAGGAAGGCACTTCCTCTCCCTGCCTCCATTCCAGCTCTTGGAATAATTTTCATGCCAAAGGTAACAAGAGAATGCATATACTGAAATGCATCAGCATTTGCTCATAGTGTTCTTGTATTGTTCAGCAAACTATTCTTTTTGCATGTAAAGAAACACCTTCCTAAATGATGATAGCAGGTGTTAAATTGTGTTTACATCAGCCGAAAAGAATACTTTCTTCATTCACACTGCAAGGTGTGAAAAATGCACATGAACTGAATGGTCACAGAACCTGCTTGATGCAGAGCCATGGGTTAGCTCTCACCTGGAGAAGCACTGTATGGAAGGAACATCTTGCTAACAAAGACTGATCACTGGCTGACTGTTTCCATGCTTATCAAGCTCTATTCTGGTAACAAAACCTATGTTTCTTCTATGGTTTTAGTCTATGATTTACTGAGACTAGCAAAACACACCCACTTGTTGAACAAGAAACACATTTCATATGCAGAGGAGAGCCAGGAGCAGAAGGGGCTGGTCCCAACCTTATTGGAGTCAGTAGGAAAATTCCTCTTAAACATCTCAGGCCTGCTGGGACAGGCTCCAGATGAAGACAATGAGATGAGACAGGACTTCTCCCTTAATCTGCCAAGCCTTTGCTGCTGACAAACATAAACGCAACAGCGAGAACCATCTGTACTCTTAGTCCTCATGCTGAATTGTCATGACCGACTGCCAAAAAAGACATGTGGTAATCCACTGACTGAGTGATTTTTTGACGTACAGTAAAATGGCCAATGACTTTTTTTTGCAAATAAAAAAAAATTCCGCTACGTCTGTACCACTACATAAAAAAGGGTCAGGGAGTGAGCTTGCTTGCTGGACTGCTCATGACCCAGGCTGTCTCACTGTCAACACATTCTAGCCCAGGCCAACTGTCACCTCCCAGAGAAGAGTACAGGTAAGACTGCACTTTATGTGGCTCCCTTCCCTTGACAAAGTCCCCAGTGCTCTCCTGTAGGACTCAGCACCCTCAAGCACCCTGAATGCTCTCGCGCCCTACATGCAACACCCACCAGTGGCCCAAAACATAGTCCTCACTTTAGTTCAGGCACTTGAAGACGGAAGGAAAAACACACAAAATAATAACTATGTTCAAGGCTGGAAGGACCCTGTGTGGGACCCAGAGAGATACAGAGCCAAGTGACACGTGATCAACACATCATCTGCAATGATCTCAGGGCCAGAGCACAGACAGCCATCCTGTTTTATTTAGCAGTATAAAGGTAACCCAAGTCTTCTCTCTATGGGACTAGGAGAAATTAAAGTTATAAAGGGTGTTCAAACCATCTGCCTTTTTCCTGTTAAGCTTGCTTTTCCTAATTTCAGTACTTCTTTGTTAATACACATTTATATAACACTTTCAAAAGCATCCTACTTGCCTCAGCTGCGATATTTGCTACTACTTTCACTAGCATTTGTTGCAAAAATCCGTTTCTTCCTGCCTCTGTGTTTTGTCTCTTTTCTCTTTTTTTCATTCCCCCCCTTTTCTTTTGTTTTAGTAATGGAATACATACACTCAGCAGCTACCATTTGATGCAATATGACCTACTTTTTCTATGTTTTTTAGCACATAAACTGAGAACTGAAAATACAGCGAAGGCTGACACAGTTTTTAGTCAAAAGTATAGGAGTTGTATATTCTGCTTTATTTAACCACCAAACCAAACAATTGGTTTAGCTTCTGCCAGGAATGAGCCCCTATTCTCTCCATAGCTTTGCAAACATTTTGAGCTGGTCCTGTAACGTGCCATGGCAGTGCCTGTGTGCCAGCCTCCTTGAGCCTTGACTTTTTTATTAAATACTTGAGGACGATTGGGTAAAAATCCTGTGTTCTGGCACGAAGAATTTGTGCTCTGTCAGTGTGAGGAAAGGTGAATGAAAATTACTTTATAAGTGAAAGAGGAAAGAAAAGGATTTCAGTTAATTAGAGGCAGACCCACTCCCAAGCCTGCTCTCTGAGCTCAAGCGATTTCTAATTATAAAATTCCTCAAAAGATAAGTGTCCTGTATGTAACTCAGTGCATAGTGCAGCCTACAACAGCCATTGTTGAAACACAGAACAGACCTTGAATTCAGGCAGGGTTTTGGATGAATAACTGTCAGGGGCAATCAAAGAAAAACCTTATAAATGGCTGGAGAGGCCAAAGGGAGAAGTGAACTCCAGAGCTGGGAGCATGTGGAGGAAAAGATGTGTCATTATATAGTCTTGACCTCGAACTATGTCTGAGGATTTCTTGCTTCCAAACTAAAACTAACTTCCTGCTTGTGGGTGAGGAGTGTTAGAGAAAAAGGACAAACACATAATTAAACAACAGCATTTCCTTCCTTTTCCCCCTTTCTGGTATTTCTGGACTTGAACTGTTATTTATTTTGGTCCTCCTTGCTGAGCCAACAGGTAGCAAATTTGAGATCCAAAAAATATAAAAGCAGTTCTTCCCATCTCAGCTTGTTTCTGTATCATTCAAAAGCTTCACCGTCTTTCATAAGACTGCATTAGACAACAGAAGGCAAAGCAATTTTATTTTTCTTCTGAAGAGATAAATATAGCTTGACATCTGTTTTGTTTAAACTGCAGATAGTGCTCTTAGCACGCAGGTTTCTTAGCCTCCTCTTTATTCATCCAATTTAATATATAATAAATAGTAAAAGTCTTTAAAGAAAAGTTCACTGGTTTAAAATTGCAATGCTGCTTCTGCTTCAGGCTCAGAATCAGAACAGAAAGCTTGAAGGGGCAACTTCTGGCTTACTCAACACTTGTGTCATTCAAGAAGAACTGTGCAATGAAAATTAGGACAGAGTTTTGTAAGAAGAGACTTGGGAGTGGCGTAAGGTAAAGAAAGGCTTAAAAGAGATATTTCAGATATTTTTAATTGTTTTATAATACAGCTGAGAGTTTCCTGAAACTTCTTGATTTAAGGCAACAAGACTTATTGCCAATCTCCAGAGAATGGGGAATGAACATCCTCAGCATTTGCTCCTGCAACGCAACACTAGAGGCTCCCTGTAACAATGACTGGCCCACAACCATAATTTAAAACGATGTTTTGCAATAGAAGGGGAGCAAACAAGCCTTAATCTTTATTTTCTTCTATGGCCTTCGTGGGGCTGAGGGGGAAATGGTATGTGTTCCCTGTAGACATACTTCTGGGATCCCCAGTCTTCCCTTGGATTTCATTCATTTCCCGCCCATCCACCCTCACTGGAAATGAAAACACCTTGTGAACTCCTTGAGAAAAATGAAGGAAAGCTGTTGTGAAGCGTTCCTGTCACAATCCAGCTTCTGCATCGGAGAGAAACTAGAAAAACCACTGGAGTATAATCAGGTCTGATTTTAGAGCCCGCGCTTATCGTGCTTACTTGAAAAAACTCCCACTGAGTGTGTACTGACCACAAACATCAGGCCATTAGTCTGAAAGAGACAAGCTACATTTTACCTCATTATCTCTGAGAATAAAAAGCTATACAGATTTTGGCAAACACAGCCAGGTATTTTTTTAGTGTCTCTTTAAATCTTGCTTAATATATAAATGACACTTGGAAGTACTTTTTATTGTAGTTGGCATTTTACCTAAGGTCATAACAAGTTGCTTCCCTAGTAAAATGTATTTTTTCCTAACCACAAGGATATAATTCAGACTCTCAGATTTATTAAAAAAAAAAAAAAGGTTTAAGTGTTGAAGCAACCCTCTGGGAATAAGAAGTAGGATTTCCCATCAAAAAGAAAGCAGTCACTTCAGTGTGCTGAACTGGCAGGACACCAAGGCCTGTAGTACTTCCTACAGACAACTTTCCAACACAACCCTTGAAAGAAAAACTCACTTTTTCACCCATTGAGGTAATATATGATAACAGCAAACTATAAACAAAAGGAAAACAAACCAAAGGAAGTCTCTCTGCTAAGACATGAGGTGGCACATTATTTACTGGGAAAGAGTGAAAATGAAAAGACAGCACATGGCGATGCACAAGCAGATACAGGCTCTCTACAGTGCAGAGCCTTGTGCCTCCATTCACCCTGCAGGATGCATTTGACACCAGAACTAATTCCCATTAAGCTTTCCATGAAAGGTGTGCAGGAAGAAGGGGATTTTTGTTTTGAACAACAGGACTAGAATCTGGTCCTGGTAAAAAAAAATTAGAGCCCAGTATTTATCTGTAAGTAGAAAATCACCTTAGAATTTAGCCAGTTGCAATCTGGCAGCTTGTTTAGACCATTTCCTCCATGGGGCTCTCTCCCTGCCATCAAAATGAAACGGTGAATCTCAGTCTGTTTTTGCAATTGCTTTCTATACCTTACAGCTATTCCTCTTTTCAGGTTCTAGTTTGGCTTTTGCATTTCTAATATAAACTTCTAGCAAAACAAAGGCAGTAATTACCAAGTCACAGAATCTATAGAGTGGTACCTGCACCCTGCACAAACTCCTCCTGCATATATGTATTACACATTTCTTTCAACTGCACTTACTTGAAGCTGCAATTTCTGCCCAGGAACTGGTATACTTTGAACTGCGGCATATACACTCAGGAAACTCTTTCCGTCTGTGTGTATGGGTCTTTAAAAGCCCTGTGGCCCATATAACAAAGCTAACTGGGAATTGAAGCCAGTTGGGTTTTAGGTGCCTGGCCAACACCAGTGCTGTTGAAATCCCAGTTGGTGTTTATCTATAACCTGCAGCTCCTAAACACCTTTGTAATCTAGCACTGTTTGTGCCAAAGAGAATATTTTGCTGAAACACTGCAAATACACTGATTTGGTTCATAAAGTTAATGTATGTATTGGGTTTTATACCTATCGCATAGCTATGCGAGTTCAAATGGTGCAAAACTATTCCCACTGTCTGGCCCAGGAGATAAAGCAATGGGTTACAAAGATTTAACCTACAAACATTAGGGCAGTGGCAGATAGACTGGATGCTGATGGCAACACACAGCTACACTCCACCATTGTTCTCACTGTGCCTGTGAAATCCTGGAATCCCGCTCCAGGGAAAAGCTGAATTTCATGCAAGCAAGTTTTCTAAGAGACGAGGCGTTTAAGATGTGCCTCAGGCATCCAGGCTTAATGCCAAAGCACTTTGGCCTTTCTGAATCCCCTGCAGGCAGTTGCTGGGACAGTGCACACAGTCTTTATTGCTGACTGGCACCAGGCAAAGCATGAGCCTGTCCAGCTGTTCAGCCAAATTGCCACATGAAAGAAAGCAGATGAGCTGCAACCGTCCTGGCCTCATGTGATACACATAAGGAGAGGAGGGCCTCCAGAGTACTTCCCCTTATCCTCTTTGTAAAGGCCAAATATGTGTTCCCCATGCTTTTGTAGGAGTTTATTTCTAACCCAGCAGTTCCAGAATAAAATTACAAATTCCAGATTGTTTCAAACCATCAGTGAACCTGTCCTTGCCACTATTGTCGCAATAAGAAAATGCTTAAATACCTATAAAGCACAAGCTGAAAACACAGTTTCTCCTATTAACATTTTTGATGCAATGCCCACTTGGAGTCAGGAGAATGCTGCGTAATTCTCCAGACGAAGTAGAAACCACAATCATTTGACTCTGAATGTTTCCTTCTTCCTGTAGCTCTTGTGTACATTTCTTAGCTCATATCCCTAAAAGTTTTTGTTTTTATTTTCAATACCTACATTCCCCTTTACCTACTTACCTACCCTCCTCATCACATAATGGTTTTCCTTTCCTAACTTCCCCTCTAGAGGATGGTGCCAAGAATGTACTCCCTGCAGAATCTGTATCAGCTTTTATTTTCTTTTCTTTTTTTTTTAATCTTCTACGATTGTACATTCCAGTCATATACATTCTTTACACCCCTTCATTATGTATACTGAGTCCCAGATATTGCTGAACATTCCTCTAATTCCCTGCCATAGGCTAATGTACTTCTGTTCTGTGGAAAAAATGAGCAAGCTCTGCAGAGCGGTTCCTCTGGATGGTCCAGATCACTTCTGTTCTCTTCCAAAATCACATTGGAATTGTATCTTTCAGTCTTTCGCTGCTGGGGCTTCACTTTGTATAGTGGTTTTTTGATGCATTGTGGTATGGGAGGATGTCTGGTGTAGAAGTTCATCTTCTGAAGATCACATCTGAAGGTAGCAGCCTTGATTCAGCACCCCACATGATTCCCTTTTGCCCCAGGATGCTTCAGTCTGACCTGTGATTCTGAAAACCTTTATTCCTGCTGACTGAAATATTATCTATGCTTTGCCTTTAATTTACAGTTAAGTCTTCATAAAGAATTTCAAAAAACATTAATAAAGAAGCTTTAATTGGTCTAGTACAAGCACAGAGAATGTCACAGCCTTAATATCTTCAAAATTTATGGTCCACTTGATAAAAATGAAAGCTAATACTGATATTTATGGCTGAAAAGGTCTTCTCTAAATCAGGCAAGTTGAGGTCTGTTGTTTGCATTGGTCAATGAAACGGTATATATATCCTTGCATATACGAACACTGTCTCTTACAGAGTTCAATACTGATGATTTCTTTCTACCAGAGAGAGTTTAGAGTCTTTACAGTGTAATTCCTGCCTTCCTAACTCAGTCCATCCTATACTTTGCGGGTAGGAGGATGTGGGTGGATGGAGTGATGGGGGAACACAACACCCCTTGTTCACACCTGGCCCCAGAAGGCTTGGCAGAGGCTGAGTGCGCAAGTAAGTTTTCTGCAGTTTCTCTCCCAAGATCCCTCCAGCTCTGGTAGAGGAGTTAATAGGGTTGCAACACAGTGAGCAGAAGTAGATTCCCAGGAAAAATCCAGGCATGGGAAACAGTGAGCTCCAAACCAGATTCAGAAGGGGAGTACTAAGTCACATCCTACATAAAGTTTCAAAACTCAGTATGTGTTATATATTAGAATAGATAAACATACATACATGTTCATATTCTTTTTGAAACTGTGTATATGGGGAGTTTGTCTTCCCCATATGAGCCTGCCCAATCTCCATGTTGCTCTCTTGGCCACTTTCTTTCTGCCCATGCAGTATCATTATGCTGTATCGCCTCTCCTCCTCCCCCAGATTTACCCAGCAGCACACAGCAGATTTATACAAGAAACACCAGCAGCCACCCCGCAAATCACCAGCTTACCCCACACTGGCTACTTTGCAGTAATCACGCAGGAGAGGGTCCAGACCCCATGCGGTACATTATATATCATACCTCGCAGTCCTCCTCCCACTGCGGAGAGGGCTGACCATTCACCATGCACCATGGAGTAGTAGTTTACTTGGACCGATCCTGTAGAGCATCCAACAGACATCACCCCGATGGCAGGAAAGGGCTCACAGGATGCAGCTTGGGCGATGCAGGGGGCACTGGCCGACAATGCCTCAGCATGTTCTAGTTCTGGGGGCAGGTTTCCAGCAGGAGGGGTGTGGAGCCAAACCTCATCGCGTAGGAGACTCTGCAGAGGACTCGGTAGGAAGGGAGGTCCTCCCCAAGACCTCTGGGTAAAACGTACAGTCTGTCCTCTGGCACTGAGAAAGGAAAGACAAAGACACCCCATCTCCCATTCTGACGTCCATGGTTTAATTTCAATGCTCATGTGTTCCAGGTGATTGTTATTCCCCTCAGTGCTTGTAGGCTTTAAAAAAAAAAAACCTCGAGAAATACTAAGTTAATTATTGTGGTTATTCCAAGATGCCTAGAAGGGAACCACAGTCCCATCTCTCTACTTCTTCTGGCTGCAAGTCTGTTCCCTCAGCTGCTTTGAATTTTCAGATGGTCTTAGCCAATTATGAAGATACAAAATGATGCAAGGATTGTATAATTATTGTGGTTATTCAAGATGCCTCAGAAGGGAACCACAGTCCCATCTCTCTACTTCTTCTGGCTGCAAGTCTGTTCCCTCAGCTGCTTTGAATTTTCAGATGGTCTTAGCCAATTATGAAGATACAAAATGATGCAAGGATTGTAAACTCTTTACAGAGAATTTAATTGAAGTGCTTGTTTCTATAAAGCTAGGAAACAAACAAACATTCAGGCACTTGCTTTAGACAAAATAAACAAATGAGGTACAGTGCATCAAGCCTTACAAGATTTAACTTATGTCTTTATAAGGTGTAAGCAGGACATTGTAAACCAACTTCCCTTGCTAAAATTCCCAAGTAGGAATTTTATGTGGCTTGTTACTAAATGTTTGGTCTGAATAAGACGAAGGAAGAACTGAGTTCACATGTTCTAAATGAGGCCTGCAAAATAGTTGAATCATTTTATTTCTCGTGCATCATGAAGTGGTCAAAGTCTACCAAAAAAGGAGAGAAAAATCAGAACAGAAGCACTTAGGACAGTGTTATAAACCACTGTTCAATTCATTACAGAAACCTTTGATATATTACACACGTGAGGACAATGTCATTGGTCCCCTTGTAATCCCTGTCAGAATTTATTGCAATTAGCACGATTAGTGCCTCTGCACAATCTGCTACAGAGACAGTCCAGTTGTCTTTCTATGTAGTAAAGAAGCTGACTGCAATTCACAATTCTGCTTAGACTTGAACCCTGCTGCGTTAAAAGGTCTGCCTTCCCCTATCATTACTCTTGGCTCAAATGCAATGCTTTTGTGCTCCATCAGAGCTTGGTCTAGCAGATTTAAAATAAAATAATGCAAAAAGTACTTGCTTAAAGTGTTGTTTCTCTGACTTTTTCGATAGCTGGGTGGCCATTTGTCAGTAGGAGGCAGTGGGAATAATAATTTGGTTTGTTGGGAGCACATCATTTATAAAATGTTTTAAATTAGAAACACATCCAGGGATTTGGATGGACATGATTACAAATTAAAATGCATGTAAAAATATTACCCCAAAGGACATGCTTCTCATTTGTATTGAGACCGGTTTTGTTCTCTAACAGGCAAGTCAAGACAAGGTTTTAAATTCTGGAATTACCTCATTGGCTCTGCAGCACATGAAATGGGAGAGGCAGCAGTACCAATGCTGTACTTGGCTAATAAGCTATAGGAATAATTAGCAGATTCTTGACTGAAAAGAAAAGTTATGATCCTACACACCAGCCTCTGTATTCCTAATTCTGTCAGCAGGTCACGGCCTTATGTCAGCAACAAGCAACAAAGCCTGTGCTTTCTTGATATACCTACCAGAAAAGAAAGATGTCGGGAAGCAAACTTCATATGAGTTTCCTACAGTCTTTTTTTTTTTTTTTTTTTTTTTTTTTTTTTTTTTTCAGCTTCTTCAAGACAACTGAGTCACAGTCTTTGGATGGATGGGAGTGACAATCCCATCCTGCTTCCCTACAACACCCGCTTCTGCACCACCAGTGCTGCCAGTGCCGACAGTCCAAACCATGCTTGATAGATCAGGTGTTTTGCAGCTGCTTCTTCAGCCATCTGGCAAAATCTTGCTCATTAAGAGGCACAGATCCCACCTTTGCCATCACATACACTGTGCCCTTCTCAGGCATCCTGCTGTCACACCTGTGGGTACAGGTCTGGGGTGGAAAGCGAGTATAAATTACTAATGTAAACCTGCATTTTTAATCAGCTGAGTGCCCATTCAGTTAACACCCTCCTTTAAATATTGCCTTCCATGTTCTTTAAAGAAAACATCTTGAGGTTTGTTCTGAAACAGTATTTTGATAGCCACTCTGCTGAAATGAAATTACAAATGCACATATATATACACACATTCATTTTCTTCTTTTTTCTTTGTCAGAGTAAACAAATCAAAGCCCCAGGTCTACCTACAACTTTCATTTCTGCAGTGCAGCTGGCAAAGAAAAGAACAAATAAGGCTGCCCCTTTCAGTTATTTGTACACTTTTTAGATGACCTCCCACGTGTAATTTAAAATATTCATTAAAATTACCATGACATTTTCCTATTCATTTATTAAACCCCGGGAGACCATTACAATTTCTAGCCATTCAAACAGAAAGTCACACCATTTCTCACACATTCCAAATGGAGCCAAAAAGATGCTGGCAATCCATCAACTACAGAGCAAGCCTGCGAGCATATTTCCTCCAAAATGTGTTTTCCTTACATTAAAATGGTGTGGAGATTTCTAATTCTTGCAGAGAAACAAAAACAGGCTGTAAAAATCCAGCAACTCAGTAATATTTCAGCATTATGATCAGAGTCAAAAAGAAAATTCAAAAGGCTGGGCACCTTTCCACATAAATGAATGCACCGAGTGCGGTCTGCAGGGATAGTACACAAGGATCTGAAGAAAGGAAACTAAGGAACGGCAACAGCACCTGCTGTTTAAGGTACCCAGATGTTAAACAGTTGGAAGGAGTAACCAAATCCTGTACCAAGTAATCATTTTCAAAGACCATTGAGAAATGGAACAGAATTACTGTACACACAAAAGGCACCGGTCTGGCATCAACAACAGAACTGTAAAAAGGCAATGGGTGAATACTTATTTTTCAGTGAAACACAGGCAAATACAAAGCAAATATCAAAATACTATCATCAACTGGTGGGTGAGAGGGAGAGTTACAAAACACAGGAGAAGCCAGAAAACAAGGGCTGCACAACTAGCACACCGAGAGGCTGTAAATCCAGAAATATGTTTTGACTCCACCATGCAAGACAGCAAGGAGGGTGTGAAAGGTTTCTTCAAGCATCACAGATGCCTCAAGGCTTTGTCAAAAGCTTGGGAGGAACTTTGCCTTTTATCAAAGATTTTTTTCTCTTCCACTTTTCCTGCTCAACAATACTAGTGCCAGTAAAGAGGAGAAAGGAACAAGTGTTAGTGGATACAGTATGTCCGTATCCATGCAAGGACAATAATACTGTTCAGCAATCTTGCTGGCAAAACAGCCCAGAATGGAACATGGTGAGTAAAAGGTATCATCTTTCTTACTCTTAAATGTGACCTTTCCACATCTCAGCTAAAGCAGCAAAGCAGGACACTGTGAAGGGTATGTCCTGTGCATTTCTGTACTGCGTACTCATTCCTGCCTTTTGCTTTACTACTTACTGGGGAGTGGTTTTCTTAGGGTCTTGTTGCAGATGTAGCCCACTGAAAAGAAGAATTACCAATGACTTTTGCCTGCCTGCACCCAAGCTTCCCTTCATCTTTTGGCTTTGGCTGGGAAGGATTTTGTAGCTTAAGAAGCCACTCTTCAGGTCACATGCAAAGGCCACTTGCGCAGAGGGACAGAAGCAGTCATAAGCAGAGTTTAAAGCACTTTTCTTACTGAAGAGCTCAGGAGTCTTCAGGTCAGCTGGAACATCAGCACGAGTCAGACCCCAGGAAACGTGTATTTGAGTGCTAGGACTTGTCTGCACATTGCCAGCAGCAGTAAGATGATGCTCTTAGACAGCAGAAAATACAGAGACTGTCAGATAGAATATGTGCTGCATTTATTGAAACCTCAGTATTTAGAACACAAAAACCTCTTAAAATCACTAAGGTGCCTCAAAACTTCTTCATAAACCAGCAGAAGAATAGAGTACTTTGTTCCCAACATTATGGATGGAAAAACCTCCCAGAACAAAGTCCCAGACCTTATCACAATTGCTTCCTCAAAGGAAGTGAGGCTAAACAGTGCCCAAGGCTAATCGAAGTCTGCTTGGAAACCTTGTCTCTTGTTGCTCTAGGTATCAAAATAGGAAGTAAACAGCTTAGAAACAGTGCTGAGAATGGTTTGGAGGAAGTACGGTTTCCTCTCCCTGCACTTGCTAAGTTCACTTATCTTTTTGTTCTCTCAGCATCCCCCCTTCACTCACTGCAGACAGCAAATGCTGCAGAGGCCTTGCAGAAATGACCTAGAAAAATAGTTTATGCAAAAAAAATCTATCACCAGCTCATGCATGGCTCTGAGAAACCTTGCAATACTCTGCCTGAGAACAAGAGCTTGGAGAGCGCTGCTTTAGTGGGGATAACTATACGTCACATCCCTCAGACCCTCCCCATTCAAGGCCCAAGATCTTTGCCAAAGATACCTCTCAAGCAGGAGGTGATCTTACACTTTGCTGAAGATGCAACCTGTGTCTGATTTTCACCCTATTTATATACATACGGTTGCAATGGCTAAAACTCTTTGAAGTACATTATAGGCATCACTTAATGGGAAAATGTTGTATTTCCTTAGTTTTCTTTGGATTTTCATTGGATTTGGAAAAAAACAATCCCCGATCTGCCTGATCTGCTAACTGGAGAGATATGATATACCAGAGATAACCAGAGATATGATGATCTTTTCATCAGAGCTAGAGACTTTTATGAAAGACTTGACAACAGTAGGCCTACTACTGAGAAAGAATGAAGGGCTATACAAGTCGCCAAGGCATTGACCCTACATGTGGAGGCCAAACCAGAGCTGACACCACAGTGTCACTGGTCCCAGAGTTCAAGTGACGCAAGTTTTTACTAGTGCATTAGGGATTTTGGGGTGGGTTTTTGGTTAGGATAAGGAGCAAATACATTATTTTTAAATTCACTGGTCTGATGAAATTCACATTAAGTAGAGAGGTGGTTCAGCTGCAGAACTGCTAACAGCTCTCACGTGATGAAAGTGCCTGATGGACAGAAGGAGTTCCCAAAAACTGGAAAAAGCAGAAATGCAGTAGTTTAACAGGGAGAAAAAGGAGAAAAAGGAGAAAAGAGAACCCAGTCAGTTCATTCCAGTTACTACAAAAATACAAGGACAAATAAACAACTGTCTCCAAGATAAATAGGCAATAAATTATGGGCAACATGGAATTGTTGAGAACAAATCACATGAAACCACTCCAGTTTTCTTTATGACAATAACAGGCATTGTGGGCGGAGAGAAGCCGCAAATGTCATTTATATTAATTTACACAGAACAGTGTCAAAACCCTTACTAGGCTTTCTCAGAAGTTAACTAACATTTTCTAGATGAATCAATGATGAAGTGGGTGCTAAACTGGTAGAA
Source organism: Aptenodytes forsteri (assembly GCF_000699145.1). Lineage (NCBI taxonomy): Eukaryota > Metazoa > Chordata > Aves > Sphenisciformes > Spheniscidae > Aptenodytes > Aptenodytes forsteri. The sequence goes on from NW_008795938.1 coordinate 3,275,690, forward strand.
ACCAGACCAGGTAGGTCTCGGTTTTTCACTGCAAGGAAGAATCAAGCAGGACTCCTGGCCAATATGCCCTAAGTAGGAACGGATTTGACATTTCATGAGTGATTTGACCAGTGGGATATAAAACATCATTGTTATTAAATTGCCACTGGCTTGAAGGAGTAGTGGGACAAGCTGACTTAGAGCCCTAAGGAATTCCCATAGGTAAGAGCAACCGATCACACAAAGAAAGGAAAAAGAGGTGGCTTGTCCAGAGAAAAAGAAAAGCAGCTCAAACATCGTAATTACCTTCAAATACATGAAATGTAAATGCAAAGCGGAAGGACAGAGCCTGTTCCCCAGGCCTGTCTGCCCTCTAGAACATGAATTCAGAGCACTAAATTTCAGTACAGGAGATGCCAGCTAAGGCTTTAGGAGGACTAGGTTAGAGGAGCATCTGTGGGCAACTGATACTGCTTGGGGCTCGGGGCTAGAACAACACTCATTTCCCTCCTAGCTCAGTATTCCCCCTAATTTTAGTTGCAATGGAATACTTCTGTAAGCTATAAAAAAAGAAGGTAAAACCTGAGGTTAATATGTAGAAGATCTACAGATGTTTGGCTTGGACTATTACCATCTGGAGGTTGACTAGTTAAATGAGCGGTAAACATTTTTTAATTTCATTTCAAATTTTAATTCAAGATCAGTTTTTCACAGTGAACTATGCAAACATTTGTGAATGACTATTCCAATACAAAATTACCTATATTGCAAAAAAGAGAAATTTCTGGATTGCAAGGTGGCCCAGACCTTACATGTGAGTAGTTCTATGACATTTCACAAAGGCATTTCCTCCTTTTCACATCCCACCACTTTTTGCTTTCAGTATCAAGTGAGAAGATATTTAATATTTAAAATGAAAATTAAGACACTCAGAAAAACTGAGTTGATGACACAAAACCTTATTCTTATTTGTTGTTTCATTTTCTTCAAAAAGTCATTACTTCAATCCTTCATATGTGCTAAACGTGGAATTTTAGTCGTTTCAATATTTTAGAAAATCTGATTAAGATTTTGCAAACATTTGTATTAGCTTTTCTTCATCAGTGCACTCACAGATTTTAAGGTCAAATTTAACACTGGAAACCATTTGAGAATTACAGAGTTTTTTATACCCAAGCACTCAATGAGTAAGCAAACAAAATCCTTTTAAAAAGAGAGAAATGAGAGCTACAACCATCACAATTTCTGGGTCTGGGAAGGATCATCATGTTGGTTCATTTTTTAAGGAATCAAACTAAAATAGGTCAAATCATACAAGGAATAATTTAGGGGGAAAATGGAAGAAAATTTTCAGAATACCAGGCCTTTGAGAAAGTCCTGGCATATTAACAAGGCAGAGGCTGATGAGAGTTCAATAACGAAATAAACCCATGTTAGCAAAATGATATATTTCCCACACACAGACTGAATCTCTAAAGACCTGCCGGAAACAAAAGCTGGTTATTTGTGAGAGGGACACACTCATATTCGTGTCCAGATTCAGTTAGGAACTAGGGCATGGTAAGTACCCAGAAAACACTCCCATGAGCCTGGAGTTTTCTGTCCAGCAGACATGAAAGGTGAGAAATTGATTTTTGCTGGGGGGAAATGGTGGAACAAATCTTTGTTTTTCCTGAACACGTAGCTGCCCTTCTCCAGGCATGACCATGTCCGAAAGAGGAGAAAGAAGCATCCTACGGGCAAAGAGGCCTCATAAGCAGGAGATTTAATAACAAGCATGAAGAGAAGTGTTTTCCTCTCTCTCTTGTTCTCAAAAAAGCTTCAAATGGTCTTGGTTTCATCCCACTGTAGAAAAGAAATATGTTGAAATATTTAAAAATAAAAGGGTTGCGGGACGGAAAAACAGTTCGCTGCCAAGCTTTAATTTCAAGTCCATTGAGTCAAGCCATTCTGACCTCACTGTTTAAGTTTCGGATTTACTTGGCCAGCCTCTGGGCTTTTGGCGGGAATTACTTACCCTGTGCAAGCAGCACTCTGCAAAGCCTCCCCCCAGAATTGGCAATGGCAGTATCACACTGGGAACCTGACTTTGATCTGGGTCAGTGCTCACTGTCAGCAGGAAGTTTGAGTGTGAATACAAGAAGTTCTTCAAAAATACTCTTTTCTCGCAGTCTAAGCCCATGGTGAATACTGTCCTCTCCTCCCTAGGCTCTGTGGTCGCCCTGTTAGAGCTTATCTTGCAGTTCTTTTATATGCAAGGGAAGTTCTTAAAGCAATGTATTTACTGCTGTGAAAGTCACAAATATTGTGCTGGGAATCCACGCATCATTTCAGTGTTTCAGCTGAATAACAATTTTCACCATGCTTTTCTGATAATAAGGTAACTTTTACAACAGAATGGAAGTTTCCCTAGGGCAAAGTAAAACAAGTTATACTTGTATTATGTAAAGTGTTTTGTGATGTGACAAAAAATATATATACACTTTTTTAAAAGGAGAGAAAAAACTCTTTTAGTTCATGTTTGGAAGTTTGGATTAAGTGCCAAGCTTTGATTGAAAGGAGAGCTTAATTTGAACACCTGAACCAACAACGGATATTTCAAAATCCATCCATACATATTGCATTGCTTTTATTTGAAAGTTCAGAAAATAATGGTGGTAAGAATTTAAGTAGCATGTTAAATCTTCAGCCAGTCTTTCCACTCAATATATTTGTTAAAATAATGTGCTGAGGCAGCAGGAATTTATTATTGGGCTTTTTCACACAAGACACACCTTGAATTTTTCCATTATAAATCTTTTAACAGATGCATAAAGTGGTAAAGTGCTTCACAGAAAAAGCTTCATATATGATGTGAGTTCAAACAGCAACATAATGAAGATATGAAATATCAACTATTGAACTATATCTTAATTAGTTTCAGATTTTCAGTCTAACATTTTTGGGTGTTTTTGACATCAACAACCCTATAAAATAAAACCTGCAACAGACTTCAGACTATGGAGGAAAGTCAGTTATCATTAGCATATATTTGGAGTAAATTTCTGGTTTGAATTTTAAAAAAATAGCTGGTTTAAGTATCACTTTTACAAATTCAAAACACTGGTACACTAAGGATTTGGCTTACATCATTTTGAGCTAATGTCCTTGTGTTTACTGACAAACTGACTGAAGTGGTGTCCCACAGAAATCTCTATTACTGTGTCACAAGAAGTAATTAAAAATGCTGATTTTTGTCTGGACAGATGAAGTCAGATGACAATATAGAGAGCCTGCAAACCCAATGCCTTACCAGGATACACAGTGCCTTTGGTTTTGGAAATGTGCATACAAAATGCCAGAACAAATGTACAGGAATCAGACACTCATGCTGCAAATACACATGTACTGTGGGTGCTGCACCAGGCAGCACTGGCATAGCTTGCAGGTTTGGATATCACTGCTGGCACGGGAGCTGCTGGCATGGATTAGATCAGATTTCCTCTTTTCCTCTTTTCCCTGTTTGCTGCAGCACCGTACATCGGCTTCTTGCTCATGGGCCCCTTGCCTGCACCCACACTAAGTCCTCCCTGCCACCTTCTTTACAGAGACAAACCTTTCCTGATGACCATCCATATCAACTTTGGCTTAAAGAAGATAACATTATGTTACACTAAGAAACAGCTAAGCTGTAATGAGATTACATTAAAATTAAAAAATGTAAGTTTTCTGGTTTTTTCAGCGTGAGAATTAGTTCTTTGCTTACTTATTTATAATCCTGCCTTTCCTCCAGAAGCATCCTATCATTCATTCTTGGACAAAGTACATATAATAATATGTCACTAACTCAGCGCCTACACAGATCAGCTTCCAGGATCAAATCTCAAAAAGGCAGACCCCCGCAAAGCTTGTAAGATTCCAGTAATAAGTCCTGGCTTTTAAGATACGCCTGATGGCTTTTGTCTTCATCTCGTAAGTAAGGGTTATAAGAGAGTATGCAAGCTGTTCATAAGGATACTGAAACAGAAGTCATTGTACACTGAGATCAAACAGCTGTTGAGTCAGTAAAGCTAAAAGTAACCCACAATCTTATAACACGGTTTGCAATTTTCAGAGCCGATTGTATTGCACCTAGTTAGCTGGGCTGCGTGTGGTAAGTCATCATATTTCATCAAATTTCCAACACAGCCTCTTGGGCAGTGAAAGAATTGCTGGCTAAAAACTGATATTAAGAAATTAAAGTCCTATAGTGTTTTGCATCATACTGAAAGAGTTATTTTTGTGGAAAGAATAGAAAGAACCTTTGATAAGGAAATAAGCTACACAGGCAGCAAAAAATGTGAGTTTCACTAATTATGTCACTATTATAGTGTGCTTCTGGAAACAAACCACATCTTTTTTTCCTAGCAGGCTACATATTGTTGGGCAGAATCCACCGCCTGTGGGCAAACTGGAAACATTCCTGCCAGTTCAGGGCACAGTTTGCCATTTCATTTAACTTACTATTTGGAAAAGAGAAACCAAGTGTAAGAAATGCAGAACAATGCCTGCACTCAAACAAGATTAACCTTGCTCATTTTTGTGTTTTAACCTTGTCAAAGAATCTCTGCCAGAGCAATTAAAGTTTTGGTGAGGACTCCAGTTCTAGGAGGTGTTTAGATGACTTGAACAACTCCTGGAGCGTTTTGTAACAACAGTAATTAGGCAGTGAGCTCAGACTGTGTGAAAACAAAACAAAATTGTTGCTGCATCACTGCTGTTAAAAATCCCCAAGATGTAAATCTTGTGGAAAGTTTCATCGATCACATGAATTTAAGTAATCATTTGAAATAGAAGATCTGGTAGCACTGAGAGAGCAGATTAAGCTTTTATAGGCTGCTCAGTGAAGAACTGGAATCTCATCAAGCATGGGAAGAAAGGGTACGCTAGAATGCAGGTACATCCACAATGACTGGAAACCTGGAAATGTGATAAATGTTTGATCTGGCTTATCATCTTAGAAAACCAGTGGAAGGACAAATGCAAGAGGTCTTTACTGAATCATTGGATAATACTAGAGAAGAAAATTTGTGGCAGGAAAATGGTTGTGTCTACAACAAATACTGAAACTGCATGAATGAAAACTGGTGCCTTTTTTTGCAGTTAGATTTAAATATCAGTGTGCTTTGTGGAGGAGAAGAAATAGGCCTGCAAATATATGTTTTACTATCGTCAAAATGTGTACACTGCACAAAGCATGGCAGATAGGTTGCGAGTCCAACAGATAGTCTGCAAACACTGAACGAAGAACCAGGAGGTCTAGAAGAGTGCACAGCTACTTGATTAAATGGTCTGGGCAGATTAAATGCCTAAAATATGAGCATTTTCTGGCACAGCAAACACAGTCAAAGAGGCTGATTTTTATAGCCAGTTTGTGCTAATGCCTGTCACAGGTCAGCTTTTAGCCACCGTGCAAGACTTGCTTGGGAATCAGTAACAGCTGCACTTACATTGTCCCCAGTGAACTGCTTCCCCTTTCTCAGAAGCTACACAAATTTGGCCTTTTCTTAAAATTGCTCTCAAGCTGGAAGCCCACATCCTAGTTTCAAAAAACATGACTTGCTTCTTAGGAATGTAAATCACTGTGCGTCCTGATCTTTGAGAAACATAGGTCAGCCCAAGGAGTGGGAGAATGATCCTCCTTGTTCTGCACCACACCGAGGGCCAGGGGGTGGGTGACCTCCACCCCCACGAGCAGAGAGCGCCCAGACAAAGGAGCGGGGTGGCAAACGAGGGCAGGTCATTTTGAATTGAATGTGTTTCATTTACACGTAGTGAGGGCATGCCCTCCACCAGGCTGCTGCAGGGGGAGGATGCTGAGACTACTGATAGAACATTTCAGGGCCTTTCAAAGGAGAGCATTTAAGGGCTCTCTTAAGGGCTTTTTTTGCTCTTTTATTTCATATACACAGGCACCATACGTGCAAAGGCCTGGCTTGCTGAAAACTCCTGGGGGAGGCAGCAACTTTACACAAAGGGGGAAGCAGAGCCTCTCCTGAAACTGTTTTAAAAGGTTTTATCAAAGGTTTTAACCTACTGATGCAAACAGATTATTACAGCACTAAAACAAATAGCATATCACAGAAGTAGGGTAGCTAGCAGTGTGGTACACATCAGGAAAGGACGGTGTTGCTCTGAAACCACAGCAATACGTATCGGCCCCTGTGGATCTGTCTCAAACCAATTGTTATGCAAGTGCTGCCATGGGAGGGCTCAGGGAAGTCAGATATATTCTCATCACCTTGCAAGCAGCGAGCCCTGAGATATATTCTCATCACCTTGCAAGCAGCGCTAGGGAAGATCCCGAGGAGATTTGGTTCCCAGAGACAGACATTAGAAATGTGAAGATGAATAAGGCGCACTTGCTGACAAGGCGATCCACAAGCACTTGGCTGCCTACTTTTCTCCCTACCACAATCTTTCCTTTTCTTCTCTAGGCAGAAACCTCCAATTCTCTTCAGTTCTGGCCTGCTTGCCTGCACCTAGATGCAAAGTATTCGTTGGGCGTGTGGGGGGCAGATACAGAGGCAAATCAGGCAGTATTTCCTAATCTCACCCAGGCACAGACTTATCCCATATTACTGTGAGCTCTTTAAAGTGAAATCTGTACTGGGACAGCATATCTAGGGGCAACAGAATATTTCACAGAGTTGCTGGGCATCTCATAATGTTCAAATTGCCAAATCAAAATTTAAAAGTTCATAACCAGTAAAAATTATATTAAATTAAATAATTGTCACTGGACAAGTTGAAGGAAAACATAAGCAAACAGTGGAGTTACCAACAGTTACTCTAAAACAAAATTCACATTCCCACTTAGCTATTTCATACATTTGGGGATTGCCGAATGACTTATTTACTTTTCCTAGACAGCACTTACTGATTCTAACAAAGCCAGTAAAACATGGACTGAGTTATGCAGCCTAACAAAAGGAAACAAGTGAATAATGAGTTGAAAAATATTTGATTATGTATAACTGTACTATTCATATTTTGGCAATGAGTACCAGTCAGCAATATCAGAGTGTCTTCAACAATGACAGTAAATAGTAGTCAGCTGCTTAGAGCCCAAAATTTAAACCAGGTATTTGTGAATCAACTGAATTAGACTAATCATAAAGTCAATTATCATTACTACTAACATGCTTAACTCCAGAAGTAAATGTGATTATGAAATTTTGCCAAAGGGCTACATGGCATTTCAAGTAAAATTCAATTCCACTACAGCAAACTAAGATGCAACTTCATATTCAGATCTCTTAGACTAAAGAAAAGACTCAAATGCATAATTAGCTATGATGGTAATTGCTTAAAATCTCAACATTACACCACGTTAAACAACTAGCAATAGCTTTTAGTGCTGCCTCAAGGAAATCCTGTTCTAGGGATTAAAACACTAGGATTAAAAAGATAATGTCACTGCTCAAGGCTGTAGAGTATTCCTATTTACCGGTGTAGCTGAACAATTTTACATTATAAAAGTTAGAATAAAATAACTCCATCCAAAGAGATCAGTACAATAACATTACAAAATGAGACAGAGATAGTGTTGCTCACACTAGATTTGCGGCACACACAAAATGGTTTTGTTGGACAAAGGTTGGAATTTTAATTTTTTCAGTATTCTGAAAAGCTTATTTTTTTCCCATCAAGAGCATATATGCATTTCTTTTGAAACTCAGGGTATTCCTGGTGGAATCTGAAGCAAGAAGTGTTGATTTCTCTGATTTCTCTGATTTCTCTGCCACTGAGCCAGCTGGGTGGACTCCATCCACATGCCAGCTCTCTGAGCTGTCTATGGGGGTTGGTCAGAAGAAGAGTAGGGAAGCTTTTGGAGAAGGAGAGGTTCCTGGTCACTCTGATCTTCAGAAAAGCTGATTCTTTCCCAGAATTATTGACAGTTTAAAGGATTCTTTGGAGAAGCACAATCTTTCGCTGGGGAGTTCATTCCTTGCTCCACAGTCTGCCTGAGAAGAAACTTCGGTTTTAGCTGATACCTGGCTGCTCAAGCCAAGCTCAAGCTTTTACCATGTCCCATTTCTCAGATTCCAGCTTTTTTGAAATCTGAAGGTTAACAAAAATGGATCATGAGAGAGAACCTGCCGCTGTAGATGCTGCCCAGAAGCAGATGTCTTCTCCTTACATTTGAGTTCTTCTGTCTTCCCTTCACACGTATGAAGACTGTATTCCTTTTTTGTTTAACAAACCTCATGTTCATTTTTAAGCATCTTAACTATAATTAGTATACCCTAAATAGACTGAAAATTCTGCTTGAAAAGTCTAACAGCCTGGCAAATTTTGAACATATGATGCAAATGAGTATGGTTTCTGACTAGCAGCATCTTCTGTGGTTGCTTCTCTCAAGAGAGAAAAGGCATATTTTGATACAATTTTTTGCATTAGTAGCTGTATAATAACTCCCAAGCAGCAAAAATATCACATAGAGACAATAGCTGTAAAAAAGTTAGCTATGCATTTATTTGGAGTTTCAAGCTTTCTTGCAGGAAATAACTGCAGTTTTCACTGTTTTAGAGAAACTGTTCACTCTTAAGTTTCTGAATGAAAAGAAACTCTTAGTGTGTGCATGGCTGATTAAAAATCTGATTTTTTTTTTTGGGGGGGGGGGGGGGGGGGTTTCTTTAAAGTCCTTAGGAAACATTACAAATGATAAACATGGCACCAAACTTGCTGATTTCTAAGTAAGGAAAATTCTCAAATACTAAGCTTCAGTATTTCAGCAATAATAATAAATTCCTGATTGCAGCCTTCCTAAGAGAGTCATAAGTATTTTTTTGTCAGTGTGCAGTTCTACCATTTGCAACATGATGCAACATTCATGGCAGTATCAAAAGTTCAAATCATAGTATCCTGCCAGGAAGCTTTAAAGCAGATCTTGGACTGCACTAAGGTATCCATTTGTATTAAACATAAGATCAATAGTTTCCCTGTTCACTACTATTTACTAACCTGATTTTCTGGATGACACAACAGAAGATACAATTTACAGAACATAACTGTAGTCACAGAAAAGAAAGCAGAAACGAATGGCAGTGTTGCTTGTTTGTTTTTGTTCAAACTGTTTTATGGTTAAAGCAAGCAAGGACGTCCCTGCATGCCCAGGGACCAGATTGGTGGGGAGAGGATGTAGCCACAACACTGAAGCCCAGCAAGGAGATTGTAACATTAATTCCCAGTGCTCTGTGTATGCCTTCACAGCTATGACTAGTTGTCAAAAAGCAGCATGTAATCCTGGCAGAAATGCTTTGTACGTTGAGTTCCTCATTTAAAACTAAAGAAAAATATGCTGAGAATATTTATGCATTTGATGCTATGGCAGTATTCATGAATTGGCTTCTACATGAGATATCAGGTTCCTTCAAAAACACAGAACCCTCTTCTTCATATATAACCCCCAGATATTACAAGGCTGATATATTAACTAATTCCCATCAGTTGTAAATCACTGTGTAAAATATGCCATAAAACTTACTGAGTCATAGGTGCCACTCCTCCCTTCAAATCAAATACAAGTTAGGCATGAACTTGAGTTTAAATGTTTGATTTCAGATTTTTTTATTGTTCTGAGAGTTAATGTTTTCTAAACAAGGAATTTCAAAGAAATCAGTAAAGTATGTTGTGAAAGAAGATCAGAAATGTACAATCAAGTGTGAAGACTGGGATAGAATAATTTTAATGAAAATCATGCTTTTCTGTCATTGTTTCTCACAGGACAAACTGAAAGGACATAAAAATTAATCGTCTTTCTCAAAATTAAGCAATGAAACTTCCTAGGGGAATCTTCAGTGGAAGAATATCCAAGCAGAAAAGCCGAGTGTATTTGGGGTTCTCTAACCATATAGGAAGCTGTCACATAAAGTTTTATGAGCCTTTTTTGAGACTTTATAATAAGTCTTTGCTAAATGTATTGGAGATAATCTGAACACTTGAAAGTGTTTTCTAAGTACCGTGAACATCAGTGCCCTCCATGCTAGCATGAGTTTTATAGAAATACGTGTAAATGGGACTATGATCCTCTTCAGCACTGTGCATATTTTTTTCAGAATCTAATTATGGGTAAGTAACCTCTTCATAGAAAGACTGACTTCCATGTTGTGAAGGAAAAGCGTAGAAGCTCTTGCAATTTACAAAGCTGGATACTTAGTGAAGTTTCTCTGCTCTTGGTGGAACAAATAGGAATTCCTGCAGTCTTACAGCTCCTTCCTCCCAAGTTTGTTTGTTATCTCTTGCTAAACTCAGTCCTTGACAAGATTTGAAACAGATTAAAATCATGCCTCTCAGTTTGTGGTCTCTCAGAAGGTTAGAAGTTCATGAGTTCATTTTTCCTCAATGTTAAAAATATGCCAGAAGAAAAAAAAAAAGAGAGAGAATACAAAGCTTTCTGACACCTTTCAGGTCAAAAACAAACAAACAAAAATAAAAACAAAGAGAGCACAAACATGTTCATTATTGAGATGGAGGCCTCTAAGTCTGTCAAACCTGTGGCTATTTAAAGATCTTCTACATCTTGTTTCTATGTTTTTCCCTGCTTGACCTTCTCCATGCCATGGCTAGATAGGGAAAAAATAGTCAAGTGCAAGGAAAAGACCCTTTAATTAGCCATTGCCCTTTGCAAATGGGGTCACCAAAGCGATGAGCTTACTCAGCATCCACCAGTAAAATCTTTTGGTAAGAAGTCAAGCCATAACCACACAGCAGGCTCCCTCTTCCCTTCTTTGAGTTTCTAGCCCGAACCACATCTCTCCCACAGGGACAGCAACCTCCAAGAGTGCTATCCCAACAGGGTCAATCCTGAGTCACCCTCCAGCCTGCAGGTCCCTGGGACAGCCTTAGCATTGGGTACAGTGAATAATAAAAGACAAGGAGGGAAGTTCACACTGGCTGTGTCTATACTAGGGAGTGGTCTGGCAAAGTGAAGGAGCTGGGGCTGAGGACCCAATATTTGCACTATATACTCTTTAGGGTGTGTTTACTTAGTACTAGCTCTGGTCTGGTCCCAGGGACCAAATGCCCACTTATACCTGCATCTCACCTGAGGCTCTTGCAGCTTAGTATCACCTAAAAGGAGCCCAGTTCATACACTCCAAGACTGCTCCATGATGCAAACCAAAGCACAGTAAGTGGGGACAAACTGGAAATTTTCTTCAAAAGCAGTCTCCTGGTCCGCATGTCATGACTAGAGATCAGGGTCAACCTCTCCCAACAAGTACTTCCACTGTCCTGGGGCAGCTGTTCCTGGAGGGCGCTCTCACCTTCTAACCTCTGTCTTAATCCACACAAGTACTAGTAATATAGCAGGAGGAGACTGACTGACCCCAAGGCACCTCATTAATTTTTTTATGTTCCTCATGGACTTTGCTTCTCTCATCCCACTGAGAAATCAAAGCCCAAGGGCTGGTTATGCAGAAAAATATTTTCAAACCATTTTTCTTTATGCACGAGGGAGAGGTAGGGATCAGCATTGGGCAGGCAGTTTATTTACTGCATATTGTGGTATCCCCTCCACTTAGTGTGAAGTATTTTCCATGTGAAGGAGAGAGGAAAGCAGTACTTCTCTTTGCTTGTGAAGCCAGCATCTTACAGCAAGCAGCAGATGCTCTCAGTACATCTCTTGGGGTTCTCTGTGTAAAAAATAAACTCATGGCAATGATTTACACCACTTTCACACTTCCATCTTTCATTTTCAGCATTTCATTAGGTATTGGTATTGCATACTCTTGGTGACCACTATCTGTAGCCACAGTGGGATGAGAGCAAGACCCTGCGATGCCATGGCAGGTCCAGAGGGGACGGAAGGGGCAGGAACTGCAGCATTACACAATTATACTTCTTATATATGCACAGTGCCCAAACCACATCATCCTTCAAAAGAGAGTGACTTTCTAGGGGGAGGGTAAACAAAGATATGGTCTTTAAAGGAAACTAATTTACTTCACAAACATTTTCAAGCCTTAAAAGAAGACCGCCCTCCAGCCTTTGGGCAGAAGTCTGACTCCTGCAAAACAGCAAAACAGCTGAAATGCATTTCACTGAAAGTAAACAGAACCGCAAACCTAAGCATTTAAAATAAATTTTGAGAGCATAAAATAAACCTTTGCCGGCAATCCAGTGCCTATTTCAATGACAGTCTTGGGCTGCTGTTATTTTAATGAGAAAGTTTTCACAATATATAGTGATATAATCCATACTCTGCAAAAAGCTTTGCTTTGATTAGGAACTCTGAGCCTCTCCATGCTGAAGGAAGGAAAAAAAAGGTTGTGTTATGCTTCAACAGAGGAGATAAGCAGAGGAAGAGTTCCTGGCCCAGAGAATTTGCTCTTTTTTAGCACAGGGTGCACACACTGTACAGGATAACCCTCCTTTCCTTCTGAAATACCTTGGTGACTTGAATGGAAATGCCCTTCTTTCCCCCAGGGACAATCCTGATACCATTTTCTTATGCATGATCTTTGATATTTCAGTGCGATTCCTAGAAATCTCCCAGCTGCCTGCAGTATGCTTCTCCTTTAGGAGTTATTCTCCTCCAGGAGCAACACATCTTCCTTAACCATCCAGCTTGAAAACATTTAAGCCCTGTTCCTGCACTCACACCTCCTTCCCCTGTTTTCCTCCTCTTGCAACTACAGACGCTGTGCAACGTGTCTGGAGCTATACTGGTGTTCCCCGACAGACTGACCCTCTGCATATGGCATGAGAGCTCCATGGTGAAAATGGGGAACAAGTTCAATTCTCTTGAGGTAGGAAATGTGAAATTCACTGTGACTCATACTGCTTCTTTGGCATCAAATCCAGCTATTACAAACCGCTCTGGAGCAAATGACCAAAGTGTTGGCAAAAGCAGTCCCTGCATGCAGTGGACAATTACCCACGGAGCTATAGCCAATACCCCTTCATATTCCCATTCCTTTCCCAACATGTTCAGCCCCAGCATCAACCTGAGAAACATGTTTACCCATTCCTTTTCACTCCCAAGGAAATCCAGGGTGGCGGTGATCACCTGCACACAAAACTTTCAGGTTCAAAATGAGGAAAGGTACAACAGCAAAGCACATTCTACCTTACATTCCTGTTGGAGCTTAAAAAACAGTTGCTTAGAAGTACTACTAAATGCTGTTATTCAATCTGCATGTAAAGTAAAAATACAAAAAAAGCAATGACTGCTCCACTATCCCTCTCCACAGGTCCTTATCCACTACTATTGTATCAGGCCAGTGTCTCTTCAGCAGGCTCATATAATTCCCTTTTGTTTGGTTCCTCAGAGTTGGGTTCAGTCTATCCACTTTCCTCCATTGCCCAGGGCAAGGTTTTCTTGCCTATTGTAGAAAAAACTGTGAAATACACATTTGCACAATATATGCAGAAAAAACCCCCACAGGATGTGTTTCCTGTGTTTCATTGCAAGGTTTCACTGACAACTTTTTCACAAAAACATGCCGGCCAGCCATTTTCCATCTTGTGGTTTCATTCATGGGTGCTGAGAGTAGGTCCAGACCTTCAAAATGTGTTCTGGTATTTTAGTGTCCATGCCCAGCCGTGCTTAAGGTTTTCCCCATTACAGCTCCATCTTTTGTGGTGCTGGTCACCCCACCACCAGCAAACACACAGCTCTTACACCATATAGGCCCTGCAACAAGAAAGGCAGCTTCATAGCCATTTTTCCTCCATGCTCTTCCTTTTAGCTCTTTGATGAGGTTTAAGGAGATGGAGGGAAAGGTGAGCACCTCAGTGAAGGTGATAGATTACTGCTCAGGTTGGGGGAAGTTTTGTTTTGTTGAGTTTTTTTAACATGATCAGCACTGGTGGCAACTGAAAGAGGGACTGAGAGGCAAAATGTTATTTGAACAAAAAATAAATGGCTTATGTACAAAACAGAGATAGCATTTCATGGAGCTGTCGGAATGGCACAGCAAAGCAGAACTGTAAGTTAAACATCTGTGGATTCTTTCTCAGGCTGGTTACTCCTGAAAGCAATAAACAAAGATTTGGTCAATACCCAAAAATAACTTCACAAAGTTTTGTTGCCGCATTTTCAAAATGGGGGAATCTCTGCACGGGCTGATCAGACAAAGAGAGACCTTGCCTTTCTTCCAACCCAGTATAAAAAAAAAGAAAAACATAATGAGAGGCAAAGATTTTTAACTAATAAAGTCTACATGCACATTTATCCCTTTACTTCTCTGAGGACGTCATAGTGATTTTATGATGCTGCTAAGGAGAACCTTTGGCTTGTATTGGTTTAGAAACAGAAATTCTTTGCATATCATAGTCATTAACTAGCCTAGCTAAGAATTACTCAATGTTAACCCTGACCTACATGGACTGGAAACCATTATCCCTTGATACTAAGAGCTTTTTCATTCAATAACCAAAAAAGTTATTTTTCACCCTGGACCACACTTTAAAAAAAACCAACACAAACATGTTTTCCAAACCAGCCTAAATGCAAAAATGAACATTTACCCTAAAAGCAATTTGTTTAAACTGATGCAACATCACTTCTCATAATATATTTGGATCTATTTCAGCAATTGTTGGAGGAAAACAGTGAGTCTTGGAGCTCAGAGTGCTTAAGGGCTGCTGTGGCAAGTTTGCGCCATCCCATTGCTGTGCTCAGAGAGTGTTGTGTCATCGGTATGAGGTACAGCTGCGATCTTGGAGGGCCGAGCACGCAAAATTGGGCTTGGCTACAGTCCTTGCTGCCCCCACCACGGCACAGATGTGCACCCTTTTCCCCTTGTAGTAAATGCTTGAGCTGCTGCCAGCAGCAGGGAGTTCCCCTCTTCAAGGGGAATCATTCACAGTGACTCTCGGGTCTGTTAAGAGAGTGAGCAAGGAGTCCAGAGTTTAAGTATCTCCGTGTAAGACATCATTAACACTACAAGAGCTTGGTTTGCAGAAACAGAAGTTTCAAACAGCAATTTTAAGTAACGAGTCAAGGTGCAGGATGAGGAAAGAGCTGCTACTTGTGTCTTTCCAAAAGTGCTTATTCATATCCTCATGCAAAACTGCCCGGACCACATCTCTTGGGTATTTTAAAATGAACATTTTTTTCTCCACCAACTAAAAGTGATAAAAGTTTCTTATACTTTAAATATGTAATAAGAGCATGACACACAGGACTTCTGGTAAGAAGCTGTGTTTTGCTTTCCAGCTCAAACCACAGGATCTCATTCTGACCTAAGGACGTCACTGGATGGCAGGTGTCACCAACCAGGGCTGGTAGGACAAGAGGCCATAGGGTCAATCCTGGGAGGGGGCACATAAGCACTCACTGCTGGGGCTGCAACCATGGGCAGGGTTGTAGAAGCCCTACAGGATGGTCTGTTGAACCAAGGGTTTGAGTTTATTTCTAGCCAGGATCAAGAAAGGATTTTAGCCTAGATTAGAGGATTTTTTTTAACCTATTTTTTTTAACCTATAACCTACACCTTAAGTGTTTCTTGGCCTTCTGGGAAGACTGGTTGAGTCGGGGAACAGAGCAGGGGGAAGGAAGCTGGGCTGCGGTAAACGGCAGAGACTTCGAGGGATATGTTTCTGAGCCAGAAGGGAAATGAGTTGTGTTAGGAGGGAAGAGTGAGGGTGAAGGACAGAGCAAGCTGGTGAGGGGGAACTGCTCACATGTGCAGCAAGAGGAGGAACAACGAACATGTGGAAATACTGCCTTCTCTTTGGATTTCACACCCTGGCTTACGCAGCTCCCTCCTAAGGTGAGGTAGCCACAGCAAATAAAACATAAGGGGTACATCCTACTGCAGAGATATTTTAGCTTCCCCAGCTGATATGAACTACCTACCCTGTTTTTTCCTTTTAATTTGACATTGTTTGCTAGCTCAGAACTCTACAGGGAGATCGGGACAGGCTGGATCGATAGGCCAACGCCAACTGTATGAAGTTCAACAAGGCCAAGTGCCGGGTCCTGCACTTTGACCACAACAACCCCATGCAGCGCCACAGGCTTGGGGAAGAGTGGCTGGAAAGCTGCCTGGCAGAAAAGGACCTGGGGGTGTTGGTCGACAGCCGGCTGAACATGAGCCGGCAGTGTGCCCAGGCGGCCAAGAAGGCCAATGGCATCCTGGCCTGTATCAGAAATAGTGTGGCCAGCAGGAGTATGGAAGTGATCGTGCCCCTGTACTCGGCACTGGTGAGGCCGCACCTCGAATACTGTGTTCAGTTTTGGGCCCCTCACTACAAAACAGACATTGAGGTGCTAGAGTGTGTCCAAAGAAGAGCAACGAAGCTGATAAAGGGTCTAGAGCACAAGCCTTATGAGGAGCGGCTGAGGGAACTGGGGTTGTTTAGCCTGGAGAAAAGGAGGCTGAGGGGAGACCTCATCGCTCTCTACAACTCCCTGAAAGGAGGTTGTAGCGAGGTGGGTGTGGGTCTCTTCTCCCAAGGAACTAGCGATAG
Source organism: Aptenodytes forsteri (assembly GCF_000699145.1). Lineage (NCBI taxonomy): Eukaryota > Metazoa > Chordata > Aves > Sphenisciformes > Spheniscidae > Aptenodytes > Aptenodytes forsteri. Next base: position 3,292,112 of record NW_008795938.1, read on the forward strand.
GACGAGAGGAAATGGCCTCAAGTTGCGCCAGGGGAGGTTTAGATTGGATATTTGGAAAATTTCTTCTCAAAAGGAGTTGTCGAACATTGGAACAGGCTGCCCAGGGGAGTGGTTGAGTCCCCATCCCTGGAAGTATTTAAAAGATGTGTAGATGTGGTGCTTAGGGACATGGTTTAGTGGTGGACTTGTCAGTGCTAGGTTAATGGTTGGAGTTGGTGATCTTAAAGGTCTTTTCCAACCTAAACGATTCTATGATTCTATGGTCATGAACTTGCAGAAACTTTGCATGGAAACTGCAGGGAAAAGCAAGAGAGACTTGGCAAGGCATGGCACAGTTGCAAAGCGTCTTCCCGGAGCTCCCTAAGAAGAGCTGTGCTCTTCCGGATGCACTGCCCACGCTGTGGAGAGCAGAGCAGTGACCTTTCTTCTACAGCCTGGAACAGATGAGTTTGGGCTTGTTCACAGAGGGTTTGGGGCACAAGGGAGGAAGGATATTTCAGTCTGTTGATCATCGCCAAGAAAATCTTTCAATAAATGAAAAATAGCTATTTGTTTGGTAGTGGACCAGATTGCATCCAGATTCTTCCTCTGTTGGAGCTCGGTTGTATTTTATTTCACTTGTGTAACAATCCTGGCCCTATCTCAGAGGGTGGGTTTGCATTTTGGATAATTGCCTGATAAGTGGTAGGATGGGACCCCTCAGCCGTTCCCCATGCAGTGCATGTAGCTTGTACCACAGGGTTTTTTTCAAGGGGGTGGAGTTGTGAGAGAGGGAAAATGTTACATTTTTCGCAATACTTAATACACTGTGACTCAAAGACCATTGGGGTCTCATTTTTGCTTCATTCAGCCCATAATTAATTTCTTGCCCCTTTCTCTAGAAGTCACGGGTGGGTGACACCATTTTGCACATAGCAGATGGCTCTGCGACATGGCTCATACTCGGGCTATGCCTGGAATTACTCAAGTTAGAATTGAACAAAATAGGTCTCAAAAAAAAAAGCCAAGGGTTGGGGCGTTGTGGGTTGGTTTTGGTTTTTTTTTTGCTGGGAATTTCTTCATGTGGGTCCTTTCTGCCACTGTCCCACAGTTAAGAAAAATAATCATCCCCACGGTCCCTGAAGCTGCTCCAAAGATCTGTAGACACCGGTTGACTCTCTAAGGCAGCTGTCAGGGCCCTGAGGGCACCAGTAAGCCTTACTGACCCTGAACAACCTCTCACAGGGCCTCCCTGACACCCACAGTGCCCTGAGAGAAGTCAGGGGATGGAGACAAGGATGGAGGCCATTTCCCTAGTATCATCCTGCTTAGGAGGACCAAGAAAAAAGAGCTACCCTATGGGCTTGGCACACAGGAGAACTGAGACAGGCTGTGTGCATGAAGGAGAAAAGGATGGCCTGGAGGCAACGTTACACATGAGACACAGCTGATAAATAAGGTGCCCAGATGGCACTTGGACACACATTCTTACTTCCCAGGTTCTTTGTGGATCTCTGTAACTTGCTCCTGCTAGTAGCTCCCTACAGAAAACACATGCAGGGGATGAAAGTGGGAACCAGGAGGAAAGTAACTGAAAGAAATTGCAGAAGAGGTTTGAAGAGAACGTAAAAGTACAGCAAACTCTGCTTTTCTGATGTTTACAAACCCAACATATAACAGAAATCCTCTTTTTGCTTCTCACTCCAGGAACTGATCTTATTGTTATAGAGGCAGTTTGTTGAACTCTCATGTCACAGACAAGGTCATGACCTGGCCAACAGCCTGAACCTGGGAAAGCTCAATCTCAGGTCTGAAGCTCCTAGAGATTAAAACGGTGTCCAGATGGAAAGCAGTGTTAAAATGTTCACCAGCAACACACTTCACACAGTCTCATGAATGTGACTGTACCTACCTCAGTGGACCAATGCAGGACTTTAGTATGGCTGGAAGGATCACCTGTTGAGTTTGTGATCTGTTGCTGTTACTCCGCTATTGATGTGGTAACAGCTAAGTAGAGATGTAAAGGTGTAAAAAGAAGAGTGGGGAGCCGTTAACCTCCCTCAGACAGATGGACAAAACCAAATTTTTGTCCTTATAGCACCACAGGGGAAAAAAAAAAATTCACAATGGTATTGTCTCTTTTTAAGTCTTTACAACTCTTTTAGAAAACACCTGTGGTCCAGAGAACATTGAAATTACTCAACAAAGACTGGAAACACGGACCTGTTGGTGAGCTCTCAGGCTGTATCACCAGGCAGTTTAGGATTGTAGTCCTGCTGAATCTTCTGAGTAAAATTTATATCTTCTTTGTTTTTCAATCCAAAGCCACAGCCTTTAGCAAAAACAATATCGGGGCAAGCCAAGCCGAAAGCCTTTGTGTCAAGCACTGCTGGGAAAGAAGGCAAAGGGCAATAGCACAGCCAGCGGTGCCACCTAGCTGCTGCGCTGCCTTTGGTTG
>NW_008795938.1:3294582-3321195 GCF_000699145.1 Aptenodytes forsteri
TTTATATCTTCTTTGTTTTTCAATCCAAAGCCACAGCCTTTAGCAAAAACAATATCGGGGCAAGCCAAGCCGAAAGCCTTTGTGTCAAGCACTGCTGGGAAAAGAGCGCAAGGGCGAAACCCCAGCCAGCGGTGCCACCTAGCTGCTGCGCTGCCTTTGGGTGATGCTCGCCGTGGTGGTGGGCCTGTCAGCCTGCGTGGACCTTCCTAAAACAACTTCTGGTTATTAGTCCTTCCGCTGAAAAACAGGTTTGTTTTCACTCGAGGCATGAGATAAAAGGCTGATGTTTCTGCACCAGTTGTGCTTTATTATACCTTCAGTCCATTCTTGTTTTATTCATCCTGCTTCTCTCCTTTCTTCTGATTTTAATCAGTTCTGATTTTATTCAGATGCTGCTGCGATTGCCTCTAATTCTCTTTCCACCAGTACTGGAAATATTCCCCCCTCCCTTCTCACTACCTGCACACCACCAGCCAGCTTCCCCCTCCCTTTGACCTTCATGGTAATAAATATAACCATTCATTTCACAAAACAGACATGGGCTTCTGTGTGGTAGTTTCCAGCACCTTTAGAAAAATAAATGGCCAGACCCATTCCTCAGGCAATCCAGGTAGCCCTGGATTTCACTGACAGCACAACTGTACCCACTGCCTTTGTCCCCTCTCTGATGTCCCAATAAGCTGACAATAAGGAAGGGATTATCTATCCAAATTTTGATATTTCTCTGCCACTATTCAAAAAGAATATGTGAAATAACTTAGGCAATAAGAAAACCTTTTAATGTAGATGAGGACTGTTATTCACAAAAGTTTCAGCAGTTCTAAAGAGGATTTCATTTTGAAAGCGTTCACCTCCCAGCAGACTCCATAAGCCACAGAAGACCTCCTGGATGCTCACATCATCCAAGGATCCAAGCTCTAAAGCTGTCCAACACCTGTGCAAACAGAGCTAGTATTACACAGGCAGTGTGCCCTACCACAACATCCACTGTGCTGGGCTTCGTGCAAAGGACACACATCTTTCCAAGGGGATCCAACGCAGTGGTGTTCAGTGATGACAGTGTACCTACATGGTAAAAAACTAACATAAAGTGATCTCAGGTCTCACAACAGCAGCAGAGGATGCCTGAGTTTCTGCCACGGTTCATTTGTCCTGAAGTACTCTCTGATCTGCCAACCTACTGGCCATGGGGGCAGATACTGCGTCCTGATTCATACATGGCAGATGTGAAATATCTGTAACTCAGTTGAAGCTCGTTAGCTACTCATGATTGCTCTGCCTTTTCCAGGAATTGGTCTATGCCTGCAGAATACGGCCCATGCATCTGCCATGGTGTATGAAACGCAGCCAAAAAGCCAGGGACTGTGCTTGGCACTCAGGAAAGGATCCACTGGGAGGCGGCTGATGGGGTATCCCTGGAAAATTGCATGCTATGTAGCATCAGCAGCCAGCTGCTCTAATTTTGTTTGGCAGTTGCCAGTGTCTATGCATTCATTCCTCCAGAACATGACAAGGGAGAGGTGGTGGTATGATAAAAGAAGGAAATGGATGGTGAGTTAATGGTAATGACAGACCAACTCGAGCTAGTTGGAAACCAGGACAATGCAGGATAAGCTGTTGTTAACACATTTGTCAGAAAACTGAAAACCACATTTATTTGAAGAGGATGAATGCGTGTAAATGCAGACAAGCAGAACTCAGAAAGGAGCTCTGTAAACCGTGCTGTCCAAAGCCCCCCTATGCTAGGAAACCCCTCTACATTACAGAGTGTTCACCTCAACCCATTTCTTCAGTATTGATCCTTCTGGCCAGAACACAAACCCCCGAAAGGCGTTGAGCCCTGCCTTGAATGTGCATCACCGTTTTGTTTGAGGTACAGGTGACGAAGCAAGGTGTTGGGCTGCGACTGGAGGTAGGACTGGTGGCTTGGCCTTTCACACTGCAGTGAAAGCTTGATCCCTTGCATCGTAAGACCCTGTTTTCAAGTGCTTACAATGTTGCCAAACTATAACCATTTGGAATGAAATTTTCCATGCCAGGTATCTGCCTCAGGCTGAAGCTTTTGGAAAATGTCCACAAACTCAGCCGTTTCCAATAATGAGGGTAAGGAAAAATTCATTGTTTTGTCCAAGTTAAAAAGCAATTGTGACCTTTTCTTTGAAAAGCTCTGGCACCCCTCTTCCTTGGAGCAGGAACTTGTTAGAGGGTTGCCTTTCATCAGAGATATCCCTTTTGCCCTCCTGAAAATCTGCCCAAATTTGGCTATGTTATATGCCTTTGCAAAGCTGAATTTGCACATGCTCAGTGGATAACTAAGAGATTCCTTTCATTTTAGTAATTGAACCCCTGAAGTTTTCATCCTCCCTGAGCAGGTTTCAACCTCAGGTCAAACAGGAATTCCCTTGCAGTTTCAGCTCCAGGCTTCCACAGCCTACAATGGGGCCAGGCACCTGAAAGGAGAGCCAGGAGTCTCTCTTTTGCACTCTTGGTGATATTCATTGGGGTGAGACAACGTGGAGGAGAAAAATTCCTGCATTCAAATGCAGAAAGGACAAGAGCCAGATATGTGGGTGGCGATGAGGGAGGGGAAGACTCAGGAATCCTCCTGACAAGACAAGGAGAAGGACAGGACCGGAGATGGCACACGGATGTGGAACAGCAGCATGGGGTGGAGGGCAGGGCAGTGGTGGGAGGCAGAGGCATGTGGTGGCTGTGGAGGATGGGTGAAATGAAGCAGGATAAGAGAGGAAGAGGCCAGAGAAGTCTTTTCTCACCTGAGAACTTGGTTCCCTGCAACGAGCCACAGAGCCCAGGGTCAGCATTTTTGCCTCCACATCTAATGTGTGAAATGCACAGTCTCAGCCCAGACACCAAAATGAACATGCATCCTTTACACTAATCTTCACAGCTATTCAGTAAAAAGGGACTCATTTCCTTCACCTCTGAATGATGCTGTAAAAATGAATTAAAGACCAGTTATATCTGAGAGCTTGGCTATAAAGACAGAGTGCCATGGGAAAAAAGTGCATTAGAAAATCAGTAACTCTTGATTTAGGGCAGAGCTTAAATAGTGGAACATAATAAAAAGGTATTTTATAGCAGAGGGCAGAGTTGAAATTCCACAGCTAACGTTAATTCCAGCATTTCCTTAGCTGTTTGCTAAGGAAGATGTCAAAGTCAGGTATTATGCGTGTCACGTTATCTTTTTTTTATTGTCTAATTTTCTTGACAGTGCTGGCATTGTCCATAGGCATTGACTGCGTGTGCCAGCTTGTGCTTCAAAATGCAGAACATCAACAAGCATGGATAGCAATACAAGTTGGGATCTGGTGTTGGGACTGGTTATTTAGACATGAAAAATCTGGGGCAGAAGTTGTTCAGAAAGGTAAGCAAGAGTAGACTGTATCTTCCAGAAGGCTGATTTGGACTGAAGAAAAGAGCTGATTACGCTGGAAAAAGAGGTTATCCTCAGAAACTCTCCTTCTTTCTATAACATTTTCTTCAAACATTTTTTTCAGGGATACTTAGAAAGGTACATTAAAGAAGCACATCTATCATCATATCATTAGATTTAAATTCACTTTATAGCAGTTTGCATTTCCACCAGAAAATTTCTAGGCTCCTGCAAATTAAAAAAACTTTGAAAAATCTGACTAACATTTTTGGAAAAGAACTTTTGACCCATCGACATGTGTGTGCTGACACAAGGAAGCATTACAGACCTCAACATGTATTTTCCTGAACGTCTTTGTACTGTATTTGCTAAACGCTTATCGCTCTGCCATGAGCACCCACACTGTTTCCTAAGACAGGGACTGGGGATGCTAAGGACAACCCCACGCCTCAAACTTGTGGAGACTGGGCTAATGGCAAGAACTTGTTAACATAAGAATGCTGATAGCACTGTTACTGTTTGATGCTAAAGAAACAATTTTATAACAAAGGGAAAACCTGGTGTTTCAGTGTTGTAGCAGTCACATGAAGGGGACTTTCTCATTCTTTGACTGTGCATGGGATATTTGTGTGTCCTACCTCGGTGACTGGGCACAAAACTCCTGTCTTGCAGAGTGACCTCCATCAAGCCCTGCTACCTCCTGCAGCCTCCAGTGCAACAAGAATACCCTCAGCCACTTGCTGCTTCTGAAAAAAAGCCCCTCTATTTTTCTTCAGACCTCTTGCAGTGGCTACCTACATCACTAGCCTCATTGATGGCCCAGATCCAGAGCCAGTCCCTCTGAAGGCCATTGTTTTCCGCCCTTACAGACTTCCCCTAAGGGAGCAAGTGCCTCTGCGAAGCCACTGGGCACTGTTTGAGGAGTCTGGCCTGGTGTCTCGAATCTCTTGCCGAGACCTATAGGCTGACTCAGAAGTTCCTGTGCAGCCATTCTGCATGCTTTGGTCACTCAAGGTTCCTTTGAAAACCTCCAGACGTCATTAACATATGTTAACGACTGCTTAGCATATGCTAATAGTTCCCAGATGGGAAATGTTGCTCTGCATTGAGTGGGTCCAAAGTAAGCGAAGGAGACTTTGAGCATTACTGAGCAGCTTGACACGCATCCCTTATCGGCCCTGACACCAGAAAGCCTATCGGCATGTCAGCAAATTGGGTAAGCCAGAGGGAGAAACGGCAATTTGTCAAAATATTGATTCAGTGACGCACGGAAGTATGCAGTCCTGCCCTCGGCCATACCGGCACAAGGTCAGAGCCAGCCTGGAAGGCGGTTGTTGTGTTCTTACCGGGCTGAGGAAACGACACCTTTTTCTTACATTTATTTTTGGGTTATTTTTGACTGCTTGGGAGGTGCTCAAATATTATGTGATAGGAACTACACAAGCACTGAGGCTGAATAGGGGACACATTTTTTCTTGTGGGAGACATGTCTTATATATGCAAGAGTGGCAGTAATTACTAGGCAATTTTTACCTTAAACCCTCACCACCAAAGCAGCCTTTGTAACTATTATTTCCCAAGAGGTCTCTGGACCTGGGAGGCTTTCATGGTTACTTATTTGCATCCCGTTGGGGAGAGAACATTAACTGTGCTGAATTTATCCTATCCATCAGCCTTTGGGCAACCATCTGTGCTTCTCTTTATCCAGCAGACTAACTACAGAGGGGCAACAGGGTTTTTTTCTTACTGTCCTCATTCTTCCAGAGTCAGTAAAATTTTTCAAAGCATCAGAAGCTCAGAAGTGCAGGAAACTGCTCACACCACAGTCTGGAGTGTGGGTTCAGCTTGAGTGAATATTCAGATGCTTCTCCAAAGCTTATCTGGCCTAGCCAAAACCTCCTGAATTTACAAAATTGGGCTGGGCATTTTATGAGAACAGGATCTCTTACAAGATTTACAGTATTTCCTCTGCTGACTAGAAAATACCATGAGATCAGCTTGGAAACCAGCATAATTTATTTGGATTAAAAATGGATCATAATGTTTCCAGATCCTAAAAAGATTCAAAGCGAATTGCCTTGTAGAAATCTGTTGAAAGTGGAAGAGGATGACTCCTTTCATTTTGCCCTCCTTAAGCCAGTTTGCTCTTCTCCAATGGCATCCAAAGTAACTCTACCCTTGGCAGACGTGTTTCCCATTTCAAACCCAACCCTCCCCTTGCTCCGACGTTGCCTTGCTGTTGCAGCACCTTCTCTTGAAATAAATTATTAACAACTTGTAAATTCTAAGCCAGCAATTATTCTCCAAAAGGTCAGGCAGATCAAATGACTTCCACATCAGCTCAAAGCTCCTCCATCAAAAATGAGATGAAAGCACTGGTGTGCCTGATCCTCATTCCAGTCCTGCATCCCAGGTTTCAAAGGCCACCCTTCGGTTTTGAGGCTGAGGATAGGCGGTCAAATATCTTGAAGGGTTTTCCTATGGGGCTGACAGTCTGTCTGCTCTTTTGAGCACATACATCAGGTCTTCAGCATTTACACTCATTAGGGTGGCTTTTTTGCTGTGTTCACAACTGAGCTGGCTTTATCTCTGCAGCAAAAACTGAAATGCCATCTCCCAGTAAAGCCTAGATGAAGCTTTTCTGAGAGACGTGGCTGGTACTGTTTTGCTGAAGAGTAGGCGCAGCAGCTACATCACACCACTCATTACATCTTTACCTGGCACACACCACCCAGTCTCCTGCAGAACATTTCAACAGCAAAGGTTACTTGCAGTTCTTAGAAACTTTCCCCAAAAGAAGCTGTTTTCCTGTTGTTGCCTGTAAGAAGGAACACAGTCACTCTGGTGACTGCAAACACATGAAATCTCCACCATGTCAAGTGTGGTGGAGATCAACCTTGCTGTGACCCATAGGATGGGGCCAGGAAGTCTGCAGTGGCTGCTCATACCTGTTCTGTCTTCCTATTTTCAGTTTGCTTTTATTATTTGTTTCTCCTCTGGTGAGTGGTTGACTTTGATGACTGAGTTGTCCCTTTAATGACCCAGGAGATGGTCAGTACCTAATGGTCATCTGCTTTGTACATAGACTGTCACATTCCCCCATCAGTGCCAATGGAGGTTAACGAAGGTGCTCAGAATGGGGCTGCTTTTGCTCCTGTATTGCCAGTTGGGTCTGCTGCAAGGAAAAACATGGATGCATGTGCATACAGCCTCTTCTAGGAGGCAGTAGCAGCAGTGTTAGATCTTTTTTCACACTCCAAGGAAAGCCAAAGTCAACTTTGAAGAATAAAACACAGTGGCTGTGACTACTTCAGAGAAAAGTGAGATCTGGCCAGACCTGGACTGCATCCACACATCACAGCTAGAGAAGCTGCAACACTGCCATAATGAGAAGAAGCAGCCACTGACCCCACAGAACAAGTTAATGTGTAAAAGCTGCTTCAATATCCTGCTCTGAATTACAGCTTTTTATTTTAAAAATCCTGCTCAATTTCAAAACTTGCAGAGATTAAAGAATTTGAGAGGGGAATTCTCCCAGCAGCAAACAGATGAGAGAGTAAGTTCACTGGCCACTTGAATGCAAACAGTAGAGAATAACTGTACAACAGCATTGTAGGTGATCTGCAATCCTTCTGCCAGTGGTTTCATCTGTGCTACCTGGCTTCCTAACAGTGACGTGTTGAAACCCAAAAGATGGTCCAACACCAAGCCCTTGGGAAAACACTTTGGTGGGGGATGGTGTTTGCCATGGTGATTTAAGGTGAACAAGCTGCCATGGGTTTAATTCCACTCCCACGTATGTAAGTCTTCCTTTTCAGGACATCAGAGCTAGCTGGTGATATACATATACATACATCTATATTTGTATGAATAGATAAATAAAATGAGGACTCTTCTGGCAAGAAATGACTAAAAACAAGGGAAGCTCCATTTAGCCAATGGACGAATCACCTCTCCCAGTGCAAATCTAAGACCAATGAGGCTAACTAACTCAGCTGTTGGATGTATAAACTAGAACAATGGTATTATACTGGCCTATTTCAGACACTGCTGAGATCAGGAATGAGATGTTGTGCCACCTGCAACCCCAGAAAGATGATGGAAGCATCTAGAAAAATGTCTGGAGAATGATTCAGTGAAAAAAAAAAAAAAGATCTTTGCTGTAAAATTACCAAACCAATCTATAAAGCCTATTAAACAGAAGGCTTGGGGAAACTTCACTGCAGTCTATAGTTGCAAGTGTTAAGAAGGAAGTGTGCATTTGAGAGAGGGCTGTTCAAACTAGCTGAGACAGAATGAGATCCAGTTACCAAAAATAGGTATTAAATTAGCTTCAGTTGGAAATAGAAATAAAGATTTAATGATGAGCACAGCTATCCACCAAAGCAGTTGTATTTGTGAGGTGGATTCTGTGTTCCTGGAAATGCAAATCAAAATTGACTTTTCTTTAAAAATATCCTCTAACTCAGGAACACATACTCAAACCAGTTATTAATACCAGGAATTTTAAACAGATTAAACTAAATGATCTCTGAAAGACCAGACTTTCTGGTCTTATAAATCTGCAACAAAAATGCAGCAACAGAGAGGTTGGTCTTGGGTTTAAGTTGCTTAGTTAGCCCCTAATGCTTGAAGCTGAAGCAATATCTTTGAATCTCAGGGGGATTACGCTGCCGCCTAGGTGTTAAGAAGTCGTGTAGGTGGATACTGAGGATTTATTCAAATTCCTTTCTGTTGTCACACCCTGGTATGGCTCCAACTGTTAAAGAGACGCAACATTCCCTGTACGTGATGGTGTCGGCACATAGCAAATAATTGCTGACCACAGCAGAGCCTCGGGTCAGATATATCTGGGCATGGTGGAATCTCAGTAAGAGCTGCATTCTCTTCCTTCTGAAAGCTGAGATATGAGTGCTTTAAATATGTATGTCCATCCTGCAATCATTCCCTTCAAAGGTGAAGAACTGCCTCCCTCCAAAGAAATCTAGGCAGGGAAAAGGCAAAGCTTCAGCAAGGAAAGACAACTCAAAAGGCAGAACTTTGTAAGAAGGTATTTTCTACAGTTTCTCTCTCCATCAGTCCCAGAAGACCTCTTTCAACAAAGCACGAAGCCCAACTATCAGCTGGGACTGCACAGGGCACCCCAGCGGTAAGTGGAGTTCAGAGGACACAGGGGAGCTATCATAGGGCAGCTAGGATTTCTACTTAACCAAACTATAGTGGAATAAAAAAATCTAAAATACATAGAAAAATACCAGCAAAACTCAAACTTCCCTTCACCACAAGGGAAGAAAAAATTAACTCGGTGGAAGGCTGGACCTGTGTCACCCTCCCTGCCAGACATCTGTCCCGTGTCCTCCTCTCCTGCACACAGCATGGTTCATGTTCCTGCTTCTCCTGGTCAGAAAACCTTGGCAACAAACTCGTTGACCCATTTAAGGATCCAGGTGAAGTTTTGGGAAATGGCATTTTTTGTGCCCTCAGATGGTACACAAACCTCAAGGTTTCTGTGGTAATGTTTAACTGGGACCTTTTCACTGCGAGCTGATTGTTAACATGGATTTCACACCACTGAAAGAATGTGTGAAGTCTACAAAGAAAGACATTGTCTGTTTTGTTTAACAAATTACATTACTTCCCTTCTGCCTAGCAACCCATAACAGGGCCAGAGGATTTGTAACAGGGAGCTAGAGTGAGCTAGCAGGACAGAGCATTTCAAACTAGCAAACAGATCTCATGCTTTCATTGCACTTTACAGCTTAGACAAGAACTTGTAAAAGGATAAAAAAAGAACGACTCTCAATCCAATAACTGTAAAAGAACTCCATAAACTCAGATGCTTACCAATTCATCAGAACTGTAAGACAATATAGCTTTCAACAGCATTTCAAAATACGTTTTTTGAAAGACTAATTGCTTTGTATATATTTCCATGCAGACAGTAAGATTGTCACCTTACCATGCTGGTAATTTCCACAGTGAGAACTAATATAACAATGTAATAATGTTACTGTAAACATTAACACATCCACAAATCTGGGGCGTTTTCTCATGCTTCTTCATAGTCATCATAATTCTCTTTATGTCTCTGATATGCTGAAACTGAAAGAATATCTGCATTTTAAAACTTCCTTATTTTATGCCTTGAAGTTATTAGGCTTGCTTACAGCCAAGCCATATGAGTCAGGCTGTGTCATTCATGTAGAGGGTACAATGGAATGAAAGCAAGAGGCTAGTAAAGGTTTAAAACTGTCAGCGTGACCAGTGGCTGCCTTGTAGGTCTTGTACATGCGGTAGAGTTGGGGAGGGAAAGGGGGAACATTGCTATAATATATGTAGATTTGTTTGTCAATCCAGAATGACCTAACGAGATGATAATGCACTGCTGAGACCAGCAAGCATGTCAGGCAACAGCAAGAGCTGGATGCTCTGCAGAGGATGGCAAGCCAGAGCCAAGGGTGACAACAAGGCCACTAGGGAGGTGACAACACCAACAGCCCCATCCCACAAGTCCATGGATGGTAGCCAGGATCAGCCACAGCCCATGGATCACCAAACAGGTCCACAGTGACGAGGCAGAGCTGAGGCCAAGCCAAGAAGGCAAGTCAGCGGGTTGGGGTGAGGATGAGCAAGGTGCAAGTCTGGACACTGGCATTCCCACAACACAATTCAGAAAGGCACCAAGGGCAAGGGCCTGAGCTTCACTGCAGCTGCTGGGCAAAGCAGAGGAGACCCCAGCCAGGCTTCTCACTGCTCTTTCACACTGACTTTTTTCTCAGCAGTCTCATCCCAGGTTGCCTGTTTGCATCAGGTGAGAGCTGGCCGTGAGCCCAGGCAGCCCAAGCCCCAGGACATGGGGGACGAGGCTGCAGAGCCCCTTGGTGCACACAGGGCATAGACAACACGTATGACTTGACGCCTTTCCAGCTTCTTTCTGGGGTGGAAGGGGCAGAGACAGACTGACTGTGTTCAAGGGGAGACCAGGCAAGTACACAGAAGAGAAATCCATTGAGGGTTACTAAATACACAGAAAACACAACCAGCTGAAGAAATTCCCAAGCTGAAGACAGAGGTTAGGAGGCTGCTCCAGGGAAGCATCCTATTTGCTTTTCCTGGCTTTGCTCTTCCCTGGCTATCACTTACAGCCATTGCTGGAGACAGGATACTGAGCTGGAGGAGGCCTTGGTCTGACTTGGGACAGCTGCTTTGATGGACTTCCTAGTCACACTAAAGGATCAGTTCATCCCTTTTAAATTAGGAGTGATTCAGGCTCCCTACACAGTTATTAGAGAGAGATGAACCTGAGCGAAAGGCTCAGCCAAGACTCATCTTCCCCTATTCATCATATAAAGACCATTCTCTCAGAGTCCCAGCGCTATGTAGGGTGAATCTGGGTCCTAATATCATTTCCAATCGTCCTGAAAAAATAAGACAATAAAAAAATAATTTTCAAAGTCCTTATGTCTTTGAGAATTATACATGAAAGTTTAAATACATTATTTTCTCAAATAATTGCAAAACTGGACACCTAATTTGACTCCTGCTGTAAATGATATAGTATTGTAAAAAGCTCATTTGAGAAGACATGGTAATCTTGATAAGAACAATTCTTAGATATATAAATAAGTTATTTTTTGTACAGACAAATGTTCTGTTTTCTTGCACAAGTCATCTGATCAGATCAGAAATTTTTTGCAGAGATATTTTTGTATGCTGTAGACATATATTACATTATCTCCTGTATATTACAGGTAAGTTCTAAACAGGCATGGCTCTGTGAATTATCACAGAGTACATTTTACTGGTACTGCTTCTTTTGTTGTTCTGCCTGAAGAGGCAGGTACCTCATTTACCCCTGCCCAATTAAATGAATTTCATTAGGGACAGGCAAAACAAAGCCACAAACAATTAAAAATCTCTACAAATGGCCTAGCACAGCATGTCCCAGCTGGAGCTGTCTGCACCCAATTGGCCAGAAGACATTAGAAGGTGTCTGCAGAACAGCTAGAAAAAAGCAATAGCGCAGCACACACTCACAGCCACACACAAGCAAGGCAACAAAGTGAGGGGAAATACAAATATTAAATGAACAGTCAAAGCTTGTCCCAACTTTCATTTAATTGTAAGTGAAAGCCATTATTGCAATACAGCACAAGATGGCCTTGAATTTTCTTTCCCAAAACCTGGGATAGTTCTGTGGGCTTTGAAGCACTACAATAAAATTTAAAACAAAAAAAATCACGGTGTTCAAGTTCTCTTTTAAAAGCTGGGATTTAAAACTTAGATTAAAGTCTAGGAAAGTAGTGCAACCCCAGGCATGTGATAATTAAGCAATTAAGCAATTAATTTTTTGTCATGGATAATGCATCTATATACAGGGATGTGGAGTATGCACACACATGCAAAGTAGCGGTGAACTTCATTTGTCCCCCATATCACATGGATTCTGTGATTACTTTAACAGCAGCATTTGTTTTTCCTAATTTCCATTGTTTAATTGGAACGAAAACAACCTGCAGCCTCACTCACAAAAATCATAAATCTCCCAGTTCAGTAGTCTGTTCAGTCAAATTGTGTTCGAGCTCTTGGGCAGTTTGAGAGCTCAGGCCGCCCAGGAAGTGTTTATACAGATAAGAGACTTGCAGAGAAAGGGAGGGAGAAAAAGTGCATGATTCATGTGGGATTTCAGTTATTCTGGGCCTCAGAGGGACAACGACCATAGCGGGGATTGCAAAGAGGGCCGTGTGTATGATAGCACCATGCAACCTTGGTCCTCTTTTAGGGACTTTCTCCTGCTTGAGATACCAGGCGGATGCACCGAGTAGCAGGCTGGGAAGGTTTGGTCTCATGTGCATGTCCAGATTCAGGACTGAGAGGCTCACAGCAGAGCCGTTCACCTGCAGGCAGATCAACAGCGGCGCTGTAGCAAGCATCACATCAAGAATGATAAACAGGCAACTTGAGGAGATGTGAGCACCTTTCACGTTGCCTGGAAAGCTTGTGATGGAAGAGTTAAAGAAATGCATAGCCCATTGCGTGGCTTACAAACAAAAGCCAAAGTAAACAAAAAGCAATAACTTATCCCTCAGAAGTCATCGATTTCCCCTATTCTCACACCGAGTGCTGCAACGTCAGGAATCTGTGTCTGCAGCCAGCATCAGGAAATCCTGACTCCCGGGGTCTAAAGCTCAAAGGGATCATTAACTGCAGCAGAATAGCACATAGGCAGGAGCACAGCTGGGAATGAGACACACAGGAAACTCATGTGGACAGAAGGAACCCTATAAAAAGGACAATAAATGAAAGAGGGCATCAAGCTAATTCCTCTGCTGCTTTCACACTGCAAAAGTGAGCCACAGCTTCAGAGGGCAATGGGCAGAGAGGAATGTGAAGTAACGTGTCAAGGTCTGACAACTTGAATTCTGGGGCATTGATTTTATGGGGTTATATACAGCAGAGAAAAGAGGACTCTTTCTGTCCTGTTAAAATAATAAAGGAAAACTTAATATTAAAGTTTTTTTAACTAATTAAAGGAGTATGCCACCGAAGTTTCTAGATGAATTTGCACTGGGAAGCTTTTTGAAGTTGCTGAATCCAATGTAAAAGCGCAGGAGTGCAGTGACAGGGGCTGCCTTCCTACTTGCACACAGTGAGCAAGTAATTTAATTAAATGCAAGTAATACAGGAAGTTTCCTTAACTCAGTCAGGGGACACACTGTGATCCTGAGAAGGAAGGTGCTGAAGGAGCACAAAAATTGCATAAATTCCTGATTTCATGGTCCCTGTAAAAGTTGTTAAGAGCTAGGTAAACAAACTTACTTTCCCAGTAGCATGAATGTAGTGGGAAGTGAAAGGATTGGTTTGATTTGACTTGTGACAGAACACTTACAAACCATGCTAAGGGCATAGGCCATGCAGATGGGGTGTTTTTCAAAGCATAGCTCTTGTAGTCATGTTGCCTCGGCTGTTCAAAATTGAAAATTTTTAAGGACATGTCAGGATATCTAGTTGAAATGCCTGCCTGGAGATATGCAGCTGTCACACAAGTAAGGCTGCCTGATGCCTTTCAAGAGTGAAGGTTCAAGTCAGTGTTGGTTAAACTACGTAGATTGACAGAGAGGATGTGGAGACGAAGTAAGAGTACCAAAGGACAGTACAGAATCACTAGGAAGTCCTGGCCTCTTGATTTGTATAACTAAATAGCACAAATGTAAAAGCAAGGTTTCCAGGTTTGTTATTTGGACTTAGCAAATCTCTGCTCAGATACAAAAGGATGTGAAAATCTATCCAAGTATTTGGACCAAGCAGCTATAAAATATAGTCCAGAAGAGATAACTGGGGGACAATAAGGCTGGAAGCAAAAATCCACAACAGGAAATACATGTTTAAAATGCAGGTGTTGCATCTGATTGACCAGGGACATAGATTAAGTTATTATAGACAACGTTCTCAATTCAAACAGCTGCAGACAAAAGCTGCTTTTGAGCTGATACCAAATACATTACACTATTATATTTAAAGAGACAGGTTTTTAATTGATCGATTTCAAATATGCTTTTAGGGGTGAATCCCATGTTATTGCTTTCCCAGATCTGCCTCACTATAGTTGGCTCCTTTATTTATACAGCTCAAAGGAAATTGCTGTCATCCAAGACACCCTCCCAAGGTCCACCATGAGCTCTTGGCTTGTTTTGGATCCACCCATGACTTTGAGGTAACAGCTTGCAGAACTATCTAGACACAGGCAAGCCCCATTTTGCACGGCGAGAAAAAAAGGTGATAAAAAGCCAGGCTTTTACTCAGACAGTTTATAGTAGACCCTCATCTTCTCTAGACTGGCTACAGGGACAAGGGCAAATGCACACAGATCATTTAGGCTATGTGCATATACGTTCTGCATATGCCCCAGGAGCAAGGCAGAGTGCTGGTGGTTATACTCTACCACCAGATTTTTCCAGGCTTTGCCATGCCTTATGGAGGAACCAGGTACACTGGGGATTAGCAGGCCTGATTCCCCATCCCCTTCATGCTGCTCCTCTCTGATAGCTGAGTGCAACAGGGCACCCAAACCCTGCCCTTATCTTCACCCATTTCTGCTCTTTCAGTTCAAGTTGGCATCTTCCTTCCAACCTCTCCCAGGTAGGCCCTGACAAAACTAGGAGTCAGCTCCTTGCTCCTCAGCTGAATTGCAGATACAGCTAACGTACAAATCACCTAGGGTCATGTTTCCTCTGCTGCTTTCTTTTTGGAAAGTCTCCAACTCAGAGCAGTGAGTGTTACAAGACATTATCAGACACAGGTACCTTCACTTGAGGTCCCACGGCCTGTGATCTGCTGTGGCAGAGTCACTGACTCCTTGCTGCTGGTTCTGGCTACTTTTCTCTATGTCCACCTTAGGGCTGTTGGGATTTTTTAGGTTTGTTTTGCTCTGTTTACAGAGCAGCCAGCATAGCTGTGCTTCCTTACCCCACCTGCAGAACGGGAAATCATCCAGTGTCTTACTGCAGCGGGAGCAGAGGTCAGTGTCTGTCCAGTGCTTAAAGAGGCTGAAGAGGATCAACAGCAATGCCACAGCTCTTCTGCGGTGTTCTGAATAAAACCAGAGTCTGGCAGCTGAGCCCAGCAGAACAACTCATGTCATTTGCGTGTTAAAGAGCCTTCAGCCTGACTATCCAGGCAGCAACGTGCTACTCCTACCACATCACCCTGCAAATGACTGTGTTCATTGGCATGCTCACCTGTTTATTTAGGTGTGTGACAGGCTTCCGTTGTTATTTGGATCAAACCTGCCTCATTATGTTCATTCCAAGCACTGCTTGCGTGCTGTTTTGTAGACATCTCCTAGACATGCAGGGCACCAAGGGGATTAACAACATTCATCCAAATGTTTTCCCAGAGGTCGGTGCGAGAAAGAAATATTCATGTTGACCTCGGAGACTTGGGATACAGATAAGAGGCATTCAGAGTGTGGAGGAACTTAAGGCTTGATGTGACAGAGGGAGAATATTACATTCCACAGGATTTCAAGCTGGTTTTCGTTTCTGGAGACTTGGTATTACTCCCTCCAATGCATGACCTCAGAGGAGAACTGCTCTGTGCAGTTGCAGGTACAAAGAAGGGTGGTTGGGCACTGCAGAAAAACAGCCTACATGTGATGAGTCTCTTCAGAGTATCACCTTACCATCACCTCCGATCTGAGACTGCCCAGTTCTGCTTATCTTTAATCTATGCTTACCATCTGCGACACCCCGGGTAACAATACTGACACAGCTCTCTTACTTTGGGAACTCAGCGTTCAAGAGCTTGTAGTAGTTATAGTAAGAACAGTCACAGCAGATCTTAATTTTCTGGAACCAAAAAGGACATCACTTAGGTGCTTACTAACAAGAACCTATGTTGGCACCCATAATAATGTCAAACCTTCAATAAAAAAGTAAACTAACCTTGGAGGCTAGAGCTGAAAAGGAGGAAGATGTATGTGCAAGGCTTCAGCCAGGCTTCCAGCACCATCAGGACCTTCCAGGAGCTCCTGTATTTCAGGACAAATATTTTAAAAGGGCAGCTACATTTACTGGTGATTGGGTTCCCCACATAGGGACACATTTCAGGCTAGTGGGGCCCCATCCTCAAACATCAGCCCTTTCATTGCCACTGTTTCCAAATGCCGAAGGGCGCCAGTCTTCCTGACCCTGAGCACTACACAGCACAGTGCTCATAGAACTGAGATGCCTCTGAATGACCCCGTGAAGCCCACGGGATCCATTTTGGGGATCTCCTGAGGGCAAGGTCTGGGTTTTGCTCAGCTGCATAGCTGGCTCAACAAGTGACCTGCTCATGGGGACATGGGAAAACTTGCTGGCTCCCTGCCCCCTGCAGCTGGGGACTGCCACTGCCCAGCCACCCTGCGCCAGCACAGCTGCCCACCTGGTGGCCAAGCCTCCACTCATGTAGAGCCACTTGTGGCTTCAGAGCCATGGAATTGCCACAATGTGTGCCACAGAGGCTATTTCCAAGCAGTGACCCAGTTATAGTCAAAATCCCTTTTCCTGACCTGTTTTCCCTTTTCCCACTGCCCCTTAAAGTCAAATTTGCCTCCTGCATTCAAAGAACTGGAGAGAGATTTCTTCCTACTCCTGATATGGGATTCACTGTCTTTCACCATGCCATTCTGCTCCTTGACATCCTCTTGTGCATCCTATTTTCCCTCAAATACATCACTGTAAAATCAGACACAGCATTCAGTATATGTGCAGATAATACATGGCTTTGATATGTAGCCCCATGTTACAGTACATGGCATACCTGTATCCTATTGCAGTTTGTCTCCTTGGCACTTGAAGCCTTGCTGGTCTTGCCACCCATACCTGGCTGCTCTGGCAGCTTCTCAGCAGCATCTACCCGAGCTTCTTGTTCTGGGCTGCTTGGTTTGAATACTTCATTTTCCAGCTGGGAAGATATATCCTTGTCCTCTCCACCCTTGCAGGTCTTCAAGACTTGACTACCCAAGTCCCTGAGCAACCTGATCTAATTAGATCTGCTTAGTGTGGAGGTTGGACTAGATGGCCTTCAGAGGTGCCTTCAAACCTAAATCATTCTATTATTGTGGTGCATGAAACAAAGATCCAAGAGGACTAGTGTTAAGTCAAGGTGGATGATCAAGGATGGGGTTAAACATGCAGAAGAGGAGTGTGAGACACCCCTGAGGCCACGAAGCCCAGGAAGGCAAAACTGGGAGGATTGGCAGCTGAGTGGTCGAACCATTGGAGAGAGGCTTAGCAGGCCATCTGGTGCCAAGAAGGGTGAGGACAGTCTGCGATGGGTCTGATGGTGGCCGTGGTGGAGCCCATCAGTACCAGGCAGGAAGTTGAAAAAGCAATCTGAGCATTTGAAGAAATCACCTGAGCATGGATGCAGGCAGGACATGGGAAAAGGAATACAAAAATTTTTCTTTAGTAAGTGCACTTAACAACAGCAGGATGGGTTACAAATTTAACACTGCTGGGACTTCTTCTCTGCTCTTGTTGGATGGATGCAAAGCAGCAGTTCACTCCATGGAGAAGGAAGAAGCTAACATGTAATAAACACAGCACAGTCCACTCCCTTAACACAGGAGATTAGACAGGTAGGGAGAAGGATTTAAATATAGTTGACTTAACTCTTTCATACTTTGACCAGCACAGACTAAAGGTAGTTTCTCACTTTCCTTACTAAGTACAATCCCAGACCTGCCATTATAAACTCTAGAAGAGAAAGAAATATTACTTACATTATATGGTCAGGTAAGGTTCATGCTATTTTTGGATGAAGACAGGGTGCAGAACCCATGAGTGACTTCATTAAGAAAATAAAGATTTACAAAAGAATTTACCAACACATGGGCGACGATTGGAAGAGTGCAAAGTTACACTCCCAGGGCCAGTTGGGCATGGGACATAGGGAGATTTTATGTGAAGGCTTTTTGTTTTATTTCTAACAAGAAGTAATTCCATGAGTGGAAATCATGTTTATGACCCTTTTCATAAGCCTTTAAAGCCACTTGTTAGTGTTGGACACTAAACAGGATTTTGGCAAAGGAGTGACAAAGGAAGAAGCTTAACAACCAGTAAAAAACACTGCAAGAACAGAAAAAAACATATATACCTTGTGACAATTATTATCCAGAATAGGTTATTTCAAGCAACAATTCCATGCTGCAACCGTCTGCACTGACAGCTATATTAATTCATCTGCACTTAGCTGGAGACAGGGACATCAGACCTTTAACTTCAATTCAGATTACTTTCCAAAATCAACATTCACCAAACTCCTGTTGAAATGAGCAGGCATGGAGCCAGGATTGCACATTCATACCACTACCTTCAGCTCCTATTGAAGTTAACGGAAGATCTGCCATTAGCTGAAATTGGGGTTTTTCACACACAGCTGATGTCTGGTAGGATTTGGGAATGGTATTTGAAACCCAATGACTCTGAATCTGGTTGATTTATTGTATCGTTAACTTACATTTTTCATGCTTTTGAGATCTAGTTGTGATAGCTGACAAACCTGTTTTGCTTCCCCGTTTCACATGCACCTTTTACATACTTATTTTTACAGGTTACTCTAGTGTAATCACACTATATGTTAACTGTGACAGTATTATGCTTGAAATTCATTCCTGGACCTCGGCTTTCCCAGAAAAGGCATACAATGGACTGATTTCTTCAGTTATTTTCTTACATCAAGCTGCATAAACCAGGAATGGGCTCTGAAATCAGGTACCTCTTCACTGTAGGACACGTGCTTGGTCATCAGCAAAGCCAACCTTATGGAAGTCCAGCTGGCACATCTTCCTGCAGGTCTCACCTATTCCAACACTCAGTTATCCAGACTCGATGGTTAGTCTTCTGGGTTGTACCTTGACAGTCCTTGTACCTTGCCTGCTAACATCCCACCAGCCTTTCCAGGAGTTGATTCAGGGAACACAAAACAAGAATACATCTGTCGACCCCAAAGGCCTGGCACGAAGCATCCCAGCCCTTCCAAAGCATTGCATGCTGCACACAGGGAACCAGAATGATGTGTACTGTAGTAGCTTGCGGTCCAGTGTACTTTCCATTGCTTTCATAGGATTATAAGGAACTGAAACTTCATTAAAAGCTCTTAATCAAGCTTCCTATTTCTTTGTTCTTTTCTTCAAGGGCTCACACATTTCAATCCATTCTGGTCACAAACTGTGAGGGACTCGGGTGAGAAGGAGCATGGAAGTGGGGTAGTTTCCTCCTTCCCCAAAACTACAGCTGCCTCAAAACGTGCCATATTCTTTACAACAGAAATTGCATTTGTCATAACCCAGGAAAAATCCCTTTGCATGCTGCAATTTCCCCTTCTGGCAACAGTGTTGAAAGCGTCTTCTCCAGCTGTGGCTCTAGTTCTCATGTTCCCTCTTCTCTGAACAATACCATGGGTCTACCTCCAATCATCTCTGGGGTAATCACCCCAGGTCCCTTGACTGCTCAAGCAGGGCAGATGCACAATGCATGGTGAGAACAAATGGTTGATTGTCCAGCTCCAGACTGTGGTGATCATGCACAGGTCTGACTGATGGGGACGTCCCTGCACAGCTCTAATCTGCTGCTTTGCTTTGCCTAACTTCCTTTCTCTCCCTCCCAGATAAACAACCCACCCTACTTTAAACTTTCCCCTTTGGTCCTAGCTTTGCTTATTTTACACCCTTATTTTTAATTTTGGCCTTGGTCAGCAACTCCACTCTGCTTTTACCATCTTTCAGCATTCTTCACCTAAGTGACCTCCCATTGTCTCCTTTCACATCTTTTGTCTAAAAGCTTCACTCATTGTTTTATTAGTTTAACCCCAGGTTGGATTGGTTAAGTGCTTTTCCTCACGTCCAGCAGCTTCTTTTATTGCTACCTTGTTAATTACCCTCCTGTGGATTCTCCATCCATGGAGGTTTTCAAGATTCACCTAGACCGATACATAGAAATAAGATTTAGTGTTGGCAATAGTTCTGATCTAAGCAGGAGGCTGGGCTAGATCTTTCGTTTACAGGAGTTCCGTAAGTCTCTCCCCACCACTGTTTCTGTGATTCCTGCATGACATAGCATCTATAAGGATGCTTGCTTTCTGTCGCTTTATATTTGGGACCTCTGAACTATAGCATCATACAGACTTTGAACTATAACTTTGTATAGCCTTTCTGCTGTCTTAGGCATGCTTGCTCATGCTTAGAACAAGACCTGCACAGGGACTAAGAAAATCTAAGATTTCAATGAAAAAAGAAGTTCTATAAAAATTGGTAGCTCCACCAGTCTAATATCAATATGACATGCCTTTGGATTAAGTTGCTTCTTACACTGACAACCTGTCTGCCAGGGAATAGACTTAACAACGCTCTTCCATCACCAGATCACGCGATTCAAAACTTCCAATGGGCTGTGTCCCTTCCTGCCACCACATACTTATTTTGTTGTCGGTTCCAGGCTGGAGAGCTGGTGGAATGCATTCTTGCAAAGCCTAATCTTAAAACCATTGAGATTTGTACAAAGTGTTGGATCACTCCTGCATCCTAATTCCAGAACTGCGCAGATGGCAGAAAGAGAAGTGTATTCTAAGAGAACATATTGGAATGTCATAAGAAGCAATAATGAGTAAAATTTGTTTTCATAGTGAAACGTTTAATATGCATGACATACACTACACAATTACTCACATTCTTAAAATGAAATGGATAAATGTTTCCAGCAGGCATCATCTTCTAACAATTCTTACAGGTTGATGCCAAAGGAAAAAAAAAAAAAAGAAGCTAGTAAAATTTTTGTACAGAACATACTAATATTGTCTCCAAAGCTATCAGACATGTTTTCATGAAAATTAAAGTCAGGTGAAAAGAGAAGCATCCAAAATATATTTTTTCTAAGGGTGGGGATAAGTAAGTGAATCACATAAGACCACTGTTTCACATAAGACATTCTGTTTCCATTAGAGAAGGGCTGTGGATGAGAGCTTCCAAACCATATTTATCTCTATTTACAATTCAAATTTAGCTTAGGCTAGGTTCAGATCTGATCAAATGTCCCATAAGACGTGACCCCAGATGGCTGAATGCTTGCAGAGGAGTGTAAAAGCCTGAATGGTGTATCCTGTTAGTGTAGCTGGCAACACCAAAATCTGCCCACATTTAGACAAGGTGCTTACCTCCCAGGTTTACAGAACCAAATGCAGAAAAGCTGACCATCTGCTTTCTGATCATATTTATATTACTAGGCCCATCCTTCTTGCATACGTAGTACTTGAAGAAATCCCAAACACTCTCTAGTCCGTAAGCCTCCCTGTCTTTCCAGGCTCCTTTATCTGTCTCTTCAGCCACTGCCTCTGCACCTTTTTCAAAGTAGTATTAGAAAATTTGTTCCAATATTTCTGCTTTAAGAGGCTTGTGCTAACTTTACACTGAAATAATCTGTTGTTATTCCCCTACCCATGCAGCTGTCTGCTTCTCTGTCTAACCATGCACAAAAATTCATCATTTCTTGTTTGTCTATAAAACACCTGGCATGTGGCAGACGCTGACACAAATTAATAATAATGTTCAGTTTGCAGGCTGGGATCATATCTAGGTTTTACAAGTGAAAACAAGTCTTTAGCTGTTGCCCACTATTACCGCATCTATTTCTGAGCAGCAGCAGTGATTTCAGATGGCACCTTGCCAATATCTCAAATGGCTGGACCAGGAACCTTCAAAATGTGGGCATGTGATTGCCAAAGTGGTAAGTGCAGGTAGGGCACGATTGAGCAGCAGTCAGCAGCCAAGATTAAAACAGACCATTTAACAAGCCAGCTGCCTTGGATACACACACAACTATGCAAAATTAGGCAATGATGTGCAATCTCGTGCCCTGGGCAGGTCTCGGGAAGCTGGAGACTGCAGGGCTTGCTGCAGATTCAACTTTAAAGTTCATGTATCCAAAGTGTTCACAGGTTCTTTGTTCTGCTCACTTTTATAGGGTTTTTTTGAGACTTCTGCTTGAGGCTGGTAATGTTTTTCTTTACTTCAGCAATTGTTTTTCCTCCCCCTACTGCTATATTACTTTGTGTATTTTTCCAAGGATGCTTTCCTCTCCTTTTCTATCTCTTCCACTTACATACTTTTAATTTGCTCAGTCTTCCCATCATGTGAGATATCAGTTGTGGTTGCTACCTATTGATAACAGCAGTAACAGGTTGCTTGCCTACACTTCCAGTTGAACACAAGTAAATATTGTGGAATTAAACCTTCTTTGCTCCATCCACTGGCCTTTTCCATGTGGAAGAAGTGGACACTGAAATGGCTGCAGTTTCAATTGCTTTGTCCTACATGTCTTCCCTGGAGGGAGGATCTCTCATGGGTAGCAGCAGGTTTATAGCTTGCCATGGAGGTCAGATGTAAGTGATCTGGACAGACGTAGTGAGATGTCTGGTTCTCCCACACACGAATGAATACTGAAGCCATCTGCATGTGTCATACATGGGGCCTCGTATCACACCTCAAATCCTATTTAGGAGCAATTAGTAGGTTGATACGTTGCTGAGGTCAATAATTAGAAGGAGACATTGCCCGTGATATTGAATCATGGTAAAAGAGCATTATCTCATGCTATAAACAGTTGGGCCAGACAATCCACCAGCCTTATTAGTACAATTCTCAATGTGACTAATGACATGCTGAAAATGTTGGAGGAATGAAGTGTCTATAATTTTCCTTTAGCTTTTCTCACTGTAAAAATGCCATACAACATTTCTGCAGTGTTTTCTGTTGCTGAGATGACTCATTATACACTAAATTGCCATGTAAGTAACTGTCTCTGAAATGCTGACCCACTCTGTTTTTACTGCATGTTATCCAGTCATTCTGCCTATGAAGGCTTACAACCATAACATCTCCCTGACCTACACTGTTCTTGGAAACCAATGGTCTGCACTGCTGCAGTTCATCCCTAATCACTCACAGAAAGAGCAGCAAAATGTCTAGAATCAAATAGTAATTGGCAGTCTCTGCTGAAAATCAGATCACTACTTCATCATTAAAAGGTTCAGCTATAATTTCACAAGAGACATGCAAAAAAGCTAAGAACTTTGTTCTTAGGCACTAATGGTCTACCTGTTTCAGACCTCTGTGTGTTTTTCTGGATCCTTAATTCTTCCATGCATGTTTTCTCCTTTACTCAGTCCAAAATTCTTCAGACAGGGACTGTCTTTTATTTCATGTAAGGAATGTGTCTACTGTACCCTCAGCCCACCATCTAGCTTGAGGCCTCTAGACATAAAGAAATAAAAATATTATTACTAAGAATAATAGAATAATGAGTTGTCCTTAGAAACCTCATTAATACCATATGCCCCACTGTGTGTCCTGTTTTTGTCCCCTCCTTTTGACCGATGACTGGGCATATGAAAGAAGATGCTTGATTCAGGGTTACCCTGCAGAGACTGGTTTGCTATTCTAACCAAGTTCTGGGAATAACAGTACATTTTTCATCTTGGAGAAACAAGATACAATAATAAAGAATATTAATCAAATACTGTATTTTGTTCTCATCTTTGGGGAGCCTGAAACTATTTTCCACACTAAAAGAAAATAAATAATTAAAAAAGAAAGCTTTTTTGTAAAGGAACACAAGCTGAAAAACATCCTATAAAGTTACAAAGTAAAATGCAGTGTGTTTTTATAATGACCCGTGAAATGTTTATAAATATTGTTTATTTTCAGTACCATGGACCACTGAACATGCAGTAGATGGCAAGGCAGTATCTGATTCATTTTTATAGATATTTTTCTCACAAAACTTGGTGGCATATTCATCCAAGCACGCCACATGCCAATTCTTTTCTGTTTGTCATAGTAACTGCAGCCAAATGCCATCTCAGCTGAAGTGAAGTGTCCTACGAAGACTGGAATGTATCACTCAACTCAAAAAAATAAGGGGTTGTAATGCCAGTGTGTTCACTGTTTTTGAAAGGAAAAGCATCATGTTTTAAAGCATTCAATACATGCAGGAAGCATACTTCAGGATGCCTCTCCTGGTGTTTTTTGTTTCCCTTACTGCACTGCAGACAGCCCCATGTTGTTATTTCCCCTTTTTTCATATCCTAAGTGTAGTTTCCCTGCTTTAGATACATTCCAGCACAATGGGAAAAATATTTTGTCCTATGCTATGTATAGTAATTTCCTCTGAAATGCCCTCTCTCGCTGGAGAAAAAGAGCCTGTGCCTGCCAGCCAGCACAAAGACCCATTTTCCAGCACTCATGTGCAGCTGACAGAGTGCTGCTTGGTTCACAGACCGTTCATCCAGGAGGAAAACTGGTGTTATCAGTGGGAAGATAGCCTCCAGAATTATACCAGCAAGCACAGAGGAGCCCTCGTCTCCCATCCCAGCCAGAAGGAAATCATCAGGTTATAGCATTATAACGCGCTGGTTATACAGCTCAGTCTTCTCTCCTCGGCCAGGCCTGGTTCAAGTACATGTCTCCATGTATGACAGTATATAAATACACACATAAATTAGAAATTCTTGCTAGTATGACTCTGACTTCCAGTGAGGCTGAGCCCCAATGCTGCCCAAATAATCAGACACTTTGGCTCTTATTTTTAAGAACATCTGCCTCTAATGTGCTTCATTTTTTGATACACTAAACACCTCCTGCAGATTATTGAGCAACCTTAGATGGATCCAGATAGGTTAGTTTATTAATTATTTGATCTCACAAACAACCATTCTCCAGGGTTTTACAGCACACTACAGTGAACATTTAAAGCCAAGTTAACATCTTAACTGCTACACAAAATTCAGGGCAATGGATTATCATCTCTTAAATCTCAGCTTTGCCGTCTTGTATCTATGTACTAGCCATTTGGCACAGGCTGTAAGGAAAAGAGTTTTGCTTTGCACAATGCATTTCTGTCATATTTTGTTAATAGGGTCTTAACAGTTCATTGAATTCTGTGGAGTTCCCAAATCCCCTCCTTTTATTTGTTCTTTCTTATATTTCGCTGTGTGACAGAGGTACACATAGTGAAGGGATTCAGTGGCATGCTTAACTTCAGCCTGCTCTGCACATGGGTTGTCCTACAGTGCCGGGGCTCAGCCTTGGCTAAACCCTTACTTGGATGGTAGGAGTGACCGGGGATGTAAAGTGGCAGACAAATTGAAGTGGAAACAGTATTACAAAGTAAAAGGTGATTATAAACTTAGATGGACTGTGTAGAGAGTGGCAGATTTATCAAAATATCTAAGGGGCTGTAGCCCTTTCATTAACTACAAAAATGAGTAGCAAGTGCTCTGCCATGGGGTGGCTACTAAACCGTCTTTCAGGGGACACGGTGGCTTTCTCTGAGCGGGTATATCCTCAAAGCTGACCTGAGCCACCAGGCACTCAGAGTCTGGCTATGACCTCCCTCACACAAATTCAAGTTGGCCATTGAGCTGCGTGAGCTGTGCTGGTAGCCAATGAGCACAGGACGGAGCTCTGGGGCTTGAAAAACTAATAAAGGGCAAAGGCATATTGCTCAGGTTATGATTAAGTCGTACTGGAGCAAACAATTACACTGCAGCAGAACTGAGTAAAGGGTTCGCCAGAGGTTGGTTTTCACTGTGAGTTTAACTGCTTCAGCCAGCAAGTTATAGGACAGTGGTATAGCCTTCACTGGGTGGTGAACACTGCATTAATCCAAAATTGCAGGCAGCTGTAATTATATTCAGATACACAAGAATTGTGCTAGTGCAATGTCCCAGTTCCAGTAAAATTCACACTCTCTAACCGAGTTTGGACTGAGGGAGATGCCAGAACAAGGGAACCATCTGTAAGGCTCCCACCTTCAGCTGTAGCTAAGAAACAACTTCTCCCTCCACAACCTGTGCAGTAGCCAGAATTCGGGACTCAGCTCTCCATCTGTTTGGCCCCCTTCACATCAGTAATAAACACATTGCATATGCTATCTACCGCTATCCTGCTATTTGGCAGGAACTCTTGAGTAAAAATAGAACATAAACACTCCAACGATATAAAACAATATACTTTTTGGCAGGTCCTTCTTAATCAAACATGTCTAGGTCTGCAGGCAGTGGGCCCTCCATGGCCAGTGGACATCTTATAGAGTTGGAGCACGCACCTGGAGGAGCCCCAGCCTGCACGCTGCATTAGCAGACAGATTAAATCAGTCGTCACTTGGAAATAACAACAATGGAGAAGCGGCTGGAGACACAGGTGCAGAGTGAGGGATGACAGGAGCTTCCACTGCAGCCATAAATCTGGGGGAGAAGCAGATGCCTCACCCCACCCCTAAAACTGACTTTCACTAATGTGACTCAAGCCAGGCTGTGTCTCCTCTTTCAGAAAACCCTTCAGGTGCCCATAGACAGGGTACACGGTGGGAACTGCCTGGCACACTGACAGAGAGGGCAAGGGGAAGATTTGTGAAGTGGCAGATTTCCAGGCAAGCTTCTTGTGCTTCTAAATTCTCCTCCCAAATACCATTCTTTCGTCTCTGCTTCTTCTGCACTCCCTCCTTCCTCCTCCTCGCTGGTGGGAGGCACTGAAGGGGGAGCGGCAGAAGGAGATGGTGGGAGAGCTGTTGAACTGCCTGACCTTTCCTACAGGAAGGTGTCCCACCAAAAAGATGTTTCGTTGACTGCTATAGTTCTTTCTTTCAATGAATTTGAAGAGATGAAGGAGGATCCTTCTCCCC
>NW_008795938.1:3321696-3335615 GCF_000699145.1 Aptenodytes forsteri
AGGAGAGGAGAGGAGAGGAGAGGAGAGGAGAGGAGAGGAGAGGAGAGGAGAGGAGAGGAGAGGAGAGGAGAGGAGAGGAGAGGAGAGGAGAGGAGAGGAGAGGAGAGGAGAGGAGAGGAGAGGAGAGGAGAGGAGAGGAGAGGAGAGGAGAGGAGAGGAGAGGAGAGGAGAGGAGAGGAGAGGAGAGGAGAGGAGAGGAGAGGAGAGGAGAGGAGAGGAGAGGAGAGGAGAGGAGAGGAGAGGAGAGGAGAGAGGAAGCTGAACATTGCATACACAATCTCAACTGAAATTTATTTGCATGGTTTAGAGGTGTTGGGGGATTTCAAGGCCACCAGTGTCTGCACCTCTGCACACTCTGGCATCACAGTCACCACCACAGGGCAGCCCTCCCTGCTCAGGGCACAATGTCACTGCACCAAGTGCAGTTGGAGCTCAGCCCTGCTATTCCCCCTCTTACACTCACTTGTGCATTAATACATGTTATGTTCCTGCTGAATTTCAAGCATAGACATGCCCAAGTTGATATATTAAGGCAGAAATGATCCTCGCTTCCATCACAAAATAATTCATTGATCTTGACAAGCCCACAGGACACTGTCGGGCATGGCTTGCACACTGCTGCCTCCACAGAAACAGCTATGATGGAAGAGATATGTGATACACACTACAACTTAAAAAGGAATGTAAAAGTTACTGAGGGCGCCATAATAGTATAATAAAATCTCTGCCATGTGGCAGTATACCTGCAAGGGTGTCTGCAAGCTTACGACAGTTGTTGGCAATGTTTTCACTGTGTCTCTACAGCTGGCAGGCTGGTGGGCTACCATTAGCCAGGATTGCTGCGCACACATTGCTAATCTGATCTAACTGATCTGTCCCTCTCCAGGCAAGTGTGGTAACCTATGCAGGAGTGAGTAGTGGAGGGTGCATTGAAGCATGTCTTAGTTTTTTGGTTTCTTGGTCATTGAGACTGAAGGTCTGGCTGGAGCATCTGGTTTTTGACCACAAACTTTGGGTCTCGCATCAGTGCAGAGTTGAGATGTGACTGAGGCACACTCCTGCACGTCGGAGTTCAAAAGTGCGTCTGGGTTCCCTGGGCCAAACATAACCTGAGAGCCTGATTTCCCAAGAAGGAGAACCAGGAAAGATCCTGAAGCCTGGACTCAGGAATATAAGGAAGAATCTTGGAAATTAAACCTGTCTGGGTTTCTTGCATGGGAATGCAATGCAATTCCAATGCATTAGCTCTAGTCCCGTCTACAAGACAATGCTACAGACTATGGAGAGCCAAGCAAATGCTCTCAGCAACAGTGATGCAAGTCTGAAGTAAGTTTAGTAACTACATTCTTCTGACAACTCAGATTACTTAGTATTTCAATTGCAATAACTGTAGTCTAATGACAATTCTCCTCTCTTAACAGTGTTAGCATGTATATGGGAACAATGTACTTTTTGTTGCAGGTAGGTAGTTCATATGCTGGGCCTAAAAGTTAGAGCAAGCACAGAGTCAGGAGATCAAGGAGCTATAGTCTCTCAGAAATATATATTAAATAGGTAGAATAAAACCATGTTCTGAAGGCAGTTTGGTAGAGTATGAAAGGCATTACAAAGGAAAAACAGCTTTCAGAACTTCTGTCCCCATCAGTGAGGAGTTACTCTGTCGTATTTTCTAGCATTCTGTAAGCAATGAGACATGTGCCACATAGCTAATTTTCTCCACATCACAGACAGGCACAATACAGCCATTACTTCAGAAAGCATAAGATTTATCATATAAACATGAACCGAAGAAAGGTGCTTGCATAAATTTAACTTCTGATTAGGTCTCAGATTCCAAAATAAAAATCCATCTTGAGTCTTATCAGCTGGGAAAAAAACTAACATAATCTGGACACGGCTAAAGTTCAGTGCAACCTTGGCTAAAGAAAGCTTAAAGCCACTTGAGCCGCATTTCAGACAACCTTGTACCCTTACAGACACTTTTCCAAAGAGCCTGGTTTACTGTGCCCAAAGCAGCACTGAAATCCAGAGAAAATAAAGTAATAACCCACGTGAGACACCATCAGTCACTGACTCCTGAAGAGTCATGTAGCCCATAGAGATTACATTAAAAACTGCTGCAACTGAGAAAACAAGTTCTTGTTTCAAGACCATTTGACCGGAATAGCTGATCAGACACTGGCTTTGGCCTTTCCCTCTGGAACTGCAGCAGATTTTTGGTTTCTTTGTTTATGTAAGACAATAGGCTGAAATAGAACCTATTTTCAAAGTAAGTAACATAACATTTGTTGCCAGAACATGAACAAACAGCTCTGATCACTGAGGAGCTGTTGCAGCAATGCAGTGTTTGAGTCATTTAGGTGGTGAGGAATCGAGTATGAGTGGTGAGATTTAAGTCAGAATTCAATGCAGCAGTCCTGTATGCTCAGTTTGCTGATTTATCTGAAGGAATAATATTATGAGCATCAACAGGAAGTCAAGCAATTGGAAACTCATTTTTAGCAATGGGAAAAGCAGCTCTGATCCCATCAATTTTTACTTTGGAAAAAATTAAGAAAAATAATTGTCTGTCTTTGCAGAGCAAAAAGTAGAAGGATAAATCCTTTCACTGGGATACAAACTCTAGACATTAATAAAAAGCTGCCAAAGACTATTCCTGATACCTCTTTGCAATGAAACCAGATTTAAGTAACACACATCTAGCAGGCGAAAAAGCAAAACTAATCATAGACAAGTCAGTTACTTTACCGAAGGTAATAGCAAATAAGGGTTGTAATTTCCAAACCAGACAGTGAATTGGATGCTGGTTCCCCAGTGACCCCCAGAGGGATTTGGGCAAAAAAGTTCCTTAAGGTCCTGTGATAAAGGAGTTGAAGATTAGCATTTTAGCCTCTGTGAAATATCTCATTGATCTAAGACCATCCTTTTAAAAGAGGGCAGATGGTGTTATGTGGCTAGTATTACACCAAGGTAATCTGTCTGAAAGAACAGTTGTTTTCTTTCTCATCCCCACTTGAGTCCATGAGCGGGTTCCCACACATCTAAAGTGTGATGGAGGTCAGTTACCAACTGTGCGGAATAGGGAGTAAAAGAAAGCAAACTATTATTTCTCTGCCTTTTTGTATTTCACAAGCATAAATATAGGATAAAAGATTGTGAGATGTCCAGATGCACATTTTTGCAGGGACAACAGAACTTCAGTCAGATATAAACAGTCAAAAGGCTTTGCTTTCCAGGTTACCATGTTCCTTCTAAAGGCTTTATTCCTTTAGCTATTCAAAATATACTATGACAAAGTTACATTTTACCCGTCCTTCATATTCTTTAAACTGGTTGAACTTCAGGATGTGGTTGCATGATCAGATAAAGCCGAACTATGCCTACACCATTACCAAAAGGGGTGATCTTACTCTCCACCCCATGTCCAGGTCCACGTTCCTGCTCTTTCCTCCCCTGGGTTCAGCCTCCACAGATATATAGACAGGCAGATACACACTGAAATAATCTGAATACTACCCATCCCACCCCCCAAAATTAAAAAAAAAGATTAGTTTTCAGCTGTATAGATTTAGATCAGCTGAAGCTGATCTTAACCCATCATCCTTTTCTTGTCTGTGCACAAGATTTCTGGGTCACCCATGCAGCTTGGGAGCCCACTATTGATCCTGCAACTGCAGGCACAATGCTTTGGGACCAGCACTCCCAAACAGGCAGAGACAAGGTCAGAGAATACAGAAGAGGTGAAGCAGATGAGTGAGAATATGTATCACACCAGATGCAGTGAGCTGAGAAAAGGAAAGAATGAGAGATCAAGACACAAACTGAAGATAGTGCAAGATACAGCGAGAATAGGTGAGGGCAGGAACCCGATGATAAGGGGAAATCGTTTGCCAGAAGGAAGGAGACAGAGAGCTTTGCACAGAAATGCAGTTTGCTAAATGCATGAGAAACAGAAGTGAAGAAAAGCAGCCAGAGAAGCTCCTTAGAACAGAGGTGAGGAAGAGCCAGAGAAAGCCGTTTGCAGCAGATATATTTTACTAGTCAAAAAAAGGAATGAGAATATACTAAACATTGCTCAGCTTGAGTAATGCACTTTACACCTATTAAATTTATTTATAGACAGAGAATTATATTCTCTCTGTGCTCCCTCAGAAGTATACACTGATGCACACTGAGCATAGCTTAGTGTTTAAATTTTCAGTTGTGTCACAAAGGGGAGATGCCACTACTCCTGGATATCTTGCCAGTAAAGATTATGGCCTGACCAAGTCAATAAGATTGAAGTCAACAGTTTTTTTGCCATTTAATACTCTTCAGTGTTTGACTCTCTGCATTTGAAGACTGATGGTCAACATTAACTAATTAAGAAATGTAGGAATATAAATAAAATGGTGCTGGAAGAAGAGGTTTTACCTTCAGTTTGATTGATTTCAGGGAAGAAGAGAAAATCATTCGAATTATTAAGAGATAACAAAGATACTACCGTTTAGACTAAATTCTTTCTCTTTTTCCCTTAACTTCAAGTCCACCATTTGGGAAAAGCAACTTCATAGCTAAAAAAGCAGTTCTTTTACCCAGTAAACTTAAGAGTGAAAGATGTTGGCAAATTGCACCTCCTGTGGGAAACAGAGGCAGCAGAACAGTTGTTAGAAGGGCTGAAAAGATCAAAAGGAGATCTCAACTACATCTTGGAAGAAAGATTTTTTGAAAGTTTATTTCTCCTGTGTACAGCCTTGTCTGTACTCTGTCATGCTTATGCTATGTGATATTGTGATGAAAGGTCACATACTGTATGTTCAGTAACATATCAATCTGGAAGAGGAGAATTGACTGTGCCATTGTCACACTAAGTCTGCATTTCCTGAAAAAACATCGATCATTTTTAAAGATGTCACAAGGCCTCCTTATCACTTCTATTACTGCAATTACTTATTCCTGAATCAGAAATCATGCAAAATACATTATTCCCTTCTAACCACATAATTATTCTTTGCCTTCCTTTCAGCTTGGACAGGCTTGCTGTTAGTGTTAGTTTCTGGTGCCAGGAAATTCCCAACCTGGATCAGCCTGTTGACCTCTAATTCAACATCTTGTCTCAAATACCAGCTGCTTCAAACACCTCTCTGATGGAGGCAATACAGGACACCTTACTCCAAGGAAAGCTGCCTCCTCCCCTCTATACCTTACGCATTGGCCTGTGCCCCGCAGAACTACGACTTTGGTGTCATGCTTGGATACAAAGCACCAACTGACTGCATATCCTTGTGATAGATCTCCTACCCTCAGCACACTTAGCTTTTGCTTCACAAGGGGAAGCTGCCCTTTCTCTTCTTTTTCTTCTTACAACCCTTCCACCATTGCCTTACAGAAAAGCTTGCTGCCAGTTAACACTGACTGTAAACCACCAAATAAGAGAGCATCCTTGTCCCACAGATTTTAAGGCCGATGAAAGTCATACTTACAAAGCCTGGAAGAGAGTTGTGACCCTCCCAATTTCACACAAGTAATCCCGCAGCACTGGGCACATCTGGGGTGAGCAGCAGGTGCACGCTGATTATGGCCTGAGGCCTGGCCCCCCGGGATGCCCACATGACCTTTCCCTCTCCCAAAAGCAGAGGGGTTTGGGCACTGCCCTGCAGCAGCTTTGCTCCATCTCTAGGTCATGACTAGGAAATATTTCTGTGTCCACCAGCTTCAGTGCAGCAAGAAATATGGGGACTTTTATAATACATGTGAAAACACAGAATAAATGAAGTTGCCCCCAGAGGCCACGGCAATTTCTGACCCATTATACCCCAAAAGGCATTCTTCCTTTCCTTTCCTTCACCAGAAAATACTTCTTTCTTCTTTGTTTTCCTGGCTGTGTCAGTAAATTGCACTAACAGCAATGTAAACGTAGTCTGTAGGATTACAAGCTGCACCACAAAAATCATAATGGGTTAGAGACAGAACTTTACACTTAAACCCCTGCTTTTTACTGTGGCACTCAAGGAACCAGGTTATTTAATTAGGTACCTTGTATAACTGAAGAGAGGAAGTAATTGCTCTATACTCAATATTAAAAATGGACACAAAAGATCCACATGGATCAGATTATTACACAGCTAATAAACTTATTGAGAAAACATCTAAGAAAAATCACACAAATTAACAGTGATCAAATTCCACAGGATCTGTGGATCAGCTCTGCACAGGAAGCAGACTGAAAAGAGTCAGACACGCTCGGACAAAAGACAAGAGATTTAACCTGAAACTGGCTTTAAACAAAGCCACGGAAAGGCAAATATACATCTAAACATTATTCCACCTACATGTTTAGGATAGATTTTAATGCTTGTTTGACAATATTTGTTTAAGAATTAACTAAGACATTGCTCTCTAGCTACAGCAGCTTTATGTGCAATCAGTCATATGTTGCTTAAGTTGCAGATCTTCCAAAAATAAGGAAAATATTATTAAAAGCTGAAAGAAAATATTTTAGAATTATATTTCAATAAGCTAAGAAAAGATACCCAGGGCCAAATTAATCTCTGTTGCCATCACACTGACCACAACAGAATCACATTTGGAAAGTTTTGCATCAGCTTTGCCAGCCGTGTACCTACATCTTACAAAACTAGAAACTAATGCAACGAGCCACATTTCTGGTGCTATCTACTGCCCTGCAAGCTCATTTGCTTTCACAGCCACTGAAGAGGAAACTTTGCACTTCAGTTCTGTCACTGCATAGGTCTGACCTGACAGTTATCAGAAGAAGGGCACCAAGGCTGGTAAAGGGTCTAGAGCACGAGTCTTATGAGGAGCAGCTGAGGGAACTGGGGTTGTTCAGCCTGGAGAAAAGGAGGCTGAGGGGAGACCTCATCACTCTCTACAACTACCTGAAAGGAGGTTGTAGCGAGGTGGGTGTCGGTCTCTTCTCCCAAGTAACAAGCGATAGGACAAGAGGAAATGGCCTCAAGTTGTGCCAGGGGAGGTTTAGATTGGACATGAGGAAAAATTTCTTCACCAAAAGGGTTGTAAAGCATTGGAACAGGCTGCCCAGGGAAGTGGTTGAGTCACCATCCTTGGAGGTATTTAAAAGACATGTAGATGTGGTGCTTAGGGACATGGTTTAGTGGTGGACTTGGCATTGTTAGGTTTATGGTTGGACTCCATCTTAAGGGTCTTTTCCAACCTAAATGATTCTATGATTCTTACACATGAGGATCTTGCCTCTCTGCTTTATTAATGAGTGAAGATATAAGACAGGATCTGTAACAGCCCCGATTCTGTTATAAAACTGCCTTCTTGAGTCAGACCCATGGTCCATTTAGTCCAGTATTATATTTAAACATAAACCTCCTCAGCCATCTCCCCACAGACGGGGGAGTCCCAGTCTTTGGGGCCTCACACAGGTGCAGCAACACCATGGATCTATCGAGATGTCCAAGAGCATCTGCCTTTGAATTAAACTAGTAATATCTCCTTGATTTGTGGTAAAAAAAGACAGGCAGGAATTGCCATTCATTACAGTAAATGTATATTCAGGATGAAACCCAAAGCATAGGTAGGCATAAGGTTTGAAAGGTAAGTATTTAAGATCTCACTGAGTCTTTGAAGTATTTTTTCTAATAGCATACAAAAAAATTCATCACTCCTACTTATGGACTTGCACTCAATGTACCCATATTGAAAGAATTTTTATGCTCTTAGGCACAGACAAGATGGATTTTAGCTAAAACAGGAGGTTAAAACATCTTCCATGGAAACTCCGGGAAAGCTGTGATCACAAAACAGCCAGTGGGAATGGCCATCCCCTGCAAATCCTTTGGGATTAGGTTGCCTACCTGGAGCTGAGTTATGCTGTCAAAGATGATGATACTCAAATACTAGCCTTGCCCTGGGAGCAGTCAAATTGTAACAAAGATCTCTCAGTCATCACCTTGTCACATTAGGCCTTTGCAATTGGGCCTAACAAGGCATTCGGAACAGCCAGGCTCCACTAGGTAATGCAATCACAGTAAAATGTAATGTATAAAGGTCCTCTAACTGAAATTACTGGTTAGAAATTGTCAGTGAGATTCAAATATACAGTATAGGGATTGCAAAGTAATGAAGTCCACAGCATTTCTAAAATAAGTCACAAATGTCCTGACAGGATCTGTGGCAAGGAATAATCTAGTTTAGCTTAATGACAAATCTTAACAACATTATCCACATCACCCAGCTTTTCTAGCGTAAAATATTGTTTTGTAAAGCAAATGAGAAACCAGCTGATATTTTTTCCCTTCCAGATTCCCTGCAAAGCCGAGTGTCTAAACAAATTGCACTCACATTTCAGAAGACATCAACCTCCCAGGCTGAACGCTCACCAAGATATTTGGGGGCAGAGGGAATGATACCAAATGTAAATTCCACTGGGTGTTATAACAGAAGCAATGACAGCACAACAACACAAATGCAACTCTATCTTCCTGAATGCTCCATAAGACCTGAAAGCGCTCGCTTTCAATTTCTGGTTCAAAATCAGGAACTGCTGAGATGTGCCGTTTCCAACTATTTCTTGTGTTACTTGCACTCGGTGTAAACTCCTCCTGAGGTCTCGGGGCCCCATTCCTGCAAGCTGATGCATGTGAGCCTGCACAAACTCCCATTATCTTCAGCGGGGCTTTGCGTGGGTGTAAGGGTTTGCCTGAACAGAGCAGTTTGCAAAATCAAAGCCTAAGAGACTGCACTGAAGTGCATTTTCATCTCTGTCTTCTCTCCTCCCTGCAGCTGGGCCTTAGTCATCTCTCCCCCGAAGACATCCCTCCTCTTCAACTCAGTCAATCAGTCAAGGCTCATATCCCGAATTTCTCTGCACTGAAGTCCAGACTTTCATGCTCCCCATCTTTTTATTCAGAAGGCAATATGCTTCTCTCACCAGTTTTTTCTTTTCCTTGTTACCAGCCATCTCTTTACCCCCGGCAGAGCTCAGTCTGCTCCCCAGCAGATCAGCTTAGGATCAGTCTCAGCTCATCATAACCTTCACTCATGAACGAAGCCAGGCCTGAATCATAGCTGACATTTTCATGAACTAGAACAGAGCCATGATACCTGATTCCCCAGACAAGGATTTGACTCTTCGGGGACATACGTTTATGGTCAAATTCTATTCTAGAATAAACTTCTTATGGATTTGTTTTTAAACTTAAAAAAACTTGTTTGTACTAAGCTCTGTACAATGCAAAATTATTTGTAGTGTAAACAGCAAAACTCCTTTCAAGCCTGGTATAATAGCCTTCACTTTGAACGTTTTATTTCAAGGCCAAACTTGCAAAATTACTGACACCATGACACTGGGGATCCTTGACTCTCCATGGTTTCTGAGCCTGGTTTTCACTCCCTTTGTTGCAGTGATGGTAAGAGTCAGGTTGGTTTGTTGTCCTCATTCACAAAAATGTTGCTGGAAACTAAATATTTAGTAGAAATTTATATTTGTTAAATCTTTCATAAGGGGCTTGTCTGGGCCCAGCTCTGTGATCTACATCTCAATGAGTTAATGTTTCACAGAAAGGATGTGCTTAGAAGGGACCTCTGGAGATAGTCTAGTCCAATCCCCTCCTCAAAGAGGGCAAATAGAGCAGGTTGGCTAGGGTCATGGCCAGCTGAGCTTTGAATATCTCCAAGGATGAAGACTCCACAAACTCTCTAGAGAACGTATTCCAGTGTTGGATCACCCTTGGAATAAAAAAGTTTTTGTATGTTTAAATAAAATTTCCAGCATTTCAAGTCTGTGCCCATTGCCTCTTGTCCTTTCACTAAGAGGAGTCTGGCCCTGTCATCTTTACTCCCCTTCATCAGGGATTGTACATATCGATAATCCCACCTCAAGCCTTCTCTGCTCCAGGCTGAGCCGACCCAGAACTCTCAGCCTCTTCTCACAGTACAGATGCTCCAGTCCCTTCATCATCTTTGTGGCCCTTCATTGGACTCACTTCAGTAAGTCCATTTCTCATACTGGGGGGCTAAGCACTGGACCCAGCACTTCAGCTGAGCTTCACCAGTGCCAAGTAAAGGGGAAGGACCACTTCCCTTGACCATTTGCCATCACAAATAAAGCCTCTTGTCATCAGGAGCAAAGCCACATAACTGACCCTCCTTCTGATCTCAGTTCCTTGCCTCTTCTTATTGAGACCCTGAAAACTCAGGTGACTGGTCCTGTTGTACAGAGTTATTTGCCAGTGTATTTACTGAACTGGGGCAGTCATGAGGTATTTACCGGTTAATCCCAGATCTTGCTTCAATCCAAAGAAACTGCCTTGGTATAACAAATTACCTGAGTGTGCACAGCAAATCCAGAACTCCATGGGGGGAAGGCAGGCGCATTTCCACACTGGTTTCTCAAGCTCCATACACTATTACTCACATTCCTGAACCTGCAGGTTTTTGTTTCACAGACGTCATCTGATTTTCCTTCAGGATGAGGCTTAACTTCATCTTTTTTTTTCTTTTGATGGTACATTTTTCAGATTGGTGATTTTAGAAGATATTCTTTTTTGCACTTCCTTATGTTTAGAAAACTGGAAAGAAAGACACAATATTGTCTGAGACCTCACACTGGATGCGAGGTCTCCCTTTATCTCCCTAAATCTTATACAAGCTGGAAAGCATAAAATACTCTACGACCATTGGGTTTTAAATGTGAGGAGAGCCTGCTTTATTTTTTCACATTTCACTGTAACAAGATAGCCATCTTTTTTCAGCTTAAAGTCTCTGTTGGTCAGTAAAGGTATTTGCCCAGTTATCCTCAGCAATTACCACTGCTGAAACTCCTAACTACAGAGAATATTTGCTTGCTGAAATGCATCTTTGACATAATCCTGATTAACTTAATAGGTAGTTAAAGTTTGCTCCTAGATTCCCCTCTCATAGTAAAAAACAACTTTAGCAGTAGCTTTATTAAAGAAACATGCCTTCCCACTTCTATTATAGGAAATATTCACCTGGCTTCCCCATTGCATTTTATAACCAGCCTTTTTCCTGAAGCTTTCTGTAAGTATACATGGCTAGAGGTACATTGATTTAGCTGGACTGTTGCAGGGCTTTTTCAACAAATCCAAACAACAGAACAATCCTTTTGCCCTTTTTTCTTGTCTTTGACCCTACAAAACCCAAGAATCGCTGGAACTTCAGTAAACCAGCTATCACTAAAAAAATAGATGTACTTTGAAGCCCTACAAACAGTACCTCCTGGCTACAATTCACCCAGAGAGACGCCCCACCTGGGGCACCCCAACCCCCTTCTGTCTATCTGCTCCCCCGAGGCAGCCGGTCCACATGCACCTACCACAAAAAATGGAGTTACGTAGTTGTACCATACCTTGGTTCTACATAATGTCTTCCTGCACCCTGGAGAAAGGTACATGCATATAACTTCTGAGACACATAGGAGGTGTAATAAACTCAGTGGCTGAGGCACTTTCAAATTGATGGGATTTAAAGCTCAGGGTAGGGGTGGGGACTCTCAACATGTCCAATCCTCCCAGCTTTTGAAAAAATGCTGAAGGGATTTTACCTGCAAACCCATAGGGTTAGGAATTAGATGCATCTTGTCGTACATATTCAGATCTATTTCTCTCCATCTTTCCACCTAACAAACCTATAAAACTAAAAAAGATATTGCAATTTATTACAGCTTAACAAGATTGACAAATTCTGAATTTTTCCATCATTTAATTGGTCAAAGTAGAACAAATTATAATGCACACCACCATTTTTCAGTGCTAATTTTTTTTCTTCTCCCTTCCCCTCCCAAAACAACAACATAAATTACATGGAAAAATCTGTATTTATTTTCTTGTAATTACTTCTGGGCTGAGACCAAGTTTCTAAGTGGAAGCAAATTTTTACATCCACGTTATAACCTCTGAAAAACAACTTATAATGAGAATGCTGACACAATTTTAAGTGGAGTGACATGAATGGCGCCAATATAATGCAGTCAAAACATGTGGGAAATAAAGTATTTTGTTCCAGAAGGATATGAAATTCCCAACTCAGAATAAAGTATATGTCTGGTAATTACTGGATTCTACCAAACATAACAATTTTGCAAAACATACAAGGGCTTCAGGGAGTATAGGATTCAATCACAATTCAAAACCTCTTCATCTTGGATACATTAGAGACAAAGGGATTCACGAGCCACAGGGGCTAACTTCTTTCCTTCCTCCAGAAACTCAAGTGGGATTTACCCAGAGTGAATAATGGTAATAGATAAAATAGCAGTTCAGCAAAATATCTGCCTAGCAGAAGCGTTCAAAAACCCACATAAAATCCAAAACGTTATAAACCACTTAAAATTATGAACTGTGTAGTAACTATGCAGCATGGGAACCATAACAATATACCAAAAAGGAAGAGAATGGGAGTTTATACGTCCTTTGCAAGTCAGCAAAGGTAGTTTCAAC
The DNA here is from genome assembly GCF_000699145.1 of Aptenodytes forsteri. Classification (NCBI taxonomy): domain Eukaryota; kingdom Metazoa; phylum Chordata; class Aves; order Sphenisciformes; family Spheniscidae; genus Aptenodytes; species Aptenodytes forsteri. The sequence continues at coordinate 3,334,128 of NW_008795938.1, forward strand.
ACTGACAAGAAGCAGAGCCTGAGATGAGCTATTATCATGTTTTTTTCTTTATTAGTTGTTAAGCACTGATGTTGTATTCAGTTCTTTGCCAGAGAGCCCTTGTCCTAATGGATTTACAGCTGCAGGCTCTCTGCCATTTGTTCCAGCCAACTCCTGAGTCCTCTCAAACTCCTAATGTCAAGATGGATAAGGAGATCTGCCAACACAAACCCAATGACTGCATGAAAAAACACAACGAAGAAATGATACAAGGCTAGAAATACAGAAAGAGTTAACTGCACTTTTACAAATCACTTACTGTGAGAAATACAGAAAAAGAAAATGTGTAAGAGTAATGTGAATAGGAAGAGATGGATTAGTGAAACAATGGATTAGTCCTCTCTTGAGGACAAGAAAACTGTCACAGAGTAGAGGACTGCAGAAGACACTTGTAGAGCTCTACCCAGCATCTTTGACAAGGCAGACACAGGAAGGAATAGCCATGAAAAGCAAAAGGAGCAAGAGGGGATGGAAATCAAGTCTTGTACAGGACAGGTAGATATTGTGCCTCCTGGGCAAAGACAGCAAACAGAAATTAGGAAAAACCCAATGAGTCGCATTTGTCAAAAGGAGTTGCCCCTCTGTCTTTCTTCCTTCCTGCCCTCAGCTGCACAGTCTCACCCCTGGTGCCGACACAGGCACTCGTCTGATGAGAGGGATCATCTTCTCCCCAAAAGAAAACTACTTGCTTGTTCCTGATGGGCTATTTTTCTGCCAAATTAGCAACTTGAAGAGTAATAGAGAGAGGAATAGGACTATATCTTTTCTGCATCAGTCAGCCACTAAATTGATTTAGCCAACTTCCCCCCTAGATGCAGCCCTATTCTGCACACAAAAGCTCTTCGGCTTTGCTGAGGGGCTCCATGATGTAAAAGCATTTTTGCTGGCAGGGAACTGCCTCCCTCACCTCTTTGATGGACCCATGCTTGAATGCAAGCACAACTGAACTTCAGAAGTCTTATTATTAAATCTCACTTTGTTCTTAGCTGTTTTAGCAGGTATCAATGTCTTTTTCAGGAGGACTAAAATGTGGGAAATTAATAAGAAAATTCACCCTAGCATGCTGATAGCAACATGGGTTTCACTGAGCATTTCACAAATACAAAAGCCTGTAGCCTTTTGATACTAGTTACCAAGCCTTATGCTGTCAGAAATCAATTTCACATCAGCACATTCTAAGCAGGAATGGCCAATTGGTGTCTCAGATGTTAAAATTTAAAATAATGCTGACATCTAGTGGCTGGCTGCACTCATACATGTCTGTGGAGGTCTTGGAGCTATTTGTCTGCTTGTGTCCAGCATCATTTCTTACCCTTTGGAGGCAAGAGGCTCCAGCTGGAAGTGTCATGTCCCTCCCAGTTGCACACTATTCAAACAAAGAAAATGCATCCTAGTTCTGCAGAGATCATAAATTAAATCAAAATGGCGTGGGGGGAGAGGAAGAAAATA
>NW_008795938.1:3335683-3338264 GCF_000699145.1 Aptenodytes forsteri
TTGAAAAAAAAAAAAAAAAAAAAGGGGGGGGGGGGGGGAGAGGAAGAAAATATTATTATTCCCCTTTTGTGGATGGAAATTACCATGGGATAAAAGAAAGAAGCCAGATGATTAAAAGCTGATGGGGTCAAGACTGGAGCCAACTGGAGCTGAAGAAAACTAAAGAAGAGTTCAGACTTTCCCAGAAATATCAGGTGCCTGAAAATTGTCAGCTTTGATGAGCTGGAGTGTGGAGGCACATTGAATACTAAATTATTATTCCCCTTTTGTGGATGGAAATTACCATGGGATAAAAGAAAGAAGCCAGATGATTAAAAGCTGATGGGGTCAAGACTGGAGCCAACTGGAGCTGAAGAAAACTAAAGAAGAGTTCAGACTTTCCCAGAAATATCAGGTGCCTGAAAATTGTCAGCTTTGATGAGCTGGAGTGTGGAGGCACATTGAATACTAACGCTACCCCAATTACTCCTCACTGTCAGCTAACAGCCCCCCTTCACAGAGCATGGCTGCTGGCTGGCTCTGCACTAGAGCACTGCTGCTCCTGGTCTGAGCAGGGAGGAGACTTTCTGGGTTGAAGTGTCTTAAGTGACCTATATACAAAGAGAACACACCCAGAAGAATAAGCCAGACCTTGAGAGACCCCAAAGATAGCCAAAGAGGAGCCTGAAACCTGGCTGGGGCAAAAATTAACAATGTCTTGTCCTGTCTTTTCTGGACAGTAAGCTTTTTGTTGAGAGACCTGTAAGCTACAAATCAAATAAAGCTATATAAGGATGAACCTCTTTAAAAGAAAGTTCTGCATAAGACATTTGCATGGATCTCATTTTGGCCTTGGACTGCAGCTCTGTTCACTTTAACTGCCAGAAAACTGGAAAAATCTAAATAGATACATCTCCAACAGATGAACATCACTGCCCATACACCACTCCCACACTGCATTTGACTCCTGATGTATTAAAAAGCAAGGGCAGACCCCTTGCTTACGCAGCACATTTAAATTTTCCAGTATAACTTAAACATCAGGCCCTTGAAGATGAGACTGGAAGGCTTTGTATATAATTCACATGCTGACTAAACTGTGAGATGGTTCCCTCTCTTCAGAGTTATGCAAAGCCAGTCTGAAATTTTCTCAAAATGTTGGTTGTTAGAAGAGCGTTTGGTGTTAGAAGAGCGTAGGCTGATCCTGCGTCTTACCTGGTGCAGGAGTAAAACAGATAATCCAGAGGTGAGCAAGTCAGCCTTCCTCATGCGGGAAATTGAGTTGTGCCATTTTCTAGTGACAGAGGCACATATTTGTCTGGAAACAAGTTATTGGACTAGAGATACACTTCATACAGCTGTTCTTGCATAATTTTTTTCCACCAAGAAGAGTCCAAAGAGGCTGTTGCTGTACTTTGTAATAGTACCTTGCCTCCTTTCAGAGCAGACTTCGGTGGAGGAAAGCTATTCTCCTTTTTCCAGATGCCAAGGAGTGCTAGAGATAACAGGTAACAAAGTAGACAGCAAGATCTCATAGGTGCCATTGCTGCTGATACCAGTATCCCAGGAGGTATGCCCACTGGCACTGAGAAGCTGACAGGGGTGAAAGATCGTTTAGGGAGAATTACAAAAGGTAGGAACATAGCAAGATTGCTGATCATTTGGAAAAACCTGTATGTAGGAGAGAAATTAATTCACACTTCACGTCACAAAAAATACCATATTTCAGTACCATAAGAACAGATATGAGCAGAGCCCACCTCATCAGAGGACAAGCCAAGAAGCCCACATGTAATCCATTTTCACAAATTTTGCAAATTTTCACATATTTTACAGCAGTAAATGCTCAGTGTTGTCTGAAATAGTGAAGTCCTGAGGCAAAAGAGGCACTATGTGGCCCATGTGGTCTGTGCTATTTTTCAACTTATTGCTCTGGCAACATTCCTACAGGCTGAAACAACATTCTTAGCAACAGTAAACACATATGTTATTCTAAATATCTTGAACAATGAACATTGTCTTCTTTTAACATATTGCTTAAAGTAGTCATACCAAGACAAAAATATATCTGCAAAACATTGGCCAATTAAGTCATCAAATGGAATTGACACAGGAACATTTTCCTGAGGGCTGAAGACAGCTGTTCTCTAATATCCCCAGTCCCATAATTAACACAATAAGAGAGTGTTATTTAAGACAATGTTTTAATTTCAACTCTCATTACTTTGAAAACAATGACTCAAATCCCTGTCCCACCAAAGTCAAAGTATTGACTGAAGGTTCATGTGTCAAGAAGTAGAGGAAAGCACTCCAACAGGTGTTTCATTTCTAAGTGCTGCAAGTGCCTCAGCACTACTGCCAGCCAGCAGTACAGAGCACTCAAACAAGCTTTATTCACAACTATTTGTTGTGAATAACAACAGGGTGGCATGCCAATGCTGGGGGCGATATCGATAGCCCAGCTCAAGTGGCTATAAACTTTCAGAAGGGACAGGCGAGGAAGGAGAGGCGGTGGGGTGGCTCTGTATGTTAGGGAGTGCTTCGATTGTATAGAGTTCAACGATTGTGATGATGATACAGTCGAGTGTTTATGGGGAAGGGT
>NW_008795938.1:3340713-3361162 GCF_000699145.1 Aptenodytes forsteri
AGGGAAGTGGTTGAGTCCCCATCCCTGGAGGTATTTAAAAGACGAGTAGATGAGGCACTTAGGGACATGGTTTAGTGGGCATGGTGGTGTTGGGTTGACGGTTGGACTCGATGATCTTAGAGGTCTTTTCCAACCTCAGTGATTCTATGATTCTATTTGCCATCGTATCCCAATACTCTCTCTGAGCTGACTTTACTCTTTTCACAACAGAGTCCTCCATAAAACATGGAGGAGGTTGACCTCTAAAAGACCAAGAAAGTATCTACGAGGTTTAGAAACACTTTCAGAGAGAAGGATTCCAACCCAATAATGCAGTGTTATTATAGGCCACACACATGTAGATTTCCAGTTCTTCTAGAACAAATACTTACAATGACCCTTCTACTCTACAACATCCAGGAAATCCAAGTGCATGGATTGATACTTAGTACCTGTCGCAGGTGACTTATTAAAAGAAGTCATCATTCCGGGGTTAACTAAAATCATTTTATTAATGATTAAACGATGATCAAATGATAATTAATTGATGATCAAACAGTGATTTGACAATGATTTAAATTGATACCTGACCGATACCAGCCCTGCCGTGCAAACCGTGAGAACCATGTGAGGCCACATCTTCTCAGGGACCGTGGAGTCTAGGCCATGCCTTATCAGGAGATAACAGCACCGGCCTGAACTGGGGCTAGACAAAACTAAAACTGCCACAGCTGCACACCTGCACAAACACCCAGGGGGGGTTTGACTACGCGTCCATCACTTTACGCTATAAATGCCTGTAGCCTCCCCGAGCCCATTGCGCTCTCCTGCACGGCAGCGGGCCGCACGGCGGTGATCTCCCCTTGAGCAGGGACACCTCTCAAGGTTCCTCCTCGAGGCTGAGAGACCCTTTACCCGGCATCTGATACCTACAGCGAGGTAAGCGGCATTTTACATTCTGACTAAAAGTATATTGTATGCTAGCGATGTTTATATATATGTGTATATATATATACAGCTATAGCTTAATTATTAGAAGTGTGGTAGAGACAGAGTGTAGGGGTAGAGAGGTACAGTGTTTGACTGCCATCTAAATAATTGTTTAAATCATGGTTTAAATCATTGTCAAATCACTGTTTAATCATCAGTTATCATTTGATCATCATTTAATCATCAATAAAACAATTTTAGTTACCTCATAATGATGACTTCTCTTAATAAATCACCTCCGACAGGTACTACGTTTCAATCCATGCACTTGTAGAGAAAATATAACAGTTATTAAAAAGTAATTATTGACGTTTACCCAGAAAAAAAAAATCTCACCTCTCTGAAATATTACATCCACTGTTGAAGATTTACCAACAGGTTGTCAAACTGTTTCACAGGAAGGTTTTCAGTTCAGATCTTGTATACTTTTAATGTGAAAAGCAGTGATATGAGTTATTTTATTACACTTCTGTACACCTTCCATACACATTGCATTCAAAAGATCCATAATGAAAAAAAGATCTGCGTGGCAACAGAACAGCATGACCTTACCTTGCACCAGGACTCCCATCCTAAATGCTGTACTGATTGATGATGCCTACAGAAGTATATTAGCGATGACTCAAGCAGAAATGTAACCAGATGCAAAATAGAACTGAAAATATCTAAGCTATGTATCAATTGCAGAATTACAGATTTCTTGACTATGTGCTAATCTCAATCCTCTTGAAGACAAAACCACACAAAACAGAATGTTTAATAAATAAAGTGAAATGTCCATCCAAATTTGACTTCAATAGAATAAATACACCGAAAACTAAAAAAGTCAGTTGTGCCCTTCATTAATATAGGAGACTGCTAATACCAAGGCTTTGAGGCAATACTGACCTAAAGCAGATCAAAATCATTGCCCAAAAGCACACAGCAGCCTTTTTGTCCAAGAACTTCCACACAAGAAGTTAACAGGTCTCCTCCTTCAGCCAAGGATGCAACCTCCATCTGTGGAAGGCTCCGAAGTTCTCACAAAGCTTCATGGAAATTTACTCATTCAATTAAGATGAATGCTCTGAAGTATCAAAAGCACAAATAAAAACACTTAAAAACTATACATTGGTATAGATTCGATTAGCTTTAAAAATGTTGTGGTGCTAAACATAGTGTTTATCTAGCCAGATTTCTTTAAAAAAAAAAATCACTTTTTCAAAAATATTGCGTAAAAAAAAGGACACATCTGATGAACTTGTGTTTTAACAGAAGCAGTTCCAAATTTAAGCTTAGCATTTTTTAACAGTTCTGGGTTTAGTTTTTGCCTTCAAAATGAGAAAAATATTGTTTCTGGAACATGTCCTGAAAAAGTTGAGAAAATAACTCTTTTCTTTAGCTGCACATTTCCCTCTCCTCACCTTTTCACATGGCATATCACAAGCTTGCAATTTTATAGTCCTGACAGGCACTTCTATCTCTTTTCAACAGTTGCTCAGACTACAGAGCAAACAGTCTCAGCCAGATAACAGTCTAGGAATCTAACAAATCTAGTGAGAAATGCATCCAAGCATGACCTTTGCAAGTTCATTGCTGCAACTGGAGCATGTTAAAAATAAGGAGTTGCAAAACTCTTTAATGATGGCAGGAAAAAAATCATTTCAGTTTCCTGCAAAACAGTGCCAGAAAATTAAAATACCAAGGCATGAACAAATTTATAGGAGCAGCAGGGAAAATACCCAGATAACTTATTTACAAAAAAATTGTCCCCAAAACGTTTGTTCCCAAACATTTTAACAGATAAGCCACAAACACTTTCCACAGGCTACTACAAATTGTTTTGATAGATAAAAGGCACATTACTATGGAATAGTAACATAATAGATGCTGTGTGAAAACGAGAAAACAGTAGGCACTTGCCCTACACAGTCTCAGAGGAGTGACTGAGAGTAAATCAGAGCAACTAGCTCTCCTACTACTGAAACAGGACTACACAACATATGCCAACAAATCTCTCTCAAAAAAAAAAAAAAAGATAAAAAAGTAGGGTATATGTAGGGACAAGCATACTGCAAATTAATATTATTCAAAGGTTTCTTTGAACAGACGGGAGGGCAGTTGTTACATCATCATAAATGCTACTCATGTCCTACACAGCACTTCAGGAACTTTTCAGGCTACCCGAAAAGTACCCGAAAACTGAGTTTTCTTTCCATTAACCAAACCACTGCAATTACAAATCCCCTTGCTTATGGCAAGGGGATATCCAGGTGATAACTCTATTCGTTTTTATCCCAGGAACTGTCTCATTGTGGTATTTTCCAAGTTGTTAATAATGACTTCAGGGGAAAAAGCATTTGTCCAGTACTTTCACTGCAGACAATAATCCAGGCTGGTATGTAGAAAATTACACTCTTTGGGAAGTATGCACGTTGGCAAGAGTAATCCAACTATTTTAAGTATACTTTATCACAATGCTAAAAAAAAATAACATAAAGACATATGACCATTAATTGGCCTGTGTTAGCAACAGCAGCTATATCTGCCAACTATCATTAGGATCCAATCGTTAAGATATTCCTTGTTTTGTGATAACGTGAGTGTAGCCAGAGATGCTTGTGTTCCAAGAGATGGAAAGATGCTTCCAGTCAGAATACAAATAACAGAGGAAATGCAAAGGGAGCTGCAGATCTCAGTAAGGGATGGCAAATGGAAAGCAGAGGCAACAGCAGAGCTCTGCAGAGCCATTTCATTTTGAGATAGCTAGCAGAAAGCGTCAAAGATTACATGAAATCAACACCACAAACAGACTGCAAAGTTTTATTGCTATCTACCACCTAACTTTCAATTTCAAGTAGTTAATTGTTAGGGTCACATCAATCTCAAGTTGGTTCTTAATATACAATGTCATTTGCCTCTCCCTCAGATATATAGAACAACTGAGGTCTTTCTACTCCTAAGATGAAATGGGCTTTATTTTCAACAGCCTGAAAATTATTCTGAAACATTAGCCTATTAGTGAAAGCATAAAACATTTAAACTCTTAAGGTGTGAAACAGTTCTTCTTTAGATAACCACACAACAGGGTTATGTAAAATCTTACCTTTTCTTTACTTCAGCAGTTTTCATCTCATTAACTTCTGCCCAAGTGAACTGGTAACTAACAATAGTCTACTAGGCATGCTGGCCAAGGAGGCATAAAATGTTTTTCCATTTCCAAGAACAGTCTGTTCATTCCACCAACTTTTGCTGTTTTACAGCAAGCTCTATTCACCTTTAGGACTGAGACACCACCTCCTTCCAAAGGATAAACCCAACCTCAGTTCCTACCTCATTCGCCATCCCATCAATGACAAGTATATGGATTCACTGAAAGTGAAAAGGAAGTACAATGAAAATCAAATTAAGCAGATCTTACAAAAAATTGTAACATTTTTGTTAAATGAAGCACAATACCAAGGGAACAGCTGCCACCAAGTTCTCAGCCTTTAAGTTATCCCCATGACTAATGGCATGTCCCTCTGCTCACAACACAGCATGATTTAAGCTTCCCTGATAAACCATCACTAAGCCAAGGACCATTTATTTCAGTTCTTCAGCAGGTGCCTTCACACTTTTACATAACAATATTGAGAGCAGGGGACACACAGGCTTGATTCACAACAGGAAAAACACTGCCTATCAGATTGCTCTTCCATACATAGTCACTAGAGCTATCAGTAACTGGATGGCAGTAAATGAGAAATAGGTAGGACCTGATGACCCCCCATTAACCCCAAAATCCATTCCTCCCCTTTGAGCCACGGTCATTTCTGTGGCTATAAATTGCTAAACTAATCAAAATTACTTGAAGAAAAATCTGTTACGTTCAAGACTATGATCAGTTAATCCCCTCCCTACAAATCAGTCACAGCAAGCGTGTGAAAAACAAGTATCCTTCCTGAAGAAGCCTACACTGACCTAACTGACCAATGATAATAAATAAACGGGCAAGGAGCTTTTTTCCAGCTAATCTATGGTTACATTTATTGTCAGATCAAAAAGAAACTCCACTGAAAAAGATAATCAGCCATTTTCTTAACAGTAACGACTCATCAGGCACTTTCCTTCCATTCGATGTTTGAAAGTGTGTTTATATCTGCTGCTCCTGTATTTACATGACACTTGTTCTTCTATCATAGTGAAAAACTTCAATCCCTCCAGGCTACACAATCAATCCCCCACCCGCAAACATGGACCAAGTGTAAGATGACTAAATTTTCAAATTTCCAAATTACAACAGGTGCAAGAAACAAACAGCAGTTTCCATAACAAGTTAAGAAAAAGTAAGTTTTAGTGCAGCTAAATTTCTATTAAAAATAACACTATGTCAACAGAAGTCTTCATTTATTTCCAAGTGTTCAAATTGTTATTACACATATGCCATTTAACTATTTTTTATTTGAACATTGATGTAATTACAGTTGGAGGGCTCGTATTTCCAGGGGCCTCTTTGCAGTAGATACCAGCAGAGCAAAACAAGAAACATTCCACATGGTTAACAATATGACATTTGAGTTACCAGAATTACAATCATCGACTTTTTTGCTAAAAGATCACATAAGTAGTACGTAACCGGGGCATTTCCTTTAACAGAAATATCGAACTTAGTACTGCATTTGTTTAATTTCAATATGAACATCTCTACATGAGCAACATCGTACATGACAGTTTGATTTATCACACATATGGTACTTTGGCAGCTCTAACCGTGATGTGTTTTTCCTCCTAAGCTCCATAGTAGTTTAATTTATAAAACATATTGCTAATATGCCCTGCATAAACATCAAGAATCAAATGCATCTTTCTTTTGCCACTTCAATGGGAAAGGGAGCAGTGTTTTTATCTCGTATTACACAGCCTTTTCATGCATGCACAATTTTCTTCCATGGACACTTCTACATGTACCCTAACTATCATTTTGTCTGCAAGAAAATAATCTTTATTCAAAAAAATGTGGATTTTCTTCTCAAATTAGAAAGACGACAGCCATAGACAATTACATGACAAATCACTGCCAACTATTTGTTTCAAAATAACATTGAATGTGTCAAATTTTTATTAAGTAACAAGCATATCAGTCATCTGAGGTGCAATGAATTCCCTCACAATTCAACTCATCCCATCTTGAGCTCATTTGTGAAACTGACTGGTTTATTTAGTTACCTTTTTTGTAGGACATTCATGCAGATGTTAAGATTGGCTCAGGTAAAATATATGGTATTTTATCATTATTATAGGCAGAAATGTAAGTGGCAGATGGAAAACTATTTTTAAACACACAAGCTAAGTAAAATCAAACTGCCCCAAGTTTTATCAAGTAAAATGGGATAAACAGCTCCAGTAATTATCACCACAAATTCAGCAAGGGGGTTATCTGTAAGAGGAACTAATAGTTCTTGGTTAACAAGTACTAATTTCTTTGAACACCTCTACCATCAGTTTCCACAAAAGAACTAATCACTATATTAAAACTTTTTCACTTACTCCCCCCAAATTAATGAATTTAATTCTCCACCTTCCTGAACACAGTTATATTGTACTCTGATACACAACTGCCATCCAATGACCTACTACCACAGTAACCTAAGTGAGGACAATGTTCCCTCTAATATAATCATGCACTTTGAAGTAGCCACATGAAAGTTTTGAGGTAAAATGGGTGAAATCTGGTTGCAAAATTTCAGATTTAAAGGAAAAAAATCATATATACATACCACAAATAAAAAACACCTAGAACCTGTTGATAGTGATCTGAAGCAATTTATTTCATTCACTCATCTGTGAAATTTATCAGATATTTCATATTTATTCTATTTGGTCCAAATATCCCTACATGCCTTTAAGAGTCACGCAAAAAAGAATGTTGTGCCCAAAAATGCATTTGCTACCACAAAACATCTCTTCACCCTTTTATTCACCCTCAAGCAGTTCTTAAAAACTCAGATTTCCTGAGCTATACAAAAACAGATCTTAACTTTATTTGTAATATGTCAACAATGGGTAAGTTAAAAAGCAGGTGGAGGGATGACATAATATTTAGATCAAATAATACATATTTAATTTGATGAAGTCACCCTTCCTCACCCTTCAATACCTATTTGTATTGAATTATAAACCCTGCAGCACAGGAACAGTCTGTGTATGGCACTTCCATGCATGTCTGCAATATAAACAATTATACCAAGATATTCCAAAATTAAACAAATAGTAAGTCTTGTTTATCTATACAAAATTTAAAAAATACATTAAGTTTAACATCAAGTGGGAAAATTACAGCTGAACCGATTAAGTTGTACACTCACTACATAGTCTTGAAAAGTCAATTTTCACGAAGTTGTTTCATCTTCTTCCTTCAATTAACTGAAATAAGTCAGAAAATGAACTCTTCTCCAATTCCACTAATGCACATTCCTTCACTGTAGTTATTATGTGTCAGCTAACTTTGGTCTTTCACCGTTAACTTCCGTACTGCCGTGCCCCTTACCCCTCCAAGTTCTACTCAAACATCATATTCTCCCTTCTTCATTCCATTGTTCGTGACACCTACCAAGAAACCCTTCAACTGGGGCAGCATCTAGCCTAATAGAGCTTCCACTGGACAGAAGCTCCTCTTACCAGAACAGTACAATGGTTGACAAGCGAAGTTCGCTAGAGTCATGATCCACTATGTACCAGCGCTTCACTTAAGCCCTAAGTATCTTCTGTACAAGAGATAAAATAGCTGTGCACGTGTAAGCGACACAAAGCAAGCCAAGTTAAGTGGTTGGGGCAGGCAGTGTGGACAGGGCAGGAGCATGATAGCCAGGCATTTTGGCTGAAGCAATTTTAACCCTTTGACTTTTTAACCTGTGTTACAGCCTAGTTCAAGCATCGTTGTTTACACAATACTCTCAAACAAAAGCCCTACAAAGACAGGTTAACTGATTTTTTCTATAGAGTAACTAGTTAGTATGTGTTCAAGAATGAATTTAATGCAAAGCTTGAAAAGGGTACCTAACTAATAACCACATTTGGAGCTTTTAAATACTATCTTACTCTGAGGTATATGTCTATAACTGTAAAAGTTTATGCATCACATTCTAAAATCTAGGGTCCAAGAAAAAAGGCTAATTGTATTTTCTAAGCCAAGCAAGCTATAGAAAAATGGGAAGAAATAGCATGTGGCTTGTGTTCAAGTGTTATTGTTTAGCATAACACTTCATGCAAGTAATGCAAAAAAGTCTATATACTCAGTACTGTTTACATCTGAATAAATAGGGTAAATTAGCAAATACAGTGTTTAAAATTATCTACAAAAGTGTGTTTTACCAAGTATTCACTGTTTGTTTGTATCAAGTCTTAAAGCAGAAAGCTGTCAGGGCTATACGAAAGACTATGAAACGAAAGGAAAAAATTAAATGGAGACATTTTAAGAAACCTCCTCAGAAAACAAATTCATACTAACTGTTAACTAAACTGAAACTAAAACAAAGACTAAAGCTTTTAGGTGGCCTTATCAGCAAACACCTTCAATCAAAAGGCCATAAACAAGTACGCTTTACATATTATTTATTTTACACCATGAGGTGAAAGCAACACATTTCCTTTTAGTAAAGTATACACAAATAGCCTCACTCAGAATACACTTTTAATGCACATAAAAAAAGTATTCATCTTACAAATCGTTTTGCAATCCAAATATACAATAGCTTGGAAAACAATATTTTAGAAAACAAAAGCCAATGTAAAAAGACCGCTTAAAACAACTAAAATGATAAAAGTTTCTGTATGGCTCTGTCTTTACAGTTTTCTTACTGCATCATCAATATCAGAAATCTGTTCCTTCAGCTGGTTCCACTGTTCTGGATTTAAAGAAATACCTGAAATGCATTAAAAATAAACACTTAAGACAAAAAGAAAATTGTGGTGCGGTCTCTTGCATAATTACTATCAAGGCTAGTTCCATACACAAACTCTATGTCATAACTATTAATGCTTGAGCTACTTCAACAACCATCTCAGTTACAAAGTGAAACTACTCATTTGGAACACTTCAGTTAGACTTTAGCTTATCTCCGGACAAGTTTTAAATTACAAAGAAAATAAGTACAGTGTAGCAAATTCATTCACAAGTGTTAGGCTAAACACAGGAAGTGAAGCACAGCTCTGGCCTTGACAGAAGGCAGCACAAAAGCTCTGAGTGAGATTTTGGAAATCATTCGCATTCCTGTTGGCTCCTAAAAGCCATACCTCTGTGGACTGAACTTCTATGCACTTTTAAAGTACCGTAATTCTGGGGTTTTTTTCCTCCTGTTTCTTAAAGCACTGTAAATAACACATACTATAAATAACTTTTTGGAGAGACTTCTATTCCACTCCCTAGCGCTCACAAACCAACATGGAAGTTATTTTTTCACTTCAAGTTCACTACAGTTTCTAGTGACAGTCAATCAATAATGATTCAGTGCCCCACAACCCATCTCCTCAGTTCTAAATTCGTACTTCCTCAAGCTCGAGTCCAGGCACACATTTCCTTTGTGCTTTAGTCTCCTCCTCATTCTTCCCCTACTATCTCTACACCAACTCTATGCAAGTGGAGACTCACAGGCCTACCTCTCATACTCTCTCCACCCAGGCTCTTCTACTATTTACCCCCACTCTCCCCCCTCAGTGATCAGGCTTCTTTCATTGCTTTCTCCCTGTAGGTGGAGCAGGACCTGAAAACAGGTGAAACTTTGAAATCCATTTTTGGGGCTCATTGCCTTTTTTTCCTTCTACCATCACTGTCTTATCAGAGCACCACTGTAACTTTGAGCAGTGAGCAGTCTGCATGGAGCTACTCTAAGTTTTCCACCAGTCTTTAGAGGGCAGGCTTCTTTTGAAAAGAGTTAGGTCAGGTGTGCTAACCATTATTAGGGGACCAAACGTCATCAAGATGTCCCTGAACCACATACCAGATGAACTGTACGGAGTTCAGACCTGCTGCCTGAAACAATCTGACACAATAATTTAAACTGCTGGATTTTTTTTTCTGTTTTTTTATTAGACAATTTCAACTGCTTATACTGTTTTTAGGATAGCTAGATAAGCGGCTCATAAGTACATCAATGGAACATTTGACTAACATACTATATCAGATTATTACTCATTTTATCCTAATAAAATTCAGACCCTTTTGCCCCATTGATAAACATTGCTATCTACATCATGTAATTTTTGTCACTTGGCCTACCCATCAAATCTCATTGTAGTTTGCCACTCTAACTACATATGCTTTTGACTTCCACCTCAAAACACAGCAGGTTAAAGTCCTTAGAAGTTAATCTTTTTTGTTAAGTAGCAGCAACAAATCCAAACCAAGAAATTTTCCAGTACAATACCAGTACACCTGTTCATACAAACCTATTCTCAGTGGTTATTTAAGAAATGTTGAAAATGCTTCTCAAGCTTTCCAAATGTCTATTCACTGAGTTGCTCCTGGACACACCGGAAGAATGTAACAAACCCTATGTTGATTGTACATTAAATGTCTTCAATCTCCAGGGCAGAATGTTCCATACTTACCTCTTTCCTTGGCGCAATATGAAAACCAATTAAAAGTAGGCTTTTCTAACAGAAACAACATGACATTAAGCAAAGCACTACTACTGCAACTACCCTTGCACCCTCATCTTGCAGGTGGCAAAGTTCTGAAAATGGTTCAGTGAAGGCATGCCCTAAAAAGCATGTATGGGAGTGGCAATTAAAGGAACAATGGCTTATGCTGTGCTGCAGATTAGAAGCACAGTACTAAAACTTGAGCACTTGAGGTATTTTCACCTCAACTAAAATCTTGACATATTTTTTCCAAAATTAGTCACATTAAATGTTTTAATTATTTTAATCTAAAATTTGATAGAAATTGAAGGACAACATTGTTTTAAAAGAAATTAACATCTTATCACAAATGTGTAAATTAAATCTTTTCAGTGAATTTTGAAATAAGAAATCCAATTGTAATAGAAGAAAAAAATTGTGTTGATTAAGTTAAGGGGGGGGGATGGGGGATGTATGGCTATGTTTATAACTCCCATACCAAATTGGCTTGTATTTGATGCCTTGTTTTCCATAAATCATGGAGGAGCCATTTAGGAAAAGAGATTCAGGCCAACTTCACTTTTGTTTACAATCTACAGATAAAACTAATCATTTGTTAAAATAGAAATGAAAAAAAAAATTAAAATACTATACACCAAGTTCTCCAGCAAACTGCAGACAATGTTTTAATACAAAATAACATGAAGCAGAACAATACCTTTTCTGCCAGGCTTCATTTCACCTTCTTGATCCATCCAATATTCTCTAATATCAATTAAGACTTTCCCTTTAAAGTCACGAACACTGACATACCTCATTTTGCCAATCTGTCAAAACACATATAAGGGTCTTTTAGGTACTTTAGATATTACAGCATTCACTTTTCCCAGCAGTATCAGACTCAGACATGTGACATTGCACACTGCAGCTTATTTTAGACACCACAGAAACAACTAGATCAAAAGCTTAATCCAGAGTAGTCAGTAGGCTAATAAATAATGACAATATAAATGGATGAACGACTTAGAACAAGTTGAGCATTCAATGCTTAATGCAAAAGTAGCTCTCCTAGAATAAAAATACCTATATTCTTAACGCACTTACTTCTTACAAAAGCCACTAATTTACTGTTTTCCGAAACAAAATTTTGCCTCTATTATAACCATCTTTGTTTGCAGCAGTTGTAAACAAACAGGGAAAGAGGGAGCTCTACTCCCAAATCTAAATTTTAGTCCATTCCACAGGTACAAAAGCAAATTAGATATTCACATGAGATAAACACAATTTCTAGAGGGATTTTTGTTTGTTTTTTCTTTTTTTAAACACAGTAAATATAGATGAAAATGAAAGGTAGCCACCAACTGTCCCATGCCCACTCCCAAGTCCTCATGGCACTTCATTGGAACTGTGGTTAAAAGACTATCCCACTGTACCAGGTGTTCAAAAAAAAAAAGTTTACCAGCATGTAGCATAGTATGAAATGACTTTGGAATTCCATAATTTCAGTGCCACAGTGGCTTAACTGTATTATGAGGGTGCTTTTTTTTTTTTTGGGGGGGGGGGCCCCCTTGAGAAGGGGAGCAGTCATACTGACAACTATGCGTTACACTACATATTTAGGCTCATTAAAGGTCTTTCCAAGTTTGATAAAAAACTATTTGTTCACATAAATTCAAAGTATAATGTGAATTTGAGAATCAGAAATTAGATAATAAAAACACAATCAAATACAATTCATGTAAGAAATTCTTAGAATTCTGTATGCACCTTCTGGATATACTTTAGGAAGAAAGAACACATTCTAAAGAAAATAATTTTAAAATAGAATATTCCTTCCTGATAAAATGTTAACTTTAGTTTTCAACTTCCTTAGTTTATGCATCTTGCATTTTGATACAATTTAACAAGGGCCCAAACACATCTTACTAGCATTAAGTCTGACCAGAAAGGTTGAACAACTCTCCAATCAACTAAAATAATCTGCAGATGTTTAAGTCATAAGCTGTTATTTCACAAAATAGATATAAACAAGAATGCTTTATGTTTGCTTAAAGTAATTTTTGTTCTTATGCAGATCATGCTAAATTAACTCTAAAATTGATTTTAAAACAATTAGGACATCTTTAGATACCGTAAGCCTGAAGCAGTTTTCCTACTTCAAAGCATCCTTTAAAATGAAGACATTACAGTTTATAAGATAGTATTTTTTGATTGATTTATTAAATACTTTCACAGTACTACAAATTTAACATTCAAAAATAAGGTATGATGTCATGGTAGCTTAGTTCTTTCAGACCAAACTTGGTACCATGCCCAAGTCCGTCAGCACCGCTGGCAAAGAATATCCCAAATAGCCTACATGAACAACATTCCTTGGTTTCACCCTTTAACACTTCAGTGACTTTTAAGGTCACCTCTAAGAACAGCTTCAAGTAGTAGTACTCCACACCACCTTTTTTTTCCAGGGCTATCAAAGAATATTAGTGCATTGCCAAGTAACTCCAGATTTGTTCTAAGAAATAAAATCTGATACAATATAGCAGATTGCAGCTGCAAATACAGTAAAAGTGTTTAGGATTTGAATTTTAAGGATAAGATTATATGTCTTAATTCAACTACAGTAAGGCAAGGGGCAATAATGCAAAGTCCACATTTACTTAATCAGTAAGTCTACCTTAAATGGAAACAGTTCCATATGAAAATGCTGAAATTAAGTTAGGTTTTACATCACTGTCTAGATTTCAGCTGCATGTTCACATTAAATTTTGAACATTTAGCTGAACTCTATGCAAAAGCTGCCACTGCTAAAAGCTTTAAATAGGCTTCTAAAGTACAGTTTCAACTAACATCTAAGGTTAAAAACCTCAACCAAAATCTAGACTTAAGTAAATTGATGCTTCTTGATGTTCAGTTACCTGCAATTCTGGCACAGATTTGTTTCTGAACAATTTTTTTTTTCACACGGCAGCTGATAGTCCTAGAATAATTTCACCGATCTAAGACATCTTTGTATCTCTAAAACCACAGTAGTGTTCCAAGGGTTGTATTGATTTACAGCAGTGTAGTTACTGCAGTTCAACCTTCGCAGACAAGTTCATATGCTTTTTATTAAATATTACAGCTCCTTAGATTATACTACTCTATTGAATTACATAAATCAGAAGACATGAAAAGCATTATTTCCAGGTTTCCATTTCTGACACACTGAACCGTGCCTCAGTTCCTTTCACAGCTATGCAACTGACTTCCTGTATGAGTTTCAGCAACCACCTTCTTCACCATTTTTCCTCCTATTTCCAGTTTGTCTTGATTAAACTGTATACACACTGTGGAAGTAGAAACAGCAAAAAAGCATCCTTCTTTCTTAGCTGATAACTGTATGTATAGCATTAGAAGGAGCACAATAAGGAGTCCTGTAAACAGTGAGATCTGCAACACAGCAAACTGATTGTGAAATGCATTGGTGACCACCTAAGTTTCAGAATTAATGTGCTAAACAAATCACCTTTCCAGAGCATCATAAACTTACGTATTTATCTACTTTCAGGAGCCTATGATAGATAAAGACATTACACTGGGAAACCAAAGAACTTTTCTCACAAGTCAAAAAGCAAGTACAACCCAAACTTTAAAAAAAAAAAAAAGAAAATAATAAGAAGGCGGGGGGGACACAACAACACACAGACGAACAACTTTTGAAGTAAGAATTTCAGTGAAATGCCTGATCATGCGATGTGGATCCACTCTGGCAGTCATTAATACTGCATCCTGACAGCATTAACAAACCTTATCCAAATCAGGCATAGGTAGATGACAGGATTTGTCAAACTAACCAAAGCACATGATGCAGAGCTCACGTTGGCTTGAATCCACAGACAGGAATCTAATGTATCAAGACTAAACCTTTCCACATTAACATGAATAATGCTTGTCCTTAGGGCCGCTAGTAATACATCACAAATGGGAGTAAGATAAATTTCCACACCCCAACTGCACCCAAATCTTTCAACAAATTCCAAAGTAGGCTACCTATAAAACCTAAAAAGGCCAAGACATGTAAATAAATAAAATACACTTGGTCTCTTACACTGCATTAATTCCCTTCTACTTACATTCATACTATTCTTCATGATTAGTTTCAAGAATACCATTACACCAACATTAGTCTCAAACAAAAATGATAAAATGTAGATTTTTATGAAAATGCTGAACCTTCTGAATAAAGCAGTCACAATGAGCTCTATACTAAGAGAAGCTGTATACTTTAAGAACACAGCCTGAGGGCATAGAACAACAAGCCTCCAAGTTTCACATCATTTGCTGCCACTCCCACACACAATATGGACACCACAGAACTTCTGACTATCCTATGAATGCTTTACAGCCTGGTCTCCATCAATTGAAGCCACACTTGTAAGTTATACTGCAAAGTCACGTGCACATCAGAGATCATTTTACTGCCATGGGAAAGGAGAAAGGAGAGTTTCTAGTATTACTAATAGTCCTAGAACAAACAAAACCATACCTAAAAAATTAACAGGCAACTAGATCTTCTAGCATGCTCTCCCGGTTAGGGGGGGAGAGGGGAAGTATCCTCAGACCTACAGTGCTGCTTCTACACTGAAACAGTTGCATCTTAGTTAACGCACATAAGCTGATGTAGCATGAAAAAAACTCACAATGCTTCACATAACACAATAAGCGTTCTAAAAAAATTTTCTTGTTGATTAACTAAAAGGCAGGCAGAGACTAAGTAACAGTGATGTTTTAGGTCAAGGTGATATTCAAGTATTTTTTCTGTATTATACTCAACACTGGAAGAATCCTGTTCTTATCAGACTAATAGGAGTCCTCTACTGTCTGTTTTTAGTAACTTTTTATTATCTTAGGTCAAAAAGGTTGAAAGAAATCAGAGCATGCAAATACTTTTGCTTTTATTTGAAAGGGTTTGGGGTTTTTTGCATCAGGGGAGCATTAAAAATTTTAATAGCTTTCTCCAAGGCTGGAATTTCTGAACTTATTACAAACATAGCATAAAGCTTGTACATAGTTTTTTTAAGTTCTAACTGCAGTTCACCTCATAAGGTGTAGAAGACACTATCTCATTTTTCCTACATGGTTCAAAGCATACCCCAGCAGAACTAGAAATATATTCTTCCTTCAATGGGGAAGTCCAGGCACTGCCTTCAACTGAAGCTCTCCCTCCCAACTATACATGAAGAGAAAAGTGAGAATTGATACATTAAAAATAACTACCCTGTATTACAGTACCAGTTAATCAGGTCTTCTCTCTAGAAAAGATTTTTTTTTTTCCGTATTACTTTGCATAGCTACAGCCCAAAACCATTTATTTTACCCTACTCGGTGTTATGGCCATCTTATTAGGCACCTCTCCCATACCCTTTCACAAACTTAGGAATCAAAGTCCGTAAGAATTTAAGTTCCTTTCCAGCCAGCTAGTCAGAGACATTTAATAAGTCTTGATCCACACCCCTAAAACAAGTAACTCTGAGCTACATATATTCTCACACAGCTTTCAGCACACGCTGCTACTGCCTCAGCTAACCCCAGGAACTGCAATACCCTGAATTCACAAATGCATCTTGCTACTGAAAAACGTACATTCATCCCATCTTAAAAACAAGGACAATATCAAAAATTAAAATCTTTCTGTATGTTCAGTGAGAAAAACCTGCATCATAAAACAAAGGAACAAGCAAAACTTACTCCAAGACACTGTCTTATAATACAGGAGCCAAGTTGCCCTTGACCTAGTTAAATAGGAATGAACAGTCCATACTTTGGTTTCCAAGAACCTTTCTTTCAAGAGCCCCGATAAAAAAACATTTCCGTGTAGAGACAGTCCTGATCTAATATTTACAGCATACTCATGTTAAGTGCTGTATTTACCAACAAAATGACTTCCCAGAGTTACCAGGGGCAAAGACATGAGGGTTAGATCAATTGCTACAACTCAGATTCTTTTACTCTGCTGAAACATGACAATGCTTTTTCTGAGCATCTCATCTGCATGCTAGCATCCTAATCCCCTTTGGCCAAGGCTTCAGGAAACCAAGCATCTGTCAAGATATTCAGATCACCACATAAAATTTGTACTGAATATGATGTAACATGCTACCTTAAGCAGGCCCTAAGAGTCATCAATTTTACCTGAAACATATTCTCATCTCTGTTACTGCTTTGCTTAGAAGAAGCTGCACCTTTTGAACTTTCACCAGTCTTCTGTTTCTTTACAGGCTTTTCCGGAGCTGCTTGCTTTTTCCGCTTTGCCTTGGAGCAAGAAAAAAAAAGAGAAAAGCATGAACCACAACTCATTCTGTAAGTTACAGAAAAGTTTATGTCAGAGGTCACAAACTACCTCTGTGCAATGCACATTATCACCTTCCTGCTGTGAAGGCAGGAATCCAATACCGTACATTTGCACTGCAACTTAAAAAAAATAATCTTCAAATGAGCCTAATTCTGTTCCCAGTGAAGTTGACTGTAATACTTTGACTTTAAAGAGAATTTAATTAGATCAAAATACATTTCAAAAATCCTACTCTTTCTGCGCAGTAATACTGTCGGTTCAGTAGTTTTAACAAAAAATTTAAAGTCTGATGGAAGTTTCACCTTCCTTTACACTGAGTGCAACAAAAAATGCAGGACAGCTTAAAACTGTTTTAAAAAAGAAAAAAAACTAGATGAGATAATGAAGAAAGGATCTGGAAATCACCTCCATCAGAGTAATTTTTTTTAAATCAGTATCCAGTCTCTGTCCACAGCAGATAAATTAAACATGTTTTTAAAATGTTCAGACACTATCACCTGTAAATCAGATTACCTGCAGATGCCACAAAGTTGTTATTTCTACTAATGGTTATATAGTAACCATGCCCACCCCAAAAAAAGAGTAATACAAAGATACCAAAAATTAGTCTCACCCACTAGAATCATATTGTGGATAACCTCTTTTAAAGACAAACAGTTCCAACAAATATGGGAGGTTATAATAGGAAAAAAAAAAAAACAACCCACACCTTACTGCCCACTAAAGCAGACTGTTAGACTATGTCTTTTCAGGAATACAGTTCCCTATCAAAAAAAATCACCTGACCATTTTCTCTTATTTTAAGATCTGACAGAACGCCTAATTTGCAAAGTGCAACAAAGTCATGTTTGAACCAATTCAGTAAAGCAGACTGAGTCTCTTCACATACTACATTAAAAGACCTCATGTCTGCGTTACCACCTAGCATTTCTTAAAAAGATAAATTCACTGGTTTTTTTCTGGTTTTGTTCATAATGACTGGTACATCTATAGAAACTTATAAATTAACTAACTATTAAAAATAAATGGGAACACTCAATTTATACATTTAGAACAGTCAACATATGTTAGTTAATCAACTCAAAGACATTCAGGTTGGCTCAGCTTTTAAGTGAGAAACCAGCAGATGGTATTACAGTAAACGCAAGAATCTGAGACAGAGAAAAAGAACATGCAAACAAGACAAGCAAGTGGCACATGGAGGACAGGGCAAGTGGAGGTTTTTGTTTTGGACAAGTAATCTAGACACCAAAATGCTGGGGGCGGGGAGGGGCTGTTTGTCCTCAAATTTAGTCCAAATTCTTGCCACCAGTGGCAGCTTATACAGAAGCCTTCTATCACTTGCCACAAAGCAGCAACAAATTCCAGGAAGCTTGTGGTTAGATATATCATATGGAAAACCCGGAAGAGAGCAAAATGCAACTTAAGAAAAAAGGTTACTGCAAGGCAAAAAGCATCCTATTCACCCAAACCCTAATCTTAGGGGGTGTTTTTTCTGTTGTTGTTGTAGTTGTTGGGGGGTGGGGCTGGGAGAGGGGGGTGTTTTGGGTTAAGTGTCTAATAAATCATATGGAATGACATGCATGTTGTGACATAATGCTCGCCTAATTTCTTAACCCCACCCTGAAATATAAGAGTTAATACAGTAGTAATAAACTGCATATAATGTTCACCTTTTTGTCAACTTCACTATCTGAATCACTGGCAGATGAGCTTGAAGACACAAGTTCCTTTGACTTAGGCATTCTAGGAAGAGAAAAATAATGTGAGAACATTATACAAGGAATACATCCCATTACAGCTGGAAAGCCATCTTCAAACCTGTTTGTAAAGGCTCATCTTATTCAAAACCCTGCTAAAGACTTTCCTGCCTTTTCATATAAGCTTTAATACATTTTGTAGATGCGATCACAAACACTTTTCCCTCTTGTACCTCTCCTCCTTTTTGCTGCAACTGCATTAAATGCAGTGTTTCAGTTTCTGAACTGCTTACAAAGGGACAATTTTTCACCAGTTTCATATACCCCTAGATATGGCAGAAACCATAATGTAAAAAATACAATACAATACTGTCCTCCAGTGAATTCTTTATATTACATTCACAGATATAAACTATTAAGGCCCTAGCACCATCTATACTCTTACATGAGCATTTCACCCAGTTGGATTTGTAAGTAACACACTGCATAATCGTCATACATAAAGCTAAAGTTCCCACCAATAATACAAAAGTCTGAAAAACACCTCAGTTACAGTGAACTACAGTATTGCAATTAATACTTTCACTGCAGCTTCAACATATCAGTCACTAGAGTCTATTCATTTGCCAGACAAGCGGACATTCAACTTTCCTTGAATGCATGCTGCCAGGTGTGCTTCTACATCTCTCTAGTATGCAAACATGTGGTTAGATATGGCAGTTGCACATCTTGCCTGCTACTAGAAACTCTTTGTAACAAATAAATAGCTCATTTGTTCTTTCAGAATAACAATAAGCATCCCAGAGAGAAACTGTATAAAATAAACTACAGCTAGGAAAGGCTAAAAAAAGCTTAAAGAAGCATATCTCGGGAAAGAAAAAGGAACAGCAGCGTTTGTAAACTGGCAGTGAAAAAAACATATGCAAATGAAAAAACGGAGTCTGAATAATGCCAACGGATCAACGTGGTTCTAAAGTAGGGTAGAATACTGTCGTAATAGCTTGGAGCACAACGATGGAAGCTGTAGAACTGAAAATGAAACAGGGTATGGGGAAGCACACATAAGCCACGCTGCGGGATGGAGGCAGAGGAGAGCTGGAACGGGACAATATAAAAATAAGCACCGCGATGACATGAAATCGGGGAGCCGAACAAGAAAAGACTGATACGCAGGGGGCGCGAGCACCAGCAGGGGATAACCCCAGGGTCCGCATCACGATGAGGGAGTGCCAATATGGAGGAAGGTGGGGGCGGAAACTGGAGGAAAAAGAAACGGGGGGTCGTAGGTGCCCCTCGGGAGAGGCTGGCAGGCAGAGCGTGAGGAGACACCGAAGCACCGGTGAGAGCGAGGGCGGAACGAGGCGGGCCAAGCGAGGACGAGGGAAAGACAAGCCAGGACGAGCTAAAAACACCAGGTAGGCGGATCCCAGCCGCCATTTTCCTCCCCTATTCCTCTTTTCCACGGCTCGTGTTGCCCCCCAGGGGAAAGGGGCGACGGCCCGAATAGGGGGGCGCGGGCAAGGACGCCCAGGTCCTCCCGGGGCGGCGTGGCAGCAAGCAGGCTGCAGGTCACCGGCGGCGGAAGAGAGAAAAGACAGCGCAAAAAAAAAAGGGTCGGGGGTCGTCAGCGGGCAGGGTCAGATCCCGGCGTGGGGGGAACGGAGCCGGGCGGTTCCCCGCCGCCATTTTCTCCCTCACTCAAATCCTCTTTGCCCCCCCAACATGGCAGCTTCTCCTCGACAGCGGCTCCTCCTCCCGCCCCAGGCCCGCTCCACAGCGGGGCATCCCTCCCGCAGGGCACAGCGGGCACTCGAGGAAAAGGGAAAGCGTCGCCGATGCCCAGCCCAGCGCGCCTCCCCCGCCCCCCGCG
>NW_008795938.1:3371290-3378030 GCF_000699145.1 Aptenodytes forsteri
CTTTCCCCTTTCTCTCGGCGGGTGGCTGGGGTTTCGTTTTCTTCCTGCGGGGCTTTGCGGCTGGGCGGCGGGCGAGCATGAGGGCTCCCATCCCGGCAGTCGCCTTGTGTCGGGCGGGGGTCTGCGGCGCTGGGGACTGAAGGTTAAAACAATCTCGGCTCCTCTTTTAAACACCTACTTTTTAAAAGCCCTCCAGGCAAAAAAAAGCCTTGAAAACATCATTTGACGATCTTGCCTATTTCTGTAGTGTGTTTACACCAGAACGCGCTGCATCCTCAGTGCCCTGCTGATGCCGTCTCCTCTGTCAGGACTTGAAGAGGGGCTGTAGGCTTAGTTCATCTAAACAAGTATGCAACAGCTTCCGAGATAAACCAAAATGACACCTCTTTGGAGGGGAGGTGGGGAAAGGGCCCTCTGCCCCCAACTTCGTGAAAAGGGACGACTTTCAGCAGCCTTTGCAAACTGCAATAGGCCAAGCGTGCTGTCAGAGCACGAGCGGTTTCATGTTGCGTCTTCCTGTGTTACCTATTTCAGCCTGTACTTTCAGTTTACGATGAGATTTATTAACATTAAGATGTTGTTGTAGTCAATACAACTTCACACAAAACTAACAGAGCCTGTTATTGTTCGCTTATCGCTGTTTGCGCCGGTGGGTCACGTAGTTGTGCCATAAGCATGGCAGGATGCCAGTGCTTCAGGTACCCATTCTCAGCTTAGTTTAGTCCTTTCCTCATTGTCATTACCTCTAGACCTGTGCTTTAGCGCCTTTTTTACTTTTCGTAAAACACTTTCGTAAAAAGTGAAAGCGAACTATCAGAAATAGGAAATTGACTCAATATATTGGACTCAAATAGGAAGTACTTCCAATCCTAGCTTCCAGACAAAGCTATTGTTGGTACAGGTGGAGTGGGGTGGTGGCTGATCGGCCTCTGTAGTTTCAAGAACAAACACCTATTAATAAAGTGTTTAAAATCAAGAGTCTTGGGCATTCTTAAATTCCAAAGATCCCTGTTCGTTAACATGGGTCAGAAGGACAAACATCACGTTTCAAGAGGAGGCAGTCCCCCAAAGTCAGCATGAGCAGCTGCAAGCCCTGAGCAGTGTTTCTGAGAAAAATGCTTATGGGAGGTGGGGGAAGAGGTTTTTAGAAGGGATCCGTGAGGTCTATACAGCCCTCACCATGAATTGAGGTAAACTGGCTCTCTCACTTTTTCACTTTAATGGCAGGAAAACAGGAAGTAAATACCAGAAATTAGAAGTGCACTCTTTTAACTAATTCTTGGACATCGGCTGTTTCATAATGTTGTTATGTAACTTGCAAAAAAAAAGAAAAAATAGAAAAATATACAGTTCTTACTATATGCCTGACCTTTGCAAAATAAAACTATGGTTGTTTATACAGAATCAAAGCACAGTAAATCACATGCATGCAAATATAGTAATTATCAGCACTGCGCAAATATCAGGCTTTTCAAGCCATACAATTGTGGAAGATGAACAGATGATCTTTTAATACTTAATGCTTAACATCAACTTGAAAAAAAAATACTTAACAAGAAAAAAAAATACTTATTCCACACAAGATAGTCTGCACATGTGGAATATTAATTTTAAAAAACATAGCCATTCTTTTCAAGGCTTTTACAAATTTTTCATATTAGAATAGTAATGGCAGTTCAGGTCTTTGTAATTCCTATCTGCTTTGCTTTCTTATAGGTCAACACCTGGGACACAAAGAATGCTAAGGTTTTAGGAGCATCACATTCAAATCAACAATTCTTTATGCACTATTAAGTCCTTCAGCCTTGAAATAAATCAAAATGACTAAAAGAAAGAGATTTTACTGCTGGATCTTAATGAGTTAACTTCTGCCACCTGCAGCATTTCCTCCAAAGCAAGAACCAAGTTTATTTTTACAGCTGAATTCCCAAATAACAGGTCAGTGAGGGGAAAGGAGTGTTTGCTACAACTGGGGATTTCATGTTCTGCCTTTCAGTAATTATAGGTTTCTTTGAGAATTATTCTGGCTGTTGAGTATAGTGGCTGTTTGAGCTTTTTGGTAAATTACCCTTACTTATTTTACTCTATTTGAAAAGAAGAAAGAAGATACTAAGAAAAGATGCTGGCTTTAGAAAAACGGGGAAGGAGCCTTAATTTTTCCAAGGTAAATTTCTTCTGTTACCTTCTGAGTGAGTCATCTATCCTCCCAAGGGGTATAGTTCACTTTCTGAGCTCTTAAAATAGATTTTTGTAATGGGTTTGTTCCCTCATCAGACACTTTCCTTCTGTAGCTGCCTTAAAAGGGCTTAAATTCTTCCAGTTCCTGCCTGATTGCCTCATTTCATATCACACATCTTTGGCTGAGAAGAATGTTGAAGCATTAGCTTTTTCTTCAAAGAGAAATTTTAGCATGCAGATTTGACTGGGAATGCTGAAAAATACAGGCTCATGCTTCTGATCATATAGCAATTACTAACGGCAATTGTTGACTCCTTTAGTTACAAATAGTAGAGCTGGTAGGAAATGCATTGTGGGCCAAGCAGAACGAGGGACACCTCTTTAAAGTTTTAGTGTTCAGTACTTACTAGTTTAAAAGGTGGATGAAGAAATCGACTGAGGAAGGGAAGGTTAGCCTGTAATATGGACACTATTTTTATTAAAGTGTCAGGAAACAGAGAGTAAGGGATACTGCCAGGCAGTATTTTTGCTTGTGTACTGTAACTGGTTTGTTTCTTGTGTGCATATGATGTGAAATTTGAGTTTGCATTGACAGTTGCGTAATTTTGTATTATGCTTGGGTTTGGGTGGTGGGTTTTTTAATGTTGCAATTTGGTATTCTAAACACTGATAACTTCCATTTGTGATTTAATAAATTACTTCTATTTATTTTATTAACATGTCTGTCATTACGGTCACTGTTCAACGTCTAAACCTTGCTGTTAAAAGGTAACACTTTTTTGGTTTAATCACTTAAAACCTTGGTGAAAATATCTGGTCTTTGTCTTCACTGCTTAAAAAATGTAATTTCACTTTAAAATAAGAAGGTTGATAAGCTGATGAATGTCTTGTCTCTGTGTAGCTATCTGAAATAATTTCCGGGTGAGAAGATGGCATTGGACTCCTTATACTGATTTTAAAACCTCCTCCTATCTAGGGCTTTTACAAAGAGAGCGCTAAGTATTAAATTACCTTTTCAGGCAATAAAAGTGCAGCTTTTGTTAACATGGTCTGTACTCTACAGTATAGGAAAGCTTTAATCCTCTGCTACATCTGCCATGCCCTCTGGCGGTCACACAAAGGCCAGCTGAGAGTCTGTTTTTAAATAAACTGGAAGGTTGCCTCTGAGAAATCTTACCTCCATCTGCAATTAAAAAAAAAAAGTCTATGTTTGCTCACTTTTAGTGGTTTACACAGAAGTGCAAAAGATTTAGTTTCCCCATTGTGTTTCAACTACAGTTTTGCAGTCCTGTGGTAGCAGCAGCAATGTGCGTCTTAGACGTTAAAGTAAAGTAGTAGGATTGATGACGCTGCGTGTTATATGGTGCTTTCTTCCTCTCACCATATTTTGGAGATCTCCTTTCATATAGATGAAATGAGGGTCAAAGATTTGTTTCTCTGAACGCTAGCTTGCCATTTTTGTCTGTGGTATTTTTAGATGCGATGAACTTTGCACAAATAAGAGTAGCTGTACTATCTAATCCCAAATTAAAGTTTTGCATTCCAGTGTATGTTTTCATTCTGGAAATTTTTGGCTATTCTTCTGTAATCTTAATAGGAATAGAGATGGAGAAGTTTCTTTTTCCTATTTAAAAAAAATGTTTTGAATGTTTCACTAAAGCCTTTCTGCCTTTCTCCCTCTGCCGCGTGATTTGCACTTTATCACTCCATTAATCTTCCTTTCGGTTAAGGATACAGGAATCAGTAACGTTAAAAACGCCCTAAAGGATCTAATCTGAATTTATTACTCTTTCATTTTGAAGCAAGTCTTATACACGTTTTACAATCTTGTTTTTAAACCACTGAAGTTTTTAAAGTATAGACTATGAATCTGATCCTGCGAGCTAGTAGTAACATAAATAGATGTTATGTAATGGTTCACAAAGTCACCAGGAAGCATCAGGTTCTTGTTAGGAAACTGCTGAGGGAAAGACTTGTTTAATACCACTGGGGTTTTTTTCCCAAGAAAATGGGAAACATTCTTGACTTTTTTTTTTTTTTTTTTTGGTCACGCTTAGTAAGTGTGACTTCTCATAAAGTATGCTGCAATCTTTTTAAAGTGATATATGCACTGAAGATTCAATATGCAAAATTCACCCGGAAAAGTAATCTGAAACTTCTGCTGAAATTGCAGCTGAATCGGGCTGCCAAACGGGAGCTTAGCTCAGACATATGCAGGGCTAAAATTACAAGATATAGGGTGGAATATTTGAATTAGAACTACTAGAAATTACTTGGATGAAAGAAGTTATGAAACCTAAGACAGAAATC
The DNA here is from genome assembly GCF_000699145.1 of Aptenodytes forsteri. Lineage (NCBI taxonomy): Eukaryota > Metazoa > Chordata > Aves > Sphenisciformes > Spheniscidae > Aptenodytes > Aptenodytes forsteri. The sequence continues at coordinate 3,375,779 of NW_008795938.1, forward strand.
TGTATTGTGAATAAGAAAGCTTTTTTTTTTTTTCCCCCCTCAGCTTGTGGAGCCAAAGCTTGAAAAGAGGGTAAATATGCCAAGTTTGCCTCATCAGTGAAGAAGGAATAGGCAATTGCAGGCCTACCCACTTGCAAAATATAGGTGTAGTGCTACAGTGCTAAAGGGTGTGTGAATGTCTGTGTGCTTATATAGATGCTTATATTTTAATGAAATGTTCAGCATATTTGAAAATTCAATATACAGAATATTGTATACTGTATATCAGTGTATTGGAAGGTTTATAACTGAAAAAAACTTGAAAGACAGTGGAGCAAAGAAAACTTCTGTTTCCTTTTCGTCCAAGTACCATGATCCAGTGGTCCAATTATGAAAAATTTTTTAATAAAAGTGAGGAGGGGAGAGTGTAGATATCTCTCATTTGCATATCCTGAGTCCATTGAGGTTCTCATGGCAGAAGTCATGCTCTGTAAGTTCTTCTATAGAAGATTTTGTAGAGCTCTCTCCTGAAGTACTCTTGTAGATAATATCAGGATTGGGGCTTTTGTTTTTATAAGAATAGCAGCTAAGTATCTTTACCCAATAGCTGCTTTCTTCACAGAAAAGCACTTTGAGTGGAAATGCACCACAGAGGTTGGAGATTCATTCCTTTTCCCATGCAGGTTTCTTTTCCTATTGTGCTTGATTAGGATAAGAAAGAACAAGAGGTACAGTACTATTTAGTTCCTAAAACTAATGATAATGACCAACAAATTACGTTCAGTGAATTGGCAAGGATGTTTGGCATTTTAAGTAGCTATACTTCATATGCAGCTGCAATAACGTAAGCTTTAGATGAGAAATGACTCTCCTCATTTGTTTTATGAACAAAAATATCTTTGCTTAAGTCTTACTGCCTAAGATGACTGCAGGTACTGCAGGTTAAGGGAAAGACGTGCCTTTGTGAGTACTGTAAGAGATCCCAAGTAAGGGTGTTTTGATTAGGTGTGGCTTACGGAAAACAAATACTTCCAAAATGATCACTTTTTAATTAATCTAGAAGTGTTTTATAAGTCTTGATTAGTTTATGAAAAGTGCACATCATAGCGCAGACAAAGTACACAAATAAGATGCAAGGATTTAAGTTTTGCTTTGTTCAGAGCTTTGAGAAGCATCCGCTGCTCAGAGGGAAGGATTGCCTGAAGGTGGGACAGGGTCACGGGGAACAGATGGAAATTCAGTCACTTGAGCAGGAGGTTACTGCACTGACTGTAATGTTCTGCCCAACAGTTCTTGGTAGCAATCTGATGGACTGCTAGTGCCTAGAAACTTCAGATGAATGGGCCCTGTATGGGTGAGGCTTTACCGCACGTGTACAATAAGCACATAGGAACTATTGCAGAATTAATTTGTGGACATGTCAGCTGTGGCACCCTGGGGACAGGTCAGACGGTGTGCACATGGCTTTAGCTAGATGACAGAGATGTTGCTCTTCACACATGCAGTTGTCGTGGTGCAGCTGGGGGCCCAGGTGAATCTAAAACTGCTTTAAAGTTTAGACAAGTCCAAGGTCCTGCTGTGAACTCTGCACGTGTGAACTAACTGCGACTGCTGCCTTCTAGCTCCGTGGCCGTGCGAGAGTGCTAACTAGGTACCTGCTGCCTGTGCCAGGCTTCACCTGACCATGTGCTTGCGTGGGAAAGCCGGAAAATACTGACACACGCAGTACACGCGTGGGGACAAACACCAGTATGTGGCAGGGGTGACCCGCTTCATCTGGGCTTCTGTTACAGGAGCTACCTACTGCTGTGTATTGTGCCTTTGCAGGCAAGAGTGAGGAACCGACCCTATCTTTGCAGTATGAGTCCACGGGCAGGGGTGTGGTGTGGGTGCAGAACAGGGGATGACAGAGGGAGGACGGGGACAAGGCAGCGCTACGTGCAGCGCTCCCCTGAGAGCGGCCCGCCATCGCGCCTGGGCCTCAGGGAGGAGGACTACAGCTCCCAAGAGACTTTGCACATCCCGCGCATGCGCACACGAAGAACCCCGCGCCTCAAGCGCGGCGGCGGCTCCCGTGGCACCCAGCGCGCTCTTCTGCGGGCGGGGGTAGGGGGCGCGGCCACGGGCCGGACTACAACTCCCAGCGGCCCCTCGCACATCCCGCGCGTGCGCACGGCGCCGACCCGGCCGCACTCCGCCGTTGTCGCCGTAGGTGGGTGGGTGGGGGGAAGGGAGCGAGCGCGGCGGTGAGGAGGAGGAGGAGGAGGAGGAGG
>NW_008795938.1:3378557-3381357 GCF_000699145.1 Aptenodytes forsteri
CCCTCCTGTCCCGTGTCCCTGTCCGGGATCTCCCCGCCCCCTCGGGGTGAGGGCTCGGGACTGCTCCCATCTCCCGCCCCGTGCAGGGGCCTCTTCTGCACCCCGTTCCTCCGGGATGGTTGTGCCTGGGACCCTTCTGCTTGTCTGCCCCGCCCGCGGGTGTGTTTTCTTATCCTCCTGGTAAGGGCCTCCTCATATCCCCAGTGCTGTGAGGGTGGGGAGGTGGAGCTGGGCGCCACGGGGGGAGGAGGAGAAGAATCGGCGGCAGCATCGGGTGTCCCAGGGCTTAAATTAAAATGGCCACTTGCAGTCAACACCACCAGCGAGTTACTGTCTGCCGCCCCCGGGCCCTTCTCCTCCTTCAGCTTCAGGGAAGAGGGCGCTTGCTCCCCAGGTCTTTGCCCCCACTTATGTCAGTGTGGGAAGATGGAAGCCTTTTTAACATAGGTTAGAACCCAGCCTATGGGAGGCTATGGGAGGCTGGGTGGGTAAGGGAAGAGCTGGAGCACCAGAAAATACAGGGGACTTCATTCCATTGAAGCAATGTTATAATTAATGTCTCTAAGAAAGTAGAGAAGCTACTTTCAGGGCCAGGCACCTTTTAAAAAGATTTCCTACTTTGATATCTAAGACCAGGAGCAGGTCTTCTAGTGGAGCTCGGGGACCTGTAACTGTACCTCTTACATCTTGTGTAGACACACTGCCATAAGTCTTTGTGCATCCAAATTGTGTATCAGAGTGTTAAAAAGTAATTGGTAGCACCTATTCTTTCATGTTTTCTGAAATCAGATCACTTAATTTGGCAAAACCCAGATACAATCAGGAACATCTTCACATTTTTGGCTTGTATTGGAGTAGCACCTTAGTTTCATATGTGGACTTTATGTTACTAATTTCATAAATCTGTAATAAAGACCTTCCTTGACTCCTAAGTCTTGGTTAATGGGAAAAACAGAAGAATAAAGCAAATATATGAGGGGTTATTAACAAACAAATGCAGATGTGTGCTACTGTTAACTAGCTAATAAAAATTGCATACCTGACATAGTTTCAGGAATATATAGTTTTATGGAGGTCTTGGAATGACTCCCAAACTATTCTATCTATGTTTTTCCTGGAAATGGACATAAAGTACATTGAATTTCATTTACTCCAATGTTCAATAGTTAGAGGATTAAACTTAGCTCATCTTCTAGTTCTTTTAAGATTAGGTGCTCATAGTATGTTTATGTTTTACTTGACAGTTACAGTGAAATTTGAAAATTAGTTGTCATGGGGTATGAAGGAGTTTCTAAATAGGATTTTCTTTTTTTTCTTGTAAGTAAACAAATTATCTTTAAGTGAATAATAAACTGAGATCCATATGTCTGCAGTTTTGAAGTGGAGATGAGTTTTTAAAATTATTATGGCTTTTATTATGGAGCTGAGTGGTTTCTAGACTTACAAACCTGAACAACTCATTTGAAATTTCCTTTTGAATTGCAATATAAAAACATACAATTGGAATAATGTTCACGTTCAAAACTTGTTTTCATAGTTAATCCTAAATGTGTTCTTGAGAAAATGCAAAAAAACTGATTGAAGCAGCTTTTTCCTTTGCTATCACAAGTGCAAGATATTATTTCATTTGCTATCAGTAAAAGATGCTACATCCTATAAATTATTTCTGTATTTACCACATCTGAAAGTGAAGAGAGACAGCAGTCAGTGTTAAAGCAGTCCTTTCATAAGAATGAATTTAATATTTTGAGCAGAAAACACAGGAGTCACTTAAAATGTCTAAAAGGGAGCTAACCTTCATGAAGCAGACTTGGCAAGTCCTTAGTAGCTTGTTTACAGAGTGCTACAAAATCTATATTCCATTCCAGTATATTTGAGAAGGAGATGGTGGTGGCAGGGGAAGATAGTACAAGATTTAATATTGCAACAAGTCCTCTAAGATTGTTACCAGTATTTGAAGTATCAGTTTATAGAATAATAAAATTCTTGCATTCTTAGAAACCAGGATAATAAATAAACAAATGGATGTTTATCTGCATAGTTAATACATAGGTGAGCCTCATAAATCTACCAAAAAAAATTTTCTAGCCACAGGACTAAGCCATGGATTTTAAAAAAGTTGCTCAAAACAGCAAGTTGTTTTAGGAGGGCAAATTAGACACTTGAAGTTGAAGGCCTTAGTTCTTTGATATAGAAAGATTGTTTAGAAGTCCTAGTGCTGTAGTTTTTATAGCAAGTAACAGAAATTTTCATAATAAACACATTATTAGTCACATTTTTGGGGGTTCTCTCTTGACAAAATTGCTGTAAAAAATTCTGATGTATTGGGAGAACTTTAGGCTGCAACTTTAAAGGAATCTCAGTCAGTGCTCCCTAATGATAATACATAGAATCCTATTGACTTCAGCACTTACTTCAGCTAAGTGCAAAAAATCTGTGCAATTCTTTTTAGGATACACGGCTTGCTTGGAATATCTCAAAGTATGGAACTATTAAATCTTCAGCTGGAGACATGCATAAAAAAACCAAACAAACCCAAACTTTGCCTGAGAAACAAGAGAGACTAAATAGTTTCTAATCAATTTTAAAGAGTAGAATACACTATTTCAGTTGGAAGGGACCTACAATGATCATCTAGTCCAACTGACCAGTTCGGGGCTGACCAAAAGTTAAAGCGTGTTGTTAAGGGCATTGTCCAAATGCCTCCTAAGCACTGACAGGCTTGGGGCATCGGCCACCTCTAGGAAGCCTGTTCCAGTGTTTGACCACCCTCTCGGTAAAGAAATGCTTCCGAATGTCC